>NW_019154097.1:42903129-43270277 GCF_002288905.1 Enhydra lutris kenyoni
CGATCCCAGGACCCTGGGATCGAGCCCCGCATCGGGCTCTCTGCTCGGCAGGGAGCTTGCTTCCTCCTCTCTCTCTCTCTGCCTGCCTCTCTGCCTACTTGTGATCTCTATCTGTCAAATAAAATAAAATCTTAAAAAAAAAAAAAAGCCTGGGAAGGCAGCCGGCAGGATGGATGTGAAACTTGTTCCCAAAAGGACCAGAAGCGGAGCCCAGTGAATATTTATGTCCAGAAGAATAAATTCAACTTAGCACAGTGGGTCAGCCCCAGGCCATGGGCAAGGACTCCCGAGCGGAGCTCTGTGCCGGCTCTGCGCGGCCCAAAGGCTTGAGGACTGAAGGATAGGGAACCTCTGATACTGAGAGGAGTGAGTGCTCTTGCTTTCTGAGAGTCCTTATGGCCACTGCCCCTCGTGTGTACGCACCTGGAGAGGAAAGGGGTGACCGCCGGCCCCCACCGCCCCCACTCTGGCATATCCCCGGGGCGTTCGAGAATGTGTAATATCGGCCGTGAACCAACAGACCACGTAGGTGTGTATGCTCCGTCCTGTAAGCTTTCTGCATCGGTACAAACACGCAGGCAACGGCACTACGTTCCATGGCCGAACACACCAGCCACCCGCGGGCTGACCCCTTGCACCGCAGACACACCAGCGGCCGCTGTCTTACTCTGCTTTCTCCGTCCTCCGACTCTTGGGGAAACAGCGTGACCGAGCGCTGTGGGCACCAAGTGTAAGGACAGCCACATCCTTATACAGTTCCTGGCACCGCTGCCTATCGATGTGCCCTTGTAAGCTTTCGGATCTTTCTCGATCAGATCATGAGTTATTCTGGTTTAACACAGAAGCAAAAAATGAGCCAAAGCAGTCTGAGTCCCCAAGGAGAACGATGATCTTTTTTCCTTCCTTAATGAGAGAGGACGTGTCAGTGAAGGGTCCATCTCTCTGATGCACTGGGGTTGCCCTGAGCGCCGGCACGAACAGCATTTTCGTAAGGGAGGGACGCGGTAGCGGCCCAGAGCACAAACAGGCACCTGTGAACTCGCATCCCTGCTCTTCCCCCCGCGCTCGGAACTCACCAGCGGCAGAGAACAAAGTTGAAGGCCGGGCCAGGTCATGGGGGTGGTGGATGGCTCCAAAGAGGCTGGGGCCCGGAGGGCGGCTCAGGAACTCGGGTTTCAATCCGAAGTCCAGCTTATGCGGGTCTGACTGCATCTGTTTCTGAAGCAGCAAGGGGAAGAGGAAAACATGAGACCCAGGAGGAGCGGCGGGAAAGACCGAGGTGGGCGAAGCAGCAGCGGCCGCCAGAGGAGGCAGAGGAGTGTGCGCGGGCGCGGTGCTTGAGTCGGGCTCAAGCTTACGGGCGCGGTGGGAAGAGTGACCCTCACACCGTCTCACCCGCACGCACCCAGGACAGCAGGTCAGCCCCTGGGGGCCAGTGGGGCCTGGCACTGGACGGGGCCTGCGAGCGGTCTTCGAGGTCGTGCGGCTTGAGGAATGAAACCGTATCCTACTCGCTCCAAACGAGTTCATTATCTGCTGTCAAGGCCCCACTTTGGCAAGTTTTTAAATGACAGTGTTTTAAAGCTCATTTCATTAGGAATTCTGCGTGAATAATCTGTGTAAATTAACTGTTAATGGCTCTTTGCTGTCCTCTAACAGATCGCAGTGCGTGAGTAACTGGAAGTGGTGAGGAAACGTTTGCACGCCCACGCGCTCCTTTCCAAATGATCACTGTTGTTTCTTAAGAACGGAACACCCCAAACCAGCAGAAACAAAGTGGGGATGTTCACTGATCGCAGGGGGTGGGGCTTCGCCTGCCGCCACCCGATGACGACCCGAGGAAGAGGTCATCGGCCCAGTCCAGCGAGCCGGCGAGAGCTCCTCTTGCTCTGAACCGTTGGCGGCAGCGGCCGTCGCTCTGTGTTCGCTCATTTCTCTCTCCCTCCCTCAAGGTCCTCCCAGTCCCTCCCTCGAAGGCCGTGGAGACGAGCTCATCGTTTCCTCCGTCCTCTACCCTGTGTCGTTCTTGAACACGGACGCCCCGGTGACCACTCAGCCAGCTGCTCCCGGCTCTCCGCCCCCGCCGCCCGCCGGCCCGGCCCTCACGGCCCTGCGCCTGCTTCTGACGGGCTCCTCCGGTCTCGCCGCCTGGGCTGATGCTCGCCGACCGCCGGGGCCCGCGCCCCCTCAGACTCCCTCACGTCCGCCCTAAACGCGTCCCTCTCCCGCGCCGCGTACCCGGGAGCGAGCAGCGAGGCAGCCGAGCGAGCCTGTGAGCATCAGAGACACGAGAAAGCCGCCATCGCGCTGACCCGCCAGCCCCGCTCAAAACCTAACCGTGGCCTGGGCGCTCGGGGCCCGAAGCGACGCCCTGCGAAGCACACGGCGCTCCTGCCCGCACGCGGATATGCCCCCCCCGCCACCGCAGAGGGGTGTCCTCGACCCTGGTACAGGGCGCCTGCAGGAGGTCGGCTCCTTCCGGACACGCTTGCGGGAGGGGCACTAAAAGGGGGAGGAAAGGAACAGCCCCGAGAAAGGGGACCGTGGTGCAACCTCCGCTCCAATCCACAGGCAGCTCGTCCCAGCTCCGCTGGAAAGCAACGGCCCCGGCCCAGACCGCAGCTTCTGATGCAGTGAATCTGTAAACATCTTCCACGCGCCTCCTTTAACTCGGTCGCCCCATTATTCGTGCCAATAGTGCGCGGCGCACAGCTCGGTTCCATTAACCACAAGTCAGGCCCATGAAGCCAAGTGGAGCTTGGGGGCCCCGGGGAGTTCGCTGGGAAGGCGGGAGGAGCAGCCTCCCCGCGGGCACGAGGTCTTCCTAACGGAACCGACAGAAGGAAACTCAGCCCCCGCGGTCGCCTTCACGGAGAAGCTGCTGCGGAAGCGGCAGAGACAACATCCTTCACCGCTTGTAAGCAGCGGAGCTACAGGGAGGACGTGTCTTACTAGCGCTCGGCCGGCCACAACGTCCAGAACAAACAGCGAGTTGCACTGAGCTCCAGCACCTCGTCGCCCTCCGAGCGCACCGTCCGCCCGCGAAGCCGGGCCAGCGTCTCTGACTAAACCTCACTCAACAGCGACGCACAAGTGAGCAAAACCCGCTGACCGGAGCTTAGGGGAGGGGCGGGGTACGTGGCACCAAATGCAAGTATCTTAGGGACCTCGTTTACTGGCTTAACTTTTCACTAGGCTGGTTTTAATTTTTTTTACGAGTGAGAGAGAGTAAGAGAGAGCATGAGTGGGGGGAGGGACGGGGAGAAGCAGGCTCCCCGCTGAGCAGGAAGCCCGCCGGGCGGCTCGAGCCCAGGACCCCCGAGATCATGACCTGAGCCGAAGGCAGACACTTGACTGACTTGAGCCCCCCAGGCACCCCTGACTAGGTTGGCTTTTTTTTTTTTTTTTAAATCATTAAAAAACCAAACATTCTGCGATGACCGGCTCTCCTTTACCTAGTGGTCTCTTTTCTTAAGCTCAGGGGGGCTCCCCCAAATGCTGTTAGCACTGAATGCTTGGAATTACTCGATTGGTTGTTTTCTCCCATTTTTCTTGGCGCAGTTACCCAGACGCTAAGTGCCCACACAGTAAAATCTGGACTCATCCGTTACTCTGGTCCCCAAGTCGGCCAGCGAGGCCTAGTCTGGTTACCTGCAGGAGGCTCTTGACTTAGTCCCTGTTATGTCACAAATGCCTGGAAAACACAACTGTATTCATCTGTGCGATGAAAATACCGAAGTTTAGGCAAAATATTCTGCAGACAGACAGGGTAATGGGTCAGAGTGGTACTGAGCGAACGCTAACCTCTGTCCCTGGTCACGGAGAGGACTACCGGGCGTGTTGGATGGCAGTGTGGACTATGACGCTGCTTCTAGAAGAGACTTCTCTGTGCTACGCATTGCTGATGGAAGTTCAGCAGCGTCCCGGGGGGGTCCGCTTTTCAAAGGCACGCGGAGCAAAGAATGCACTGAATCTTACAGAAATCACCACTTTGCATGTGTAGTTCCTCCCAGATACTAAGCATTTTTTATGTAAACACACACTTGGTGGTTATAATTAGATTATCAAAACCTTTTCTTTCCCTGCCCCAGGACTTAATCTATGTTTAAGCTCTTTGGATGGATACAATGACAAAGTCATCTAGAAAGATAAAACACCAGGGAGTTACCAGCTTGTTTAGTCATTAGGTTTCCCTAATTCATAGTAAGGTTTCCCAGTGATGTTTCCACGAGACTTGATCCTTCCTGCCCACAGGTCATTAGAAGCTGTCGGAATGTCTCCTCTGTCAGGGGGTCGCACACCCGCAGGGCCCCCCTCGCCCCTGCCCCATCCCCCACCAGACGAGGCCCACGAGACTGACCTTGACCTTCTGTTGGTGGTGGTAGATCTGCCAGGCGATGTGAACGTGCATAGCACACCACTTTCCTGGTTTCTGGAACAAGAAAGAGCAAGGTGGTCAGCAGGAAGACCTCGCAGAGAAAACCATCTCTGACTTCGCCAAAGCTTTCCAGCGGCTCTGGGCCGCAGAGGCTCCTTCTCAGGGAACAAGAGGGCTCAGTGCCCCCCAAGCCTCTCTCAGCCCCGGGGCGTGCGGAGCCCAGCCAGCAGCCACTGCTCCCTAAACCCTACTCGACGGGGACCTCCCCGGTTACCAGGGACAAGATGGCAAAAGCCCGAGCCCCACTTTGTGTCTCTTCTTTCTTTTCCGGTGCCAGCTGGCAGACCTGCGAGAGCGGGAAGCCCTACTTAACGATTTGCTACGATGCAAATCGGCTGCTCAGAGGAGCTAATTAGTGAGTGGCTGTGAATCGCTCCGAACAAGGAGGCGACAGAAGACCCTGGGTAACCTCCCCCAGTGCTGCTGCGTCCTCACTGGGGGTGGAACAAAGAAATGCACATTTGTTCTGGAGCCCAGTTCCCACCAGTTCTCCGCTAGGAGTCCACGGCCCGGTCGTGTTGGTGGGCGCTGTTCGTCCCCAAGCGAGGAGAGAACAAAGGAGAGCGCTCGCTCCTGCCTGTGCAATGGGCCTCCGCAGCTGTCCCGTCTGCCGGAGGGTCGCCCCGTGTCTCTCGTGATCTGCTCACGTCTTGGGTTCCGAGCCGAGCAGTAACCGAGTGTGCTGCCATACCACCCGGACTGGGGGGACCGCCTCTTGCCCGTCCGTTTGGATTCTTGCTGTAACCTACTCGTCCGCTCCAAACATGGGTTCGGGGACTCTAAGGGGCGCGGGAAGAAACTGCCCAGTCCTACATCGGCCAGGGGCGGACGCTTCTGGTGTCTACGTTAAGGAGCTGTTTGTGAAACGCAGACTCAAGTCCAAGCCTGGGTCAGTTCTCCCGCAGTGAAACGACGGATCATCCGAAATCAGCTACGTGATCACACAGTCATCAGAGAACCGGAATTATCTGGTTACGTGCACCAGAAACGGCTTGAGGACAGCAGGAGATCTCTCCATCCATCTTCCAACCGACCATCCACCCTTCATCCCGCCCCACCCCCACCCAAGTCAGTCCCGTCTATTCGAGGTCATCCCTTGGCCACCCTCCAGGCCACGCAGGACGCAACCGGGCGAACGCCTGCGGTAGCCCCCTTCTGCGCCCGGGGAGCGGGTTGGGTGGCTGTGAAGGTCGACGCTACCTCCCGCAGAATGAGGCGGCCGCCGGCCGAGGTGGAGGGACCCACATTAAGTACAGAGTGCGGACGCCGAAGGGACAGGAGGACGTGGCTGGAACCCTAACTTCTGCCCGGGGCTTCAGTCCTCCTCCACGTGCGCCTCCTCGTCCCACCCAACAAGACTCCCGGCAGCAACGCCAACCACAGACTCTCGCCCGGGGGAGCGCTTGCCCCGTCCGCTCTCCCTCAGTGGCCCGGCTCCCTGCGGCGCTCCAGGCCTCGCAGTTTTGGCCGTTCTCAGTCACGCGACCTGAAGGACCCAGCCACGGCCAACCCAACGTTTGATGCCAGGGTTTCTGGGGCTTGCTTCCTGGGAATGGATTTGTGTTTTCAACCCGCAGGGAGTCAAACAGAGGTTGCAAAACAGCTCTAGAAGAAGCTTTCTTACCCTTAGCATAGGTCTGAAAGGATCTGTCAACTGTGAAGAGAAAATGACAACTTGGTTACATGCCTGTCACTCAAACAATTGCTCTAATTAACAAATTTGTAGTGCTTCATTAGGAGGGGAAATTAAAATGTTAGAATTTTACTTTTAAATGAAGCCCTTTTAGAGAATAATTAACCCATTTTCACACTATCCCAAGTGCCAAGTGTCCCCTCCCCCACTTCACAAGCCTGGGTACATCCACACTGACGAGCCCCGACCAAGTTTAATCAATAGCAATTTGCCCTCTGGCAACACGATTCGCTCCCGTTACACATCCGAGGAGCTCCGTGGTCTCCAGCAGCCCTGCCCACCCCCGCCGCACGGGTTCCAGCGGAGAAGGGCCTCCAGACCGTGGGCCTCTAAGGCTGGGCACTCACAGGGACCCGGGAGCCAACGCGCTTCACGTGATGACGGCCCGTTACGGAGAGGTCAGGAGACGCTTTTTGGAAGTTCACTGACTGCCAGCTAGATGCTTACATCGTTGAGTCATTTTAAACTTTAACTCTGGTCCTGACTGCCCTTACCCAGGGAAAACGACAACATTGCCCCCACGTAATCATCCGTCCGTATTGACTACAAAGGGGAACGTAAAGATCATTCCACCGGACAGGCCTGTCTATTGTAGAACTTCCAGTCCCTCCCCAAAGCCGTGGGCCTGTGCACTACCAAGGGACGGAAGGAAGCAAAGCGTAAGGGGTGTTTTGCTTGGACCCGCATTAAAGGTGGAGGGCCAGGAGCGCTGTGTGGGGCAGTGACCTCCTGACCGCAGGACAGCAGCCAGAGGGTCCTGGGACTTCCAGGGAGAAAAGCGCTTACAGCTTCTTCTGTGTGACAGAAATTTAAGGAGACAAGGACAGACCAGATCGGTGGAACGAGTTACACAAGCTAAGAGTGTCCGCCTCCTGGCCTTGGACCACAGGACATCGGTCTTCTCTGCCACTGGTGTTATCTGCCACTGAGCCGGACTTTCTACGTACCCTCGGGTCCTTCTGGAGCAGAGTATGTGGGACTGTCCCGGGTCGAGCAGCAACATCGATAGGGTTGGATGTCTGCAAAGTAATCAGACCACAGCTTAGGAGGCACGTCACACATTTAACGAGAAAGCACGATCTTGCTGGCGTTCTAGATTACCGAAGTCAAACATGGACATTGTTTCATTCTGGAAATACAAGGGTTGACAGGGGCATTTTCCCCAGTGACCACACGTGCTCCTCAGGAGGTCCTGCTCCCCAGGCTCTCAGGGGACGTGGACCAGGGTTTGGTTTGGCCTGTCTAGGAAGGGCGTCAGAAAGCAGAGAGGGGGACCGTGCCATGTGTCACTGCGATCAAAAGCAAAGGACGGAAAAAGGAAGGGGAAGAACACGCGGGAGCAGGGCCCCCGGGGCCCCATCTCCTTCCGAGTCACGGACGGCCCTGGCACGGCGCTCGTGCCCCATCCCTCGTGCCCTGTCCCCAGCATTCGGAGAGACGCCCGAGGGACCCTCGCGGCACTGTGCTGCGTCAGGTGGTTCTCGTCAGAACAACCGGGCGTGTTGTGCAGACATTAAGCAAACTCTGAATTTTAACCGGCAGACAGTAACAGGGAATTACGCTCCATAATTACTCATTAGCGGTGGTGGAAATGGGACAAGAGGACCTAATTTAGGGACCGCACAGACCTACTATTAAATGATTTCTACAGCGATGCGGCCTCATCCTGGCCTCATCCTTCCGAGGCCGCCACCATGCTTACGAGTCACTCATAACAATACCCTTATCTACGGGCTTTTGTCCTTCGAATTGGCCCCAACAACAGGAGGCCTACTTCCCCCACCAGCAGCCCTCACTCTCCAGGGGGTGAAAGGGTTCAGAACGTTTTTCACCGGGTATTTTATTTGGGAAATCCCAACTTCTGTTGACTCCCCGAGCCCCGGGAAATTAACGCGTGTGGGAAAAGAGCTCAAGTTTAGGCACAAGGCTAGCCTAGAAGGAGAAGGATTGGGGAGGGGGGGAGAATGGAAGAAAGAAAAGCAATCAGCTGCTGTACAACTAACAATTAAGCTGGAGTTGTTAACAGCCTGATTTGCATACTTATGAAGAACTCGGCTAATGAACCACGATCTACATATTCAATCAGGAAGATGGCCTGGAAAGGCCCATTTCAACACCGAGAGACACTTTCCTGCCCAGATGTAGATTTCTGTGTGATTGGAGAATAGTGAGTGAGGGAAACAGTCTAATTTATTAAATGACCCGGCAGTCTGGGGAGGCTCTGGAGTGGGTGAAACCCAGAGGGGACAGACGGGGCTGGGAGGGAGTGGTCAGCAGCAGCATCGCACCAAAGGCAAGGGGTTGAAAATTCACCAGGGTTCATCCCCTAGATAGGAGGGGGTTGCCCGTGGCCCTCATTAAAGCCGCAGGTAGAGGTAACCTGGCCTGTAAGCAGGGAAATGCCATTTCTAAGGTGTAGCTGGTCCCACCCCCGAGGCTTTCAAATCTCTTTTCCTATTTCCAGCTTTGAGGCAAGATGCCTTTGGAAATGCAAAACACGCTTAGCCTGGGTGCCTCTGGCCCCAAACTGGTGTTTTCTCTTAGAAATGAGACTGGGGTGTGGGGGGTGGACAAAAAAGCAAAGAAAACCCAAATCCCACAGAGCAAAATTTCCTTCTTTAAAAATCTGAGAACGGATACTAACGTTACCCACATTTTGCTTCTGTATAAAAATACAGTAAGGGCTATAACCAAGTCATGTAAAGGGAAGGTGTTTCGAGAATCACTCCTCGGTACTGACCTTTGGAGACAACTCTAGCCCAAGCCGGGTAGAAGAACCCCGACTAGGTAGAAAGGATTCAGTTACTGTGAAGGGCAAAAGGTTAACTCCACGTTAGGCTGTAAGTCTTGACCTTGGCAGGTGTGACCATGGCTGACGGAGGACTGAGGCAGGGCCAAGGGGGAACAGGGGTGCATGAGAGGGTGGGCGGCGGCCCTCCACCTGTGGGCAGACCCCCATCTGCAGACACACGGGGCTACGGAGCAGAATGGGGGAGATGAGCAGGACCACTTCCCTCCCACAACCGGAAGGATGAAATTCTAGCTCGCAACGGTTCTGGTCTAGTTCTAGTCTAGTCCGTGCTGTTCACACCAATAAAGGCTCAGCTACGTGTCTTTGCTGATAACATATACTTCAAGGACAAGCTGGTGTGCATGAACCCAACGTTTCGTGCATCTCCTAGTCAGAAGCTTATGTCCACAATACTGGTGGTAAAAAATATGGACACGTCTTCTGTATATCTTAAAGATTACAGGAGATCTGAGCTCAACGGAGATGACATGGGTAGTACCGACTGAAAATTAAATTCCGGCCGAGGTTTACAACTCCAGGGGATAGCAAAAAAATAAAATAAAATAAAATAAAATAAAATAAAATAAAATAAAATAAAATTCTCCCTCTAACCCTGATGGTCACTTCAGACTGGAAAAATGAGTCACTGGCCAGTGGTTGTGGAATCCCCCCCCGCCCACCTCGCCCGAGCCTCTGCTTGTAAAAGTGCTGGCGTGTGTTCACGGTCCGGTTGCTTACCTTGGGCTGAAATGCTCCTTGTAGTGAACCGAACGGGCCGGTGGGTGGAATCATAGGGGGGATGCCCGACACCGCGGGAGGGTAGGAATGGAAGAGCTGCGGCCAGACACGGAGAGGGGAGACAAAGGTGTTAGTGGAGGCAAACGCCACGTTCCAGTTCCCTTCCCATCCCACGACATCCACGTTAGCAAGCCAGGTAATGCCCGCCTGACGCTACTAGTGAAGGAGCCATGATGAAATGATCACACAGATGTGCCATGAATGCTTAACTTAAAAAGTTAGAAGTAGTTCAGAATCAATCAGCCAACAAATGATGTCCCAGATGAGGACATCATTAGAAAGGGAGCTTTTCTAATTATTAATTGTTAAATCAGATAGAAGACCTAAATGGCTTGAGATTTTAATGCGCGTCAATAACAGGAGGGGTTGCTGAGCCAAATAAAGATGCCCGGGACATTACAAGTTAATTAGAAAAAGGGGGAAAAAAAAAAAAAGAAAAATTAAGAAAAAAGGAAGAAAAAGAAGCAAGTCTTTATGAGTTCCAGGATTTTATACCATTAAAACTCAATTAGTACTTTTAGATTTTTAATAGTTTGAGGAAATGAGAAAATATTCACAATCCTTGCTTCATTAGGTTGTTCCAGGAGTGGTGGTTTCCGAGGACAATGTAATTGTCTTGTCTAAAATGAGGACAAATGTTTGTGGGAGGGCAAGATAAAAGGACCCCATCTACACTCACAGAGAAACTGTTTTTCCTGCAAGATGGACAAGCTCACTGGGGGCTGTCCAAGCCAAGTCCTTGACGGGTCTGACCACTCCGCGAAGGGAGGAGAATGATTCTGAATTAAGAATATGAACTTTCTGGAATTAACTAGTTTACAGAGGACACGATGGAGGGAAGAAATCCACGGCCATCCTGAGGACAGGGCAAACACCGCTCTTCCTTCCCCCAACGCTGGGATATCTCTGAGATCCCACTGCTCTGGTTCCATTCACTCTGATCCAACCTCCGATCGGACACTAGGTCACATCCTGCCTTTACGGTTCCGTAGCGCCTCACACACACGGCAATAACTCGAGCTTCTCTGCATAACGACGCTACGTTAGCTGTTTTCCAGGTGAGGACTGAAATGCCCATTTCATAGTCTGGTTTCCAGGGCACGTCCTTTCCCACTGGTCTGTATTTCATTCGGCTCCCTTCAGTGATGCAGCAAAGTTTTTCAGACTAATTGATATTGAACTAAATCCACTTAAACAGTGATTGCAAGCCAAGAGCCCTCATTTAAAACTACTTTTAAGTCTAAAATTGTGTTTTGGATACTTGAGTGCACTGCATCTTAATTCCCCTTATAACGTCCTAATCCCCAAAGAGGAGAGCCTAAGTACTTCATATATTCTCCACCATAACTAATAAAACGAGGTAACTCTCCCGCAGCACACTGTACGAGGCAGAGTAATTAAAGACACGCCGCGCTAGGACGCGCTCGGGCTTCTAGTACTCTGCCTCCAGGTGGGTAATACTTCCTTTAGGTTTTCAACAAAAAATTAGGTATTTTCACCATCTTCCTTTTGCTAGAGTCCATTACTGACCCTCTCGGAGTGCAGCTGACTAGCCCTCCCCCCCCCGCCGTGATGAAAAACGATCAGTATCTAAGGAATAAAACGTCAGTGTGGCAAAAATTCAGGCCCCGCGGCTCATTCTCCATCTTACATCCAGGACCCTCTGGGGGCCGCACATTTTGTCTGAGGGAGTTCGTCTGAGCCACCGGCAGAGCACGCTGGGCTTTCTCTCACGGTGACTTTGGTAAATGGTCCTGATTTAAATCAGCGAGGGCTGACAAGGGGCAGGAATTGGATAATCGTCACGGATGGCACCCTTCCCGGGACAGCCCTAAAGAGGAGACCCATGGGGTCCTCTTGGATTCAGCAGTCCATTAAAAAATGCTTGTGAGGGGTGCCTGGGTGGCTCTGTCAGTTAAATGTCTGACTCTTGGTTTCAGCTCAGGTCACGATCTCGGGGTCCCGGGATCCAGCCCCACGTTGGGCTCCACGCTCAGCCGGGAGTCTGCCTGTCTCCCTCTCTCTCTGCTCCTCCCCCTGCTCTCTCTCTCTCTCAAATAAATATTTAAAAAACAAGTGAATAAAATAAACAAAAAATGCTTTTGTGTCGCAGTGCTGGGCAGTGTCAGAACACGTGGGGCCCAGCGCCCGGACAGAATTCCCTCTTCGTGAGGAAGCTTCCTCACAGTACGTCTGCGTGTCTCCGGGGGAGCTCACGCTTCGGTGATCTCTAGAATTTTGCGGTCCTGACTTCTCAGTTACCCCCTGGACTAGGACAGTGTCTCACGGTCTGGTTCAGAGCACGAATGAATTCACAGGCTCTGCTGACCTGAGAGCCCTTCTTTTGAGTTGAGTATGGTGGGCCGACATGGCTACAGGCCATGACTCATCATTCTTTCTTTCTGGTGTCATTTAAAGAAATAAAAATAAACCACTGAGCGAAGAGACTTGCAAAGGTTCAGGTGAACATGATGCAGTATCGCTCCGTAACCAAAATATCATGGTAAGACGCTAAAGGTGTCTGTATTTTAACAAAAGTCTTCTGTTGTCCCTATTGAATATAGGACGTAGGCTGGTACCAATTTAAAATTTGAGAACTGAACTCTTTAGGATGGGACAAGATGAGTACTTTTTTACATAAAGAATGAATTTAAAGTGGGGGGAAATCGCAGGTTTCCACTATAAGCCCTTTTATTTAAATGACATCTTTGTTTTTATTTGTAACAAGCTCAGGAGGACAAGACCAGCCACGTGGGAGGACATGAGAACCTGCTTTGTTAAGCTCAGGAGGAGTCAGAAAGATGAGGGACATTGTATTTGGAAGAAATCATTCAAGTCCAATTCTGGGGATACGGCATTGATGACACCGGGGTCGATGACTGCACAACGGGATCTCAGAGTCTCCTGCAGCCGGGATGACTGTGCCCCCGCCCCCCCCCGCCCCCCTCCCCGCTCTGAGGCCGGACGCCCAGGGACATCCCCCCGGGCCCGGGCCTCTCGGGCTTGGGCATGCCGATGATCTTTTGATTCGGAAGACGATACTGCATCGTGACCAGAAGCGAACGCCACAGAAGCAAGCATCTGAGGTGACGGGGAGCAATGGGAACTCTGGGAAGACGATTAAAGACTGGTCTGCGGCAAGAGCACAGAGATGGAAACGCGGTCACGTCGGATGGTAGCATGGTAGCGAGACTCACACTGTGCCGGTAGAATGGGTCAACTTTTGTAGGGTATTTGTCAAACTGTAAAGGGATCAAAGCAGAAGCTAGTTACTCAGAGCGTCTACATTTCTGTCCAGTGCTTCGGCAGAGGCAGCCCTAGGCAGCTGCTCTGTCACTGGGCTGTCACCCCACTCCACAACCTCGTTCTACTAGCACGGGACCTTCTCGACTCTGAGCTGCTCCGACGAGAGATGGAAAAGCAGAGCGAGAACCCACACGGTGCGTTTAGGCCCTGGTCACGCGCGAGTGTCTTTCCCCCTGGTCTGTATTTAGAGACTGGCACAGACCAGACATCTGCGCTGGAGAGAAGAGGGATTACTCAGGTCAATCAGAGAGGAGCGAGCGTTTGGGGTCGTTCATGGAGATTCCCTGTTTTCCTCTTCCTTGGGCAGAAGAACTGGACATCGGGCCTCCCGCCAAGATGCACCACACCCAAATGGAAAGGCGTCTGGGCGAGGTCTCAAAACTTTTCCTTTTTTTTTACAACTTCTCTTTTGAGCAGAAAAGACTATATGCCTCTGTTTCCTCTAAGTAACGTCAGGTCCTGGTGCTGTCAGCAACCGCGTCTCATATCTATTCGTGCTGTTGCTCCGACCTGCTGTCAGAAACGCTTTTCCAAAATAATAGGCCCTTAAAAACATTGATCGTTGAGACGTCTAACTCTTCCAGAAGAAACACGCAGGATTTGTTATAGGAAAAAAATTTTGGTTCCAAGGTCTCGTTTCTAATATTCTCCTCTGGAAATTCAGAAACTAAACTTTAAAATCTAGATTTGTTTTAAAAACTTAAGTTGAACAAAATAGGGAGGGTGAGGGAGGAGAGGATGCAAAGTTTGGTGCAGGGCACACCTCCTGAAATGACAGAATTCAAGTCTGCTCTCCCCGGGCCCACACCACATCAAGCATGTCCTTAAATGCTAAAAAGGAAGTAAAACGCCCTAACACTCGCGGTGGCAGACAGGGCTCTGTCTCAGGATACTCAGCACCCTAATATGGCACGATTCCCTATAGCTCATCAGTTTAAAAAAAAAGTCCTAACTGGTTCCCCTGGCATGTGCCGGACCCGGTCAAGACCTCGACCGCGTCCTTGTCAGCAGTGCCTTCCGCCGCGAGGCCGAGTCCTGCCCCTGGGGGCGCGTGGCTCCCTGAACACTCGCTGACAGGGCAGGACACCAGCCCGGGGCACCGTCTTAGGAAACACAAGGAACGGCACCTCCCCTCAACCAAACGGGCTTCGGGGAGCCACCAGAAAGCGCAGGGGGTCCCGGACACGGCCCAGCTCTTCGGACGGCCCGCCTGACTCCCAAGATCCTGCGAGCATTTATTGCTACGACGGGCGTGGAGCGAGGACAGGTGCCTTTCTGTGCGTGGTGGCGACCTCCCAGGATGCTCGACACAGAATTACCCTTTGGGAAGTTAACTTCCAACACGGCTTGGGACAAAGCATCGAGAACATGCCCGCCCCTCACCCCCCCACCCCAACAGCCAACCGTGCGCATGCCTAGCGCTAGACAGAACCGTCTAGAAAGAAGCGCCTACCTGAGGCCCCGGGTGAGTGCTGCCCGGAGCAGGGCACGTCCCCTTCTCCCCAGCACAGACCGACCAGGCCGGGGGAGCCCCCGAGTGGCTACCGCCCCCCATCCAGCTCCTGCGCCCCGACAGCCCCATCCGCCCAGCGTGCTGCGCCAGAAAAGACCGCGCTCTACTTATCCTCACATTTCTGCCTGGGGTACGCACCATGGGAGGTGCTGGCGTCGGCATGATGGCGGTGGGCGGGATGGCGTGGGGGAACGGCGTGAAGGTGTGCTGGTGCGTGTGCTGGTGCGTGTGCTGGTGCTGGTGCTGGTGCTGGTGGAACTCGGTCCGCAGGTAGGGCGGAGGGCCCAGGGAAGCCCCGCGGTCAGCACTCTGAGACGCCAGAAAACGCGTGTTCAGTTCCTGCCGCAAGATGTCTTGCTCTGCAAGGGAAGGGCAGGGAGAGGATGACGCTTTCCGCCCTATCTGTCATGTCCTTCAGATCGGGACGTCCGAGGCCCTGACCAGAGTGGGGACAGGGCCAAGGGCACCCCCGAAAGCCCCTGTGCCCCCAGACGGAAGGAGAGCAGCGGCCGGAGGACCCTGACACCAGCCAAAACCGGACTGTATTCTTGGAGGCTCACGGCTTCGGGGACAGCCCCCAGGCTGAGGCGCCAGAGGTCAATTTTCGGCTCTGGTGGTGGCAGCTCGGGGAGCCGGGGCATGGGCAGTCACCCATCGGGGGCTTGGTTCCCTCCTCCACCACAGGGGGACAGTAATATCGTCCACGCTGTGGGCTGTTTGGGGGGTTCGAGGAATTCATATATTTACTGCTTAAGAACAGGGACTGCACCCCGATCTCTGGTACCAGGGCCACGTGCTTGTGCCTCCTTCTTCAAGGGGAAATCCTGCAGCAGGGGTGACCACGGGTACGATGGACCCAGACTCGGGACCCTGGCCTGACCAATACTGGGGAGGAGAAGGGGAGTCCACAGCCAAAGCCCGATTTCGGGACCACTTAACGGAAAGTACCACCTTCCCCTCGGAAGAAGGGAGAAGGCCTTCCTCGTTGACAACCAGCCCCTTACACCAGGACGGAATTCTCAAGACCCGGCAAGGAGCAGTCTTGGCCTGGCAACGTGTCTGTCCCTCTCATGGGAGCCAGGTGACGGGGCACTGCAACCTGTGCTTTCCCCAAGTGGCAAACCCATCCGGAAGATTTCCAACAACTGCCCCCATCCTCCCCCGCAGGGTCTGGGGTGCCGCGGTGCAGGTACACGTTTCGGCCAAACCTCAGCCCACGAGGAGGCTCGACCCTCCTACCTGAGTAAGTGCTTCCGGCCGGGTGTCCCGGGACCTGCAGACTCCCTGAAGTCAGCGGCGGTGGGGGAGGCAAAGCCGTGGGAGGGGCAAACATATTGGGGTGATGTGAGTGTGCGGGGGGCGGGAGGGTGGGCGTGAAGCTGTGCAGGGGGCTGTGGTTGGGCAGGGAGAGGGGGAACGGGGAGGCCGAGGGGTGGTGAGAGATGTGAGGAGGGGCGGGCTGAGTCTTCGCCGGGGTGCTGCTTCTGCTACTGCTGTGGGAGCAACCACCGGGAAAAAAAAAAAAGGAAAAGAAAGGTAAGCAATTTATTTTCTTAAAAAGTCCTATCTCTCTGCCCAAAGCCATTCAACACTTTCTCCTGCTCCTTCCTCTTTAGAGACCCTCCCCTGGGAGGCACAAGAAACTTCTGCCACAGTCGTAACCCCGACTGCAGGACAGGAGCTGAGGCCCCAGAGCTACCAGCACTCGGGGTCCAGGGGGCGGCTTTGGCCCCAAACCCGGGTCCGTTCCCCTCTACAGCCAAGTTCTCGTTTCTGCCCCTAGGAGCCCCGCGCCCTCCCAGCCTCCCCTAGACACGCATCCTACAGTTTCGGGAGAGGAACAAGATCGGTGACCTGAGCTCGGCCCGTCTGAGACCCCTTCGGTGTAGCAGCACAGGTGGGAGGAGACCTGGGAGCCCCGGGCCACTGCTCTGCTCCGGGGGCCACGCGCATGAACCCGGGGGCAGAACCCCGGCTAAGGCAGTTAGCCTGCCCTGGACAGGGAGATGCCCCCAGTCAGCAGCGGTCACAAGGCACACAAAGGCACAAGAGTCCCAGGAGGTCAGAATTAAACGCCCGGGGGCAGGCAAGGATGGGGCACGCTTGGCGCCACACCCTGGGGTTTCTGTCTCCCTTGCCCGGGCGGCCCTGCTCTGTGCCACTCCGCGGACGTCCCGGCGGTTCCGCAGGGCGTGTGTCACCGCCCGGGGCGCGTCTCCCTCCCGACAAAGCTTGCTTCTGCGCCCGCTGGAGGCCGAGGCCGCACGTCCGCGGTGACACAAGCCCTCGCGAGAGCCCTGCCCGGTCCCCATCTTCTGACTCAAGTCGCAGGGAGATGGAGCATCTTCCTGCCGTCCTCCCTCGGAGGCACGTGGCCTCCCTTCTAAGAAGCCCAACCCCGGTGCCCCCCAGGTTTCCACGCTGGTTCTCCCGCGGCGCCTCTTGCCGGGGCCTCCCCCTCGGCCCCCTCCGCACAGGGCGACGGTGCCCGCGGCGCTCCCGCAGGAAGAGGACGGCAGAAGCCGGGCGCCGCGGGCGCCGCGGGAGCCGCCGGGCTCACCTCAGGCTGTTGAGGCTCAAGCTGCTGCTGTTGTAGGCCGACAAGGGCTGGGAGAGGCTCTGGGACGAGGGGTGCGCCTGCACGGCCGGGAGGCTCTGGTGCAGCGGCTGGGCCGGAGACTGCGGCCGCGGCGGCCTCTGCACTGCAGGCGGAGGGGCGGGCTGCGGCTGGGCCTCTGGGGGCGCCTGGGGCGGCTGTGTGCTTGGACGTGGGGGCTGAGGGGGCGCCTCCGTGCGCTGCACCAGGTCGGGGTCTGGAGAAGGAGCTCGGGGCTGGGGCTCCGCCTGGGCCGGGGGCAGCGACGGAGGGACCCGAGGGCAGGGGTCTTTCAGCACCACGGGCTCAAAGATCGGCTCTTTGCAACAGTCCTGGCTCTTCTCCTGGCTTCTCTCTAGACCCGATATCTTGGGGACAATCGGCCCCGCATCCTGGCTCTCATGGTCTGGGAGGGCACCAACCCCTAAGTCCGGATCTGCATGGGGAAGAGCAAAGACAAAATCACAGGCAACGACACGTGAGTGTGAGATAAACACGCAGCAGAAAGCCGAGTCCAAGCCCAGGCCCTGCAGTCCCACCGACACGGCACACGGCCTAGTGCCACGTCCCGGCTCCCTGTCCCAACACGCAAACGTGCGGGGCAGGAGCACACGGCGACCAGGGCCCACGGGAGACAGGCAGAGGTGAGCCGCTGCAGGAGGCTGCATTCCCCGGAGTCTCAAAATGCGCACTGACTTTAATCCCGAGAAAGCCTTTTATGCAGCAAAATTAAGAAACAAGAGCCAACGAGTTGATTTTTTTCCCTTTTAAAATCCATACAGCTCTTGAATATACAAAAGAGCGGTGTTTCCAAACAGCGAGCGAAGCCAGTGTTACTTAACCACACACAGATGTTTCTTCTTGCCTTGCCTCTTCCCCTTTCCATGCTGACCGATGAGACACACTTGACATTTACAGAAACAATTCTGTGTTTGGCAAGTGCTGAACTCTGGTCAAACGTCGGGCCTCCGCACGCTCACCGACAGACCCCAGCAACGTCGCAGCTCCACGGCGCGAACACGAATTCCAGTCAACCTACAGCCACCTATGCGTGCCGGGCACCGTAGGGCCCCCACCCCGCTGGACCACTGCGTGCGATGCTGAATGCCGACTAAGCCTGCAGGTGTAATTTAAGTGAAGTTCCACAACCAAGGAAGAAACGTGGCAAGTACACACTCCTGTTATGAATTTAAAAGACAGGCTTCTCGGGCACCTGGGCTGCACTGTCCGTTAAGCTTGGAATTGGCTCATGATCTCAGGCTGTGGGATCGAGCCCTGTGTCGGGCTCGGCTCAGCACGGAGTCTCCTTGCAAATCTCTCTCCCTCACCCTCTGTCCCTCCCCATCCCGCGCGTGTGTGTGCGCCGTCTCTAAAATAAAATAACTAATATCTTAAAAAATTGTAAAAATAAAAGCTATGTAATAGTAAAAAAATAGTAATAGTAAAATAGTAATAGTAAAAAAGAAGTAAAAAAAAAATAGTAAAAAAGCTATGTAATAGTAAGAAGTACTATACTAATAGTATGTGCTAACAGTAAGAAAAGCTACACCTTTCTCCGAAGCTCCTGGCCACATCAGAGCGGTGTCTGATTAGCCCCTAAGTCCAAGCCCATCAAATCGTCTAAGAGAAGAACGAAAGACAGAAACGGCATTAAATAGGAAGAAATCCCCCTGCTGACCAGTCGGTGCTTCTGCATACATCTGCGGGCCGGGGGGATGACCTTTCTCACATCTTGGTGCTACAGAAAGCCATCCTTTTGCCATCACACAGCTCAGAGATAGGAAGAGAACAGATCACAACACCGACAACATTCTCTGACGTGAGGACGGGTCCAGGCATCCCTCAGGAAACTACTTGGGGCACGATCTTTCCCTTCCAGCCTTACTGTCCCCAGTGTGAGAAGTACGCGCCCTTCTCCCCGGGCCCATTTCTGCTGACACCCTCTTGGGCGCACACGCTTCCCACGTTCCTTCCCTGGAACCTGCATCAGAGCAACCCATTATTTTCAGGGTGGTTTTGGTAAAAGAGATCAGACGCGTGACGTGCCCCGGAGCAGAAACGAATGGGTTTACAAACAAAGCACATTTTTGGCTAAAGTGACCTTGGCTGAGAGCAGCCCGGCACAAATGCACCGACAGCATGCGAAGACAGTCCCCTCTTCGTACGTTCCGGCTCCGAGGAGAAAACCTCCCACAAGGCCCCGGTGAAAGTAACGCTGGACCCCTGGCATCCCACTGGCGCGGAGTCCCATCCCGAGCCGCCCGTCAGAGCCTTTCCGGGAAGACTGCTGCTTGTGCTGGGCGGAGACCTCATGGATTCCCAAAGCCTTAGTTTCTAACTCGAGGGCTGAGGACAGCAGGATTCCCGACGTGGACGGACCCCATGCAGCCGAAGTCCTAAATCACGGAAGACGACCCTGTATGCGCAGGGGGTCTGGCGCGTCCCCCCCCCCACCGTTTTTGCCTCACTCCCACCAGGTCACCGTCGCAAGCACGTCCATGAGCTCAGAGACAGGGTTCCCACAACGCGAGAGGGTCAGTTAGGTCTGGGGCAGAAGCGCTAACACCCACACGTCCCAGCCGCACAAAATACACGAGGTTCTCTGCGCGTGAGCAGGACGCCCCCCGCTCTGACACTCGGATGGCTGAGGCTGACTGCGTGTGCTGTAATGGCAGGACCCATCTCTGCCCTTCTGAAGCGCTTTGTTCTCTCCAGACTGGAGTAATGAAGAATAAATACGTAAATATTTCCCACCGCGCTACATTCAAATGCATGGTCTCCCTCCAAGAATCAATGTCCAAAGTCTCTCTCCGACATAAAGGAAAGTTTCCTCTGCCAAGGGACACCACCCAGAGGCCATCAACTTAGATTTTCTTATGCCGGGAAGGAAGCACATTAGGCACACACAGGTAAGTGCTTCGCTTATGTAGCTCGACTAAATTTATCTCCTTGTTCTTTATTTAATGGGCTTCTAGAATGTGGACGAGTCAGCCAGGTGAGTTTGCCGGGGGCACGATGCAGGCTTGGGCTCGCTTCCCGAGGCTCCGTAAAGGCAAACAGGGCTGGCTTTCGCGTCTCCTCTGTTGTTCCCGGGTCACCGGGGGTCGGCACCAACCTAGACACAGCCAGGACGAGGGGAGCAGCGCCCGGACTGGGGATCGCCATCCTGGACAATCCGTGTGCAACCCCTCCAGCAAGCCCTGTCAATTTCTACGGGGTCGTCTGGGATGAATGACTCAGAGGACCCAGAAACAGGATTTTGGCACAAGACCCGAATCTGGGAAACCATCCCGGCACTTCTCACACTTTAAAAT
The DNA here is from genome assembly GCF_002288905.1 of Enhydra lutris kenyoni. Taxonomy (NCBI): domain Eukaryota; kingdom Metazoa; phylum Chordata; class Mammalia; order Carnivora; family Mustelidae; genus Enhydra; species Enhydra lutris. Next base: position 42,923,579 of record NW_019154097.1, read on the forward strand.
GTGTACAAAGAGGCGCCTGGGTGGCTCAGATGGTGAAGCCTCTGCTTTTGGCTCAGGTCATGATCCCAGAGTCCTGGGATCGAGTCCCGCATTGGGCTCCCCACTGAGCGGGGAGCCTGCTTCTCCCTCTCCCTCTGCTGCTCCCCCTGCTTGTGCTCTTTCTCTGTCAAATAAGTAAATAAAATCTTTAAAAAAAAATAATAAAATGCGCACAAAGGACCTGGATGGACATCTGATTAAAATGCCCAGCAGGCCTCGGGAATTCGGGCGGGGGGCGGGGGGCGCTCCAGAGCCTCCCTTTCTATTTCCCAGGTGATACTACTGAGGCTTGGACTCTTCAGTGAGTAGCAGGGAACTTCTCCAATCCTCTCTGACTGGAGGGGAAGAGCCCAGAGAAGTTAAGCAACCTGCTTGCTGGAGGTTCCCTATAAATCCGATGACTTGCGTTCCAGTCCCAACTCTTGCCACCAATCGTCGCTTTTTCTCTGATTTACACTTTGCTGCCCCCTCCCAACGCAAAAATCCTAAAGCAAAGCAGGAATCCATTAAAATTTCCGGCGCAATGAGACAGTGCAGCGGGTCAGTTAGGAGAGCTGGGAAGAGGGTCAGGAACAGCGCGCCTCAGCCGACCCTGCGAGCTATCATCGACCCACCGACCCCTCGTTGCTGTGACACCTACGCGTGAGGCCGCGGCAGGCTGAAGCCGGCAGGAACTTCGGGGCCGAGACAGTTTTACGACTCCCCGTTAACACGAGTCTCTCGAGGCACAGCTTAGGCGTCAGGCGTTTTTGTGGCTAATCGGTAATGCATTTCCTCTTCCTTTCAATTATTCAATAAATGTATCTTCCCAGTTAAGCTTTTTCATCTTGACAGTCAATTTGTCTTACTGTGCTTCTCCAAAATTGGCAAGAACACATTTTTTAAAAAAATAATTTTGTATTGCTCTGTGTGCTCCGAGTTTGCCAAAGGATGGAATCTGCTGAGGTTGGAAGAAGTAAGAATGTGCAAACTGACGAGTCTTATTTACAAGTTTTACTCATTACATTTCGGGGTTTTAAAAGCTCTCTTCTGTGATTATAAAAATAACACATCATGCTTCTAATAAAATACATGCAAATTGAAATTACCCTGCGTAGCGTACGGTAGCGTACGGTATAAGGGGTGAATTTGCTACATGTAAATTCTATCTCAATAACCTTGACTCAAACACAATACATTGTTTAAAAAGGTAAGGGCAGATTATGGAAAATTTGTTTACTGTTGATCCAAATGTGATACAAGTTCCCTGGGGGGAATGGGGCTGCTCTACTTCACTAGAAAAACCCACAGCTTCTGAAGAGGGCAGTTTGGCAACATTCGGCGAGGAAACTGAGGCAGCTCAGGAAGGATTTAGTCTCTAGACACAATAAAACATCGTGCTTTGAACTGCAAGTTTGGAAAGAACTAAAATGTAATCATTTGGGAACTGGTTACATAGAAATCTGATACATGCAGGGGCACCTGGGTGGCTCAGCCCTTAAGCGTCTGCCTTAGGCTCAGGTCACGATCCTGGGGTCCTGGGATCGAGCTCTGCACTGGGTTCCTTGCTCAGCAGGAAGCCTGCTTCTCCCTCTCCCACTCCCCCTGCTTGTGTTGCCTCGCTCGCTGTCTCTCTCTCTCTGTCAAACAATAAATAAAATCTAAAAAAAAAAAAAAAAAAAAAAAAAGAAATCTGATACATGCAGACAATGGAAGATGTTACAGCCTGAAAAGGAATGAGGAACTCTGCATACAAGCTATGGCATTTTGCTAGCTTCTGTGAAAAACGGAAGAGAAGTAATATATAGCCGTTTTTACTTTATGCATAAAGAAGCTCTAAAAGAGTGTCTAAGACACCAGTAGCAGTGGTCCTGCTCAGGGGCTCAGGCAGGAGAACCAGACAGACAGGGAGCTGGAGGAGGGGGAGATATTTGACTGTACACATACAGACATAGTTAAATTTTTCAATTATGCGATCATGTTACCTATTAAAATTCTTAAAAGAAAACTGGACTTACACTTAAGAACAGTTTGAGCAAGAAAAAGAAAAAAGCACAGCAAGCAAAACTGAGAATTTGAATAGTGGTAGTGGCACAGACACGGAGACTGTACGTTATTATCAAGTAAGACATTAGAATGCACACATTTATAATAATAAATTTGAAAATAAAGCGGGTTTTATGAAAAGATACCAATCACTAAAACTGACTGAAAAATACTAAACCTGAGCACAGACGTAAACCGGAAAGGACCGAATGACCGATACCTTCCCCTCAACCCAGAAATATGTCCCAGTCTCTTCCGTGTTAGAGGCCATGTGGACTGAACCTGCCAGAAACAAACCATCCCGTCACTTACATTACAAAACCAACCGCAACACGACAAAAGGAAGAGGCAAAACAACTATTTTCAAAGAATATAATTATCTACCTAGAAAACCCAATCTGCTGCAAAATATATGCGAATAAGAGAACTCAGCAAAATACCCAAGTTAGAAAAAACAAACAAACCTCAAACATCAGTAGCTTTTCTACACACCAGCAATACTGAATAGAAAGTTCAATTAAAAAAAAGGATCCCTTTTATAGTAACAAGTCATACAATACTTGGAAACAAATCTAACAGGAAAATGACCGGGCCCATAAGGTCTCAGAAACGTACCCTCCAATATGCTCTGAGAAGTCTATGTTCAAGGATATTTAATGATGAGTGAGATGGAAGTCAAAGCCACTCGAGACGTGGTTCTCTTCAGAAGCTACGGCCCCTGGGGGGGATTTCACACCGTCAGGGAGTGTGTTCCGTTGTCCCAGCGGCTGGAGGGCCCTGGTGGCTCTCGGGGACCTTAGATGTACTTAATATGAAGGACAATGCCACACAACAGCTCAGTTAATGTCCTAAAATCCCACTGGACATTTGTGCACCTGGAAGCCCAACATCTAGAACCTCTTTTTCACATAGAAACACAAAGTAATTTTCTGCATCGTTTTAAGGCACGCTGGATTTTCCAGGAACACGACTGTCGTATGCCGCTATGTCCGCTACGTCTCGGTGTCATGAACCAGCAAGGGCTGGTTGCTCACCATTTAGGAAAATCATGACACCAACGGGATGCCTGCTCCAGGCATTCTAATGACCACATCACATGTACCAGTATGAACCCGCTTTCGCACCATCGCACGGAGAGATGCGCGCATCTGACCATGTCATTGTCTTCCAGGGCAAATAAGAATTTACGCGCTTAAAAACGTATTATGTCATTACAGATTACTTGCTGCTTGTCTCTCCTTTGCTTTCCATTAAGGCTTTATAGACATTTTAAAATTCCATGTATAGACAGGCGTCTAACCATATAATTTGTTCCAGAAAGTAAAGAACAAAAGTGTGTTATGACACATTTTTTATATTACACAAAAAGGGCATTGGGTGCGCTCGGGTTGATTTGAGATGAGCTGTGTTATGTCCCTACGATGAACTACGATGTTTCTGGAAGCCCAGAATCCTACGGCAAAGATACAGTAAGTACTCCAAAGGGTTGTGGTGGAAATTAAATTCTTTCTACCAGGCAGAGCACAAAATAAACAATCAGTGTTCCCAAAACTACTGCAGAAAATAATTTCATGACAAAATTACTACCAAGTAACATAAAGTACGCTTCGACCAGTTAGCGTTCAAGACTGAAAATGATCTCCATAAACGTGCAGATGCGCACACAAAAGAGGAGGAAGATGGACGTCAGAACGTTCACCGAATCCCACCATCCAGAGATAAGCACAGACTTTCGTTTTTCAACTTGAGTTTTTTACCTTTCCAAGTTTTCTCTAGGAACTATGTACTGTTACTGTAAACGAAAAACGATATGCGGCTGAGGTGGGCAGGCAGGTGCACATACAGGTACATTTTTTCGATCAATACAGTACAAGACTCTGAATTTCCCTTCCCCTTCCTTATAATATGCTTAGTAACATTTTCTTCTGACTTATTTTCAGAATACAGTATCTAATACGTGTATAAAATCCGTGTCAAAGTTTGTCACTGGTGAGGCTTCTGGTGAACAGTCAGCCGGCTATTAGTAAAGTCTGGGGAAGTCCTAAGTTAGGCGGGGATTTCTGGCTGCGCGAGAGGGGTGTCAGGGTTCCTAACCTCCAGGTCCAAAGGCCAACCGTGTATTTTAAAAGAAGTTCCTTCATGGACGGGATAACCTCCAACATGACAGAAGTCAACTCAGAAAGGGACTGGTCTCGTCAAACTGCTTTACCTACTAGACAGAATTTTTTAGAAAGTTCTTTACCCAGGGGACAGATAAATATTTGCCCTTCAGAAACGAGGCTAAGATATGGCCTTCTGTCTACAACATGTCCAACTGGCTCTGCCTGTGTGTCTGGACAAAGAGGAGCTGGCGAACGCGGACGATGGAGGAGACAGAGAGAACTGGAAGAAGCCTCGTACGGCACATTTCTGTGCTTCCGCGTCTTTACACGAGGTTGGAAAGCCCGATGGCGTCTTACTCACGACGAGGTCATTACGGCAGCAAACACAAGCTTTCAAGACATCAAGAAGGCTATGTGGGGCCCCGGCCATCAGGTAGCGAACCCACGCATCTTCCTGAAATGCCTGACCCCGAGCATCCAGTAATGGGTGTGTTCTGTCTTTACGTTATTCTGTCTTCTAGTTCACTTCTCTACTTCTCCGCCCAAACGAGAGAGCCACAAAGACCTCACCACACAGAAGGAACGAAGACTAAGAAGCCAAATAAGGGTGGGGGGAGGGGTGGCACAAGAAACCCAGGCTTTAAATTAAGGCAAAGTGGGACTATTAATAAATGACGAGATGCTCTATATTAAAAAGCCCAGAAACATAGGAAAGTGTCACAGCTCTGTGAATCAACACAATAACTTCAAGCTACTGGCCATATCCATTCTTTAAACACCTTCTCGTCTTCTTCTTGTACCTCCAACAAAACCTCCTTCTTGGCAAAGACATATATTTTGTACATACTTATTAAAACAAAAATTGCGCTACTGAATTTATCCACTCTGACCTCTCCCAAGTTTTAGGTTCTGTCCCTAGAGCTCCACATTCCACTGGCGTTTTGCAGAAAAAGTTACCGTCTCCAACATGCACCTGTCTCCTCACATTCCTCTTCCCCCTCTTCTCTTCCAGTCATGAAACGGAGACCAGTCTGTTCCATGAGCAGATTCAATTGCCCGAGTGAGTGGAAGGCTGACATTCAGCCTCGCAGCTCTTCTTCTCGGTCACTGAAACTCTACAAATAAATTGAGGAAAACCCACTGTTTGTTCAAGGCAAATTAATTTTCAAACCCTACAAGACTGGGAGATCAGGGGAATGGTGGCTGCTTGGTAGGGCTCAGAGAGATTCCATTCTGGGCTTGTCATTTTGTGTAAACATTAATTACCATCTGGGAGGCTAAGCTCTGGGCTGAAGTCTGTCCTGCAATCCCCCGAGGGCTCCAGGGTTCCTGGTAAAAGCAAGATCCCAAACAGGAAAAAAACAGTCGCTGCATCTGGCGAACGGCCAGCCGGCCCGCTGGGAAAGGTGTGCGGGACCAGCAGGTGAGGCACCGCTGCCGCAGAAGCCAGTTGGCTGTCGCCTCGTTTCCAAGACGAACCTGCGACAGGCACTGAAGGAAAATCAACAGATTACAGGGGAGTGTCCTTAAAGCGCTTTCAGGTTTATCCTGCCTTAAGCCTCGCCCCACAAAATCATCCACCCTCCCGTGTGTGCCCGAGTTTCTGCCTTCAAGGGGAGGATCGGCCTTGAAGATGCGGACTGCAGCCCCCCCAACCCTCTTCCTGGGCAACGCGGGCCACGACGGTCGACCTGTGCTTGTGCTGTTTCTCCTGGAGCTTCTAGTGAATCCGAGCGACGGAGGACGGTGCCGGTGAAGGACCAGAATGAGAAGCAGAAAAGTGGCCAGCGGTCTCCGGGGGGGTCGACGGGGGAGGGGGGCATAAAAAAGTCCTGACCAAACCTAAGAGTGTCAACATCCTAGCTGGAACGGGGTTTCTCACTTCACACAAGGAAAAGGCTGGTGTCCCTTCCCGGGCCAGCCCTGCGCTGGGTCCCGAGGGTAGAGGGACGGACAGGAAACTGCAAGGCATCGGGAGATCAAGTCCCCAGTGATGAAGAGCACCGGGAAGACCGCAGGTGCTACCTTCAGAGGGAAAGCCCAAGCTGCCCTGCTGGGGCCGTGCACACGTCCCCGTCGTTTCTGCTTGTGTCCTTCTGCCGGCTTCCCTGTTCACCAGTTGCACGAGATCACCTCCTGCCTGGTCTCCAGCCCCCGAACCTCTCTGCCTCTGCCTCCCCCCGACCCCGCCAGTGCCCGTCCCGCGGGTCTCCGCTTCCTGGCCCATCCTCTCTGGCCCTATGTGGCTGCTGACCGAGTTCCCTCAGGACCCTGTGCGTGTGTATACGCACAAGCACAGCCACCTTATTTCCCTTTTTAAAGAAAGATTTTATTTATTTGACATGAGAGCAAGAGATCACAAGCAGGCGGGAGGGGCAGGGGAGAGGAGAAACGGACTCTCTACTGGGCGTGGAGCCTGATGTGGGGCTCAATCCCATAATCATGGGATCATGAGCTGGGCCCATGGCAGACGCTTAACCCACTGAGCCCCCCCAGCGCCCTACAACCACCTTTAAAACCAGTGCCCCTTGACACTGAACAAGATACTGCTAGGTCTCTAGGGTGCGACAAGGGGTCCTAACAAGGGAAGGTTCTAGAAGGATTTTCAACCACCTGTCTGGATTCATGCAATGTGGCCTCCCTGCTCTGAGGATATGGCAAGTCTAGGGCCAAGGCCATCACTCCAAGGAAAGCCACAGCACACATTCCTTAGACTCAAAGACAACAAGAAGCCCATTTGCTTATTTTGGAAATTCTCCAAGAGGTGGGACCAAGGCACTGAAAATAAATGATGACTTCAGGTGCTTGGTTTAAAAACAAAACAAAACAACAACAAAAAACTTCCTGGTACCCACCCATCCTCCCTTTCACACTGAGAACAACTGAGGGGGGATATGAATGAGAAGAAAAGAAGGCCACCTTCCTCCAGGCAGCCCTCCCTCTAGTATCGTCATTGCCAAGTGTAAATGAGGGCTCAAAAGCTCGTGGACACTCACAGATCCGTTTACAGATGGGGACACCTGCCTCCTGATACTGTGGCCCGCTGGTCACTTCTAACGACTTCACCTGATGGTTTCGTGTCCAGAGCCAGAAGGGGCCAGCAATCATGACACCGATCTGATTCTGGTCACCTTCCGGTGCCAAAATCCTTTGGTGTCATACGTCCTTTTCGTTCTGTCTCTTACCGGGACAAGCAACCTTTCCTGGATCTGCATGTTCGTGGTGTCAAGATGTTTATGAGGTTATGGGGCTATGGAATGAGGCTTCTAGCTGGCAGCATTCACACTCTAAGAGGTTATCATGCCCATGAAGGTGGGCAAACGATTGGCTCCGGGTGAGACCTTATTTTCGACACTCTGAATTTTACTCAAGATTATTTTCTCAAGGACAAAGGTAAAAGCCACCAGCACCAAAGGTGTAGGGAAATATTATCAGTCACTCTACCTTCCCACTTTGCACACTGTGACGTTTTTGGCACAGAGCAGAGAGTCCCTGGGATGCGGCGGGGAGGCTGCACGGGGGCATGGCTGCAGCCCGGCAGAATGTCCGTCTTTCGAGTCTGTCCTCGGCTTTTCCTCGGCTCCTAGGCCCTACATATGCACAGACACTTCCCACCTCCAGGTTTCTTCTCAACCCTCTGCAGGGCGGAGTTATGACGCATCAGCTGGTCTTCTGGGGGCCTGGGTTCCCGTCCACACCGGCTCACTCTCTCACTGCTTTGGGGTCTGCAAGAACGCGCATACCTTATCCCTCTAAACAAGAGTGTCACCTGGGTCACGCAACACCCTTGTATCTGCTCCTCCCTCAAAACTCCCTTCTTGTCAGGGTCCAGGTGCCAAAAAGAAGGTTTGAGGTTCGCCTAGTCTGCAGGGGTGAAGCAAATGCTGAGTCCTCCCAGCGGCAACCAAGTCTTTCTGCTTTGGACAGAAGGGAGGAAGGAATCACAGACCCAAGGGCACAGGGACTGGTCTAGTCCTGGCCCTGGGCTGCGCCAAGAGAGCTGTGGGCTGGGGGGGCTCATCCCCTCAAGCAACGTCAGCGCCCTCGGGCACTTTTCTAGCAAGTTCACACAGCTGTCGCCTGGTGAGTCGGGAAGGACGAGGCTATTCCTTCAAGGCACCAGCAAATATCCGAAAACCAACGTGTCTGCAATGCATGGCGGGACAGCTCCAAGAGCCACTCCTGTCCTGCTCTCAGCAGTCACTGTGGTGGGGGTTTTGCCTTGGGAAACAGTTATCGTGCTCTGGCAACGGCCGCCCGTCAGCTTTCAGACGCGCTTGCCTGTACTCCCAAGGGCAGATGACAAAAGTCCCCGAGCCTGTTCACACAGCCTGCTTCGGCCCATGGGCCCCGGTGGCGCCAAGCGCCCGCCATCTGTCTGAGCCGCGTACGTGTGAGCACCACAGATGCCTCTGGACCAATCTCTGAAACTTGCCTTTTCCCCTCGATATCGTAGAGCCTTTGCTTCTCCAGTTAAAGGAGAGAGACCAGGGAATCGAGGACTCCGACAATTTCTCTAGGTACGTCTGGACCTTTCTGGTCCCAAACCATCGCCACCCGCAAGGTCTCCAGTCCTTCTGCGTCCCCACCTCCCACGGCCACTGTTGGAAATCAGCTCCTTCGTTCCTTCCTGGCTGGGTTCTCTCCCAGCTTGTAAGCTGCTGCAGGGGCGGGGTGGTGGGAGGTGGGTCAGAAGCCACCTCCAGGACTGGGCACAGTCACGAGGGCTAGCGACACTGAGCCCTTATTCCTGGTGATTATTTCCCAGGCTGGCTCCATGCACATTCCCCAGATCGCTCAGCACAGAACGGGGAGCTACAGAGTCTTGCCTGTCAGCACGGCCATGGGCCGTCTTCACGGACCTCAAGACTGTCGCATGGAAGAGGAGGCAGATCTACTGGGGATGACACCACGCGCAGAACGAAGACCAAAGGATGTGTAGCGGAGAGCAAACTTTCACCAGAAACAGCCCGGGCTGCCACGTAGGGGACCAAGCTAATGATGTGTTCTTGTCTTCACCGGCAGGGTCAAGAGGACATCTGTCATGAACGACCAGCACCAAAATTCTGCGGAGGCAGCAGGTCGTGCACTGGGACTACAGGACTTCTGCAAGTCCATGAGTTCCCCAGCAAGATGCCGGGGGCACACTCCTCAGAAGAACATCACCGTGTCTCTATTTTCCTTTCCCACTCCGGAGCTCAGTCTTCTCTGGTATTTCACCCAGAGGTTAATGAACACTAACCTCTTGATTTGCACAAATTGACAAATGCCACATCTTAAGTTATAAACTAAGAATCCCAACACCAAGTGACTAGAGTTTTCTAAAAATAGCGTGTGTGTGTTGGGGGTGGGGTGGGGGTACTGTGTTGTGTCCTCTATTTGAAATACTTTATCTTTTTTGAAGAGCAAGTCTACCAATCCTTAAATTGATTTTCCATCAACCACCCATGGAGTAAATACTTGGTAGGAAACTAGAATCTGTTGCTATTAGTTCATCTCTTGTCATTACTTCATTAGCCTCAACGTATCCCAGCAAAAGGAAACATGTTCAAATGTAAAGTCTGAAGATCCACATCTAGAAGACAGTGCAGGAAGGCCGGGAGGACGACGGGGACCTCAGCCGACTACGAAGTAGCGGTGTGTGGTGCTCCATGGTGTACCAGGGAGCACCTGGGACTCGCAAGCTGCGTGCGTCGCCGCTCAACTCTGAAACGCTAAAACCACTCTCCAGAAAGAAACCGTGGGGAACTGTAACTGTCCCTGGGGTATAGGTGGGACTGTAGTAAGTCACTGAAAACCACAGCGTTGCCTCCCACTTACTTATAATCCTGCAGGGCCAAAGTCCAAAGTGGAGGCTTGGGACACGTACTGTCACAATGACTTCAACTCTCCCGCAAATACCCGAACTTGGTCTTCAGAGAGGTCTTCAAACCCAATGGCAGAAGTGAATACAGTGTCTTTTCCAGATGCCCGAAGACCGTGTGCACCTGGCTGTCCCAGCCCCATCCCCCGTTCAACAGGACTGAAGTCAAGCCCACCCGTCCCCTCCCGCACCAGCTGCCTCACAGCCATCATCGAGGCTCAGAACCACAGCAGCGATGTGTTCACGTAACCCCTCACGTTCCTCAGCGGCTCAGGTGTGAAGTACTGCTAATGATGCGATTTAACACAAACAAAACAATGGTTCCAGAATCGGCTGTTCCCCGGAGGCCAGAAGGAGCCTCTCAATCAGATCACGCCGTCATGGCAACCCTCGCCGGAAGCTCTGCAGCAGCTTCTCCCCATACATGGAATAACCCCCACCTCCTCCCCACGGCCCTGTGCTGTGCTCCCGCTCCGCTCTGACCACCAGCCAGGGGTTCCACACTCCTGCTCTCTTCCGCTCGCACACCGATGGGTGCTTCGGCCCTCCAGAGCCCTCAGCGACCTTGCTGTAAGTCTTCTCCAGGCCCCACAGCCCCTGGCAGTCATCCTGACCCTCTGATGAACTTCCATTCTAGAGACCTGATGCCCGAGGGACGTAGTGAGCATTTAGCAGACATTGGATTGGGATTTTAGCACACATGACTCCTTCTTTGGAGGAGGAGGGGACCTCTTCAGATCCTGGTCTTCATTTCAATCCCAAGCCCAGTGCCTTCCGTATAGTCGTTCCTTGGTAAATACTCGGTTTCTGTAGGCACATAATAATCAGTTTACAAAATCTAAGTAAGTTTCTTCATATCTGCATTTCAGAAGGAAAAAGATTGCTATAATGAGAAAAATACTCAATAAACAATTACACATTAAGCCAGAAAAATCACGTCTCTTTGGAGTCATTTCCATAATTGAACATTATGCTGCAATAAAATAATAGTGTAAAACACAAGCAAATGTAAAATAATTGGAAGCTATTAGGAAGTTTAAGCATCCATTTTGGATATAAAATAAAACTAATGTTCTATTTTGAATCATAAAAGATTCTGATAGTTTTGGGGGTTTTTTTGGTACAAAAAAAAAGGCCATCAAAAGCCCATCACGTTAAAGGAGAGCGATCTTAATGATCAAAGGCAGGTAAAGCTTTCGGATATGCTCACACTGGATCTGAGTCGTCTACAGACTAAGAGAAGACATGACGCCATTTTATGTGTATTGAAAAAATGAGAAAAGGTACATAAGCTGTGAACCTGGGGTCCTGTCACGGGGAGGGGCCCGGCCGGCCCTCTGCAGTATTTACATTTTCAACAGAAGGCGGAGCTGAAATGCGCAAAGGTGATACGAAGTCAAATAAGTGCTATCAATGTAATGTACTCATTCTGAGAAAACCAAAGCAAAGGGATCTTTCCAAAATCAGCTAAAGAGAACTGCTGAAAACAAACCAGAACAACGACCCGGCCCGAAAGACCCAGGAGGAGGAAGTGCTCCTGCGCGCTAACGGAGTCCAGCGCACACGGGGTTGGAAGCGGAGGGACGGGAGGGCAGCTCCGTGAGTGCAAAACACAACTGGGAAACGCGTGCGCACACACAGCGTAACTCAAGCAGGGGGATCACACAACGAAGGTTTACAGAACAAGGGCTTCTCCAAGAAGGCAGGAGCTGAGTTCATCTTTTAAAGCTCCAAGAAAGACTGCAAATGGAAGACGTCACAGTCACGTCACCCCCGTCCCGAGGAAGCGCGTCACTGCGATGGCACCTGCGGGACGAGCGGCAGACAGCAGGACGCGCTCCACCCCACCAACGCGACCACACGGGGGAGGGCAGGCCCGGAAGGAAGCTTTGCGTCTCCGGCCCGACCTTGAGGACCGCTTCAGTCCGAGATCCGGGTTCTGTCCGGGGTCCGGGCTGCTCCGCAGAGTCCCGCCCGCAAGCAGGCACCTGCACTGAACCAAGGAGCAAAGACATCCCCGACCTCGACGGCGGGGCCTCCAGGCTGGCGTTGATGTCTGCGCTGTCGCCATCCCCCGGCTCGTCCGGGACACCCAACGAGGGCTCGCGCCCCACGTCACCGGCTACTCATGTCCCCAGAGGCCAGGCTGGCTCACTGAACTGAAGTGTGCCCATTTTTTAAAAATTTCCCCCTTGCTCAGGTGCCATGGAAGGCTTCGGATGAATCCTAAGGCAGAACTGAAGGCCATTCGGAAGTCCTGACCTTGAAGACGGGAGGGGGAGCCTAGAAAGAGCGGGATACAACTGAGGGCATCGGGCTAATGTCCCCACACCGGAAACGTGCCTGCCCACAACCTGGTCCTCTCGGCCACGAATGGCTGATAGTCATTCACCCCGCGAGTCTGTTTACAACCGCGGACACTGGTTATGTTTCTTTAGGCCCGGATTTGTTCAGATCTCTAAATTGCTTTATTCTCACAACCACACTTAGGACAGATGATTCTAGTTGAAATCAGAGTCTCCAAAGCGCTGGGTTTAGAATTCAAGTATCCCCTGAGGAAACACCTACCTCCCAGGTTTAAAATAAAACTTACCTCCCCCATGTAAGAACACTTTAAAAGTGCTCTCGCAACAGCAGGGGCTCAAGACACATCCGTTTCATTCTTCTTCTACAGAAACACGGGGAGGGGAGACATCATCATTCACCCCACACTTTTAATCATCCCTCCCTGCTCTCATCAGGTGCCCCCAGAATCTTGGGTTCAATGTCTCATACACTGGAAATGACCACGGCTCCCAGGCCAAGTGGCCAAGGCCGATGGGTCTTGAAGACCACGAATGTCCAGTCAGTCGGTGTTGGGGCCTGGGGGGAGTAGATGTAAACAAAACGAAACCCATCAACGGGAAAAGAAAGCGAGTCCTGCCTAGAGGCAATAAAATCTTCATCCTCCGTAAAATGCATCCCAAATTCCACAAACACAACCAGCGGTGTTTTCCCTTCAAAACCCCAGATCAATTCGCAGCAAATGCTTAAATGTTTTTGAGCACAAAGAAACACAGTTTTCTGTCTGCCCAGCAAAGACATAACTGTGGAGCGTGCGGTCTGAAGCAGGCGTACCTTCGCGGGCTTGGGTGGTAGCAGATTGTGTGAAGAAACACTAATAAAACAGTGGGAAGTGTGTTTACGACTAGTGACCACATCAGTACAACCCCATGAGTACACGGAGAAGGTGAAATCATAGAAGTTCCGTGTATTTTATGTGTGTTTACGCACATATGTACGCAAGTAAGTTCCAGGCTTAGTGTGGGGCCCATCGCAAGCCTGAACTCAGGACCCTGAGATCAAGACCCGAGCGGAGACTGACCGGGGTGTCCCAGGCGCCCCGACTTAGACTTCTCCCTAAATGAACAGAACTGGTATCTGCCGTAGGACACAGTGTGGAGAGGCAACATATGAGAGTTCGGAAATTTACTGGATTCGCATTCCGGGTTTGTCCCTAACTAACCAATAACTTCGAGTAAATCCCTTCGCCTTTCAGAGACTCGATTTCCTTGTCTAGGAAGAGGCTGGGCCTCCCAATTTCTGGGCTTCTTTCTAGTTCTGAGAGTCTGTGTTTACACTGGCACATTGGCCTATTTTCAGGTAAGGCCACCGACACGTCACATCTGTGTAAAGGACAAAAGGTGAAATTTCATTTTTAAACTAGAAACCGGGTGGGGTAAAACACAAGTCTGTCCTCTACGCTGCTCCCCGAGAAACCAAGTCTTGAATGGACCGACCGAAAAGGAAGACATTCAAACCCCACCTCCCAAATTTTAGAGAAATCTGCCACTGCCACAAGGGACCAGACTTAGAAAATTACTCTTTTGGCGGGAGGGGACTTTGGAAAGTGGCAGGAGGAGCCACGTCTGTCTCTAATGTTTGCTGTCATGCCTCCCGATGAAAGTAAACTAGTCTCTAAGAACTTCCGGACGGGGGAGGCGGCATCACGGTGAGCGGCTTCATGCTCCCGGGGCCGGGAACACTCGAAGAACTGAGATGCTCACCGAGCGAGCGAGAAACAGGACGGCGGCTCGACCCCTCGTTCTGAAACAGGAACGTGTTCCACTGTGAACGCTGGGTCTGCCCACGTGCATCCCTTCTGCGAGGGGCACCGGGTGAACGTGGAGACCCGCGGCGGGCTGAACCAAGCGCAGGGAATTGGCGGACTGTGCACACTTTGCACACCTGCCGGTGACCCGGGCTCATGGTCCACACGCAGAGTCACAACTTTCCACTCCCCTCACGGGGACTCACGAGCTGCAACCCTTCGAACACCCTCTTCCACAGGCGCCTTCGGGCCTTTTTCAAGGTAAGCGCCACGTTTACTGTCGCACTTACGTATTTCTGAACCTTTTTTTTTTTTTAAGATTTTATTTATTTATTTGACAGACAGAGATCACAAGTAGGCAGAGAGGCAGGCAGAGAGAGAGGGAAGCAGGCTCCCCGCTGAGCAGAGAGCCCGATGCGGGGCTCGATCCCAGGACCCTGAGATCATGACCTGAGCCGAAGGCAGAGGCTTAACCCACCGAGCCACCCAGGTGCCCCTCCGAACAATTTTTTAAAAAGATTTTATTTATTTGGGAGAGAGAGAGAGAGAGCATGAGCAAACATGAGCGGGGGGCGAGGCCGAGGGGAAGGGACAAGCAGACTCCCCTCGAGCAGGGAGCCTGATGTGGGGCTCCCAGGACCCTGAGCCGAAGGTAGACCGACTGAGCCACCCAGACGCCCCAGGAGCCCCATTTCTTACCTGCATTTAACACGTGTAAAACTAAGCCACCATTTTTGTAAGGTTCCTACCTTTAAAAAACAAAACCCAAAACAACCACCTTACTGGGAGTGAAGCGATTTTTATATTCCTGACCCGTTTTCCCCCTTAGCCCTCGAGCCGCAATTCTCCCGTGGCGCATGCCGCACGGTGATTTTCACGAACGTGCACGCAACATCACGGCAGAGCTGCCCGCTCGATTCCGGGAACTCTTTACATTGAGAACCTTGTCCTGCAGAGAACGCATCAGCCGTCCGTCCCGGGAAAGTGTCCAGTGGGCTGCGGGCGGCACCCGGCATTGTCCTCTGCGACGTACTTACTGATGAACTAACTTACGTACATGCAGAGGCCGAGAGGGGGTTCTTGACTCGTCACCCCACGGAGCCACAGGAAGCTTACCGACGCCGAGCTAAGTGTGGGAGAGAGAAGGGAGACGCAGAGAAGTGCGATTCCTATCCTGGCGGGACTCGAATCTGAATGGAGGAAAGACATAAGCAGCTACAATGCGACGCGGTAACACCTCTAATGCATCCCAGAGTCCTCTGCAGTCTGGGAGAAGGAAGGACTAACTCTGGATGACAGAAATACGAATCCTCAAAGCTTAACAAGCCTAAGTAAATGATGGGTTCAAAGACGAAAAGAAAGGGACTATCATAGCACGCACCGTTAAGTGTGTACTTAAAACCGTCAGGACTTTTGAAAACTGTGACCGCTAAGCCTTGCCTTTCCTCTCCCGTGTCTGAGAAGGGCTGGTGCTCCATTCACTTCGCAGCAAGCTCAGAATCGGCCTGAAGCGATCCTAATGCACGTTCTGGTGGCCTCAAGACGAATGGGTAACCGAGCACATGAGGTTCTGCAAACCTTCCTTGACGGGGCCCTGGATGGGCTGGAATGAATTCAAAGGATGGTGAACAGCATCAAAGCCCTGTCTTCTCTGTAGTGGATGCAGAAAGGGGGAAGGGAGGAGGGCAGGAGACCCCACTGTCTTATAGGATCTGGAGGGCTGGCTGTCTTTTGGAAGAGGAGGTAGGCCGGTATGACACGGCTCCAAAGGGGAACCGTGACATGGGAAACAGACTTGGGCCCAACAGAAATGAGACTTTTCTAAGCAAGAACAGAGCTCTTGGGATGGTGTCCCAGGGGTGTTCAAGGACACCTGGCGAGGAGACTACAGACAGAAGACAGACAGACGAAAGGCCGAGTCCAGACTCATCTTTCACAGAGCTCTCCGGTCAAAAGATTCTGTGATTCCCCTTATTAAAAATGAGCTTTGTGGGGGTGCCTGGGTGGCTCAGTGGGTTAAGCCTCTGCCTTTGGCTCGGATCATGATCCTAGGGTCCTGGGATCGAGCCCCACATCGGGCTCTCTGCTCTCAGGGAGCCGGCTTCCCCCCCTCTCTCTGCCTGCCTCTCTGCCTACTTGTGATCTCTGTCTGTCAAATAAATAAATAGAATCTTTAAAAAAAATGAGCTTTGTGATTGTAAGGCCACCGTTCTCCGTCTCTCAACTTCAGAGCCGGACACACCACTAAAACCGCGCTGCCAGGCTCTTCCTGACAGATAAAGAATCTATGAAATAAAGAAGAACAAAAAGCAAGAGGAAGAGGTCAGGAAGGGAACCCACAGGTGACCCATCATTGTCTTACACCCGTACGACGCCCCCACCAACCACGGACCCGCCACCAGAACCACGGCGATCGCCTCACACCGGTCAGATGGGCTCCGGGCAAGAACACAAGAAACAGCGAGCGTTGGTGAGGACGTGGGGAGAAGGGAAGCCTCGCGCGCCGTGGGTGGGGACGTACACCGGCGCGGCCACTGGGGCAGGCGGCAGGGAAGGTCTTCGAGGACAGTTCATTCACTCAGGGCCAGCGGCTGGTGAGGGCGGGTCTGGATTGGCTTCTGGATCGGAGATTTCCGGTGTGGGTGCTGCAGGCCCCCCCTCGGTGAGAGGCGTCCAGGGCCGGCGTGTCAGGGAGACAGAAGATCGCCTGGGGCACCTGTTTCCAGCAGCATCCGAGGACCCGTGATCCTGCCAGGTCACAGGCTGCTGGGAGCTTCTCCACGACTTGCCGGCCACGGCAGGGCGGGAAAGGCTTCAGACCCTTGTCCAGAGCACGTCGGGACTCCCCCAGGGGAGGGGGGGCTCCCCGGGTGGGGGCGGGAAGGTGGACCTCGAGTCCCGTGCTTCTCCACGGGTCAAGACGACAAGGGCGCGCTCCGGCGTCTCCAGGACTTCAGCGACCAGAAAACCCACCCTATGGCAGTTCTACGGTCGCTCCTGCCGACCGACGGTGAGAGACGCAGTAAGAGGACCCCTAAAGCACACGAGGCCGCCCACCTCTGCCCCTGGACTGTCCCCGCGCCTCCCGGGGACGTAGCCCTGGGACCCTGCCCCCTGCGCCGCAGACCAGCCAGCGTCACCTCCCGGGTGAGGGGAGGGGGCGCCGGTTCTCCTCGCCTGCCTCACAGCGACACAGCTTTGCACACATCGGTACGTCACACACGCCCCCAAACTGAAAATAACCCAACACTTCCATATGTGCCAGGAAAACAAAACAAAACGAAAAACCCAAAAAACCACTAGTCTCTGTAAGCGCTCATTTGTTCCCACAGCGACACCTGTCCCTCCAAGAAGACGTGACCACCCTACGGGGCATGGGCTCCAGCACCAGGATAGAAACGCAGCGGAAGAACCATCACGTGTAGTAGAGCTGGGGCACCGCTACGTCTCCCACCTGAAACTAATGCAACAGCGAGCTCACCGCACTTCCCCTAACAAAAGAAAAGGCAGCGAGAATGGGCCTGGGTTCCCTTCCCCGCCACCTCCCCGCGGAGAGAAAGGCACGAGAACGTTCGCACATTCACGACCTGATGCCTGGGGCTTCCCTCGAGGACACTGGGACGTGGACGACCTCACTTCCGAGTTCTCGGGCAAGTCTGCGGAAGGGCCCAATGCCGTGAGGCCTCCTAACCGCACACCCGGGGTCTGACCGTAACTCGGCCACGGCCCCTCCCCTCACCTGAGGCTTACGGACTCAGTCTGTCCAAGTTCGTTCACAGACGTCTTCGGCAGAGGCGGTCAGTAGGGATCTTCGTTAACTGCCTCTGCCTAAATTTTAAAACCTAATTAATTTGTCTATCAAAATGCTTCTCTTTATTACTAACTGGCTGCAGCGTGATACTATCTGTATTATAATATTTTACTGCAATGACTTTCTCTCTTCAAGGTTACCTACAGAGCCTGGGGCTCTGAAACAGATGAAGGAGAACTTCTTCTGGGGACCCCTCCTGGCTACTGCTTTTCTCTCGGGACTTGTCCCCTCCTCGATAATAAAGAGGCACAAAGTAGCAGACCAGTAGAGCGAAATGGGGTCCACTCCGGCAACTCTCCCTTCCTCCAAAAGTCGCGTATGAATGAGATGCAACTGGACATCAAAGGTTAGGGTGATTTGATCCCCCACCACAAATGTCAGAGCAAACTGGGCCTCAAAAACGAATTCCGAGGACTCATAACCAGAAACATGACCTTCTGATTCCATTTTGATTCCAGGGACTCTGCAGAATTTCCACTAGAGATGTTTCTAGAAGATGCAACATTGGCAAAAGCTCGTTTTCTAGTGTCCCTTCTGCCTCCAGGTGCTTAAGGCACAGAACTGTAAGGGGGAGGCTGAGAACGTGTGCTCTGCGAGTGCACGGAAAACCACGGTGCCTCAACACTCTGGTGGGGTCAGGGCCTGCAAACGTCATCCACGGTTGTTTCCTTTAACTCCTTGCCCTTCCGATCTGTCACTGCTCACTCCGCTCTCCACCAGACATGCATCGACGAAGTAAAAGGAGAATCACTTTTCTCCCTGTGAGCAGTTGTGCTTACTGTTTTCGTCCGTTTAGACAGTAAGACTTGGCACACGGAGGGACTGACTGCACGGTAAGACCCTTTCTCTCTGCTCGTGCAGTGGAATGACGGGGAGGGCTGGTGAGTGCCCGTGATTTACAAGGAGGCGGAGGGGTGAGGAGACAGAGCCCCGAGGAACAGAGGGCAAGTTTATACTCCACCGTGCAGTCAATCTAGGTTATGTCTAGATCTTCCTAGCAGTCAGAGAAGCACTTTGCAGAAACAGTCTCCTCCAAGTACAGGAAATAGGAAATGTAAGTCTGAGAATCTGGCTTTGGGATGCTGAGAACAGCAGACGCATCTCTCATCTCCAGCACATGTCACCGGTTCCCGCACGGAGCCCTCTTCACCATGACGAAGTCTTCAACTCATGACCCCATCCATCAGAACCAGCCCCCGGAAGCCAGTCTTGTTTGGATGGATTAACAACGAGGCGTAAAAAGCCCTGACCTGACATTTCTAAAAATATGGATGAGCTTAAAACATACAGATTATAAATATATTTTTCTTCAAACAAATATTCCAACCACATCAGGGTGCCTGGGGAGTGTAGTTGGTTGAATGTCTGACTCTTGTTTTGTTTTGTTTTTAAAGATTTTATTTACTTATTTGAGAGAGAGAGAGAGAGAGAACAAGCAGGGCGATTAGCAGACACAGAGGGGGAAGCAGGCTCCCCGTTGAGCCCGATGTGAGTCTCGATCCCTGATCCTGGAGATCATGATCTGAGCCTAAGGCAGATGCTTAACCACCTGAGCCATCCAGGCGCCCCTGACTCTTGGTTTTGGCTCAGGTCGTGATCTCAGCACCCAAGTCGGGATCTGCATTCAGTGCAGAGTCTGCCTGAGGTGGTCTCTCCTTCTCCCTGCCCTCCCCCTTGTGCACCTGCACACTCTCAAATAAATAAATACATAAATCTAAAAAAACATTCCAACCACATCACTAATTTTGGAAAACTAAAAGCAACAATAGTCATTGCCAAAGACCTAAAACGATCAGCAATTAAATGATGCTTACTACTTCATACTTCCCTGCGATGCCCGTATCATCGGACAGCAGAAGTACGTTTCCATAGTAACGTCTCTTCCTCACCATGACCACTCCTCAAAAATGATCTCTGTGCTCTGGGTTTTTAATGCTGGTTTAGCAACTTTTGGTTGCTTTGAGGGAACATATATTTACCTCATTAGTTCATCTGAAATTTATCCTGATGTGCGATGAAGATCTAATCACCTGTTGAGTAATCTTTCCTCTCATTCCTCTTGGGGTTTTATAGAGGCTCTTATAGCCTTACAGTTTTATATGAAAACAGGGTTTTAGATAACCCGTAACTTCATCATCTGTTAACAGGCGATAGTATTCAGATTATCAGGACCATGATATTCAAAATATTCCAGCTACGTTCCCAGGTAAATAAAGGAAAGTGGTCACTTCCTCCTCCTTTACAGATTTTCAAATCCAAACTCCAGTTGTCCCTGCCCCTCAATCAGGTGCAAATCCTGATGTTCACAATCTACAAACTTCCAAATTAGCTCAGATAAAAGTAATATTTAGCGTAATTCAACAACCTGCCTTTTCTTTTCTTTTCTTTTTTTAAGGTTTCATTTATTTATTTGACAGACAGAGATCATAAGTAGACAGAGAGAGGGAGGGGGAAGCAGGCTCACCGCTGAGCAGAGAGCCCAATGCGGGGCTCCATCCCAGGACCCTGAGATCATGACCTGAGCCGAAGGCAGAGGCTTAACCCACTGAGCCACCCAGGCGCCCCACAACCTGCCTTTTCTTAAGCCTTGTACTTTTCCGAGATTTGTAGTCTCGGTGAGCTTGGCCTTGCCCAAAGTGCTTCTGCTGGGTTTCCTCTTCCCTTCTCTGCAGGCTTTCTGAGAACATGTTACTTCCCACCCCATAGTGCTTTGTTTTTCGAATGAGGGATTTCAGGAGAACACAAACACCACAGTAAAGCCAATGGGCTTCGGTTTAGGGAGAAGAACTTAGGGTACAGATGGATCCCTAACATGGCGGGGAGGCAGGGGGGTGATGGGGGAAGGCAGACAGGTCCATGCACCTGTCAGTCCCCTGACTGGGAGGTAAACTCTCCCTTAGAGCCCTCAGGTCAAAGGCCAAAGCATGGGTCCTTCATAACATCCCTCTAAAACCAACAAGGCCACCCACCCCCAGAAGGTCAGTGCCAGGAAGCCAATGTTGGCCTAGAAGCCACAGCTCTCCTGCCCTTCACCACTCATCCTCCTTCTCTCCTGAATGACTGTCGCAGCTTCCAAAACCGGACTGGAGACATTGTGGACAAACCCAGGGGAGCTGCCGGACTGGAGACATTGTGGACAAACCCAGGGGAGCTGCCGTGTCCCACGTCCTTTCATAAAAGTCAATTTCATTCTGCTTGTTTCTGGGTTTCACAATGATCCAGGGAAGGTAACGCCTTCCTGATGCCCCCCCCAAACAAAACCCCCCCAAAACCCCAGAACCCAAAGAGGCATCTCCCAGGCTCCCACTTGCAGGGGCCGTCTGTCTCGGCTCAAGTCTGGCAAGGCTTCATTCTCAGAGAAGGGCCACTCAGCCCGAGAGCCGGCCATGATCACCCATGGGAGGGACAGACTGCAGACCTGTTTCCTCCCCCGGATCTACATCTTCTCTTGACCTTGGCCTGAAAGCTTATAATTACCTCCCTTCCTGCCTTAACACACCGAACACTTCTTCCTTAACCTTCCACAGTGCGACACGTAATTGAAGTTTCGATAATTACGAGGCGTTCAAGCAACCCTTCTTATGCCTCTCTGAGAAGTCATCGCGTCCGTTGTAGAAAGAGACAGAGATAGCGATGAGCAGAGTTTAAGAACCTTGGAGAGGCAATCAAAGGACTCAGAGAGATACTACACAACAGCCCAAAGTTAACTCGGGGACTTTCACGGTTATCACGTGGCCTTATCTTCTGTTCTTGGACACGGACTAATCCACGGGGTGGCCCAGTGTGGGAATCTCACTTCCAGCGAGCAGGAGAGATGGGAGGCGACTCTGCAACCATACTCGTCCTACCCTGCTGAGCTCGCCCCCAGCACCCACACACGTGCCCGATCCGACCTAACCCCCACCGAGCCTCATTCCGGGACAGCTTCCTTATGGGTTAAACAGGCTGCAGTGACGGGGACAAGCATCTCCGCACAGACACTTCCTGGGGCTGTTGGGAGATCTGGACGGGCAGAGCATAACCGGAAGGCCGGCACACAGAGTGGGCTTTCCAGAGACGTGCGCCTGGGCCTCGAGACCCCTGTTGTCAGCTCAGTCCTATGTTCCTGACGTTGGGAAGCGTTCTGCGAAATAAAAGGTAAGGGGGCCCAAAAAAGACTCTACAGTCACTTCCGTCCAAAACATCAAGATGCTTAAGGACCATGGACTTACCCTGCAGGGAGGAAGGGAACACAAGGATATGCCAACCAACCCGGAGTACAGATGGGGGGAGGGGGTATTGGGGAGGCTGAGGCCGGGGGCCGGAGTGGGGAAGGGCCCATGTGTCCACCGCACAACGCTCACAGTTTTTTTCTGTATGTTTGAAAACTTTCACACGAAATCAAAATTATTGGGAGAAAATCAGACAGTTGGCATCTTCAGGATCGTAGAGCACTTGTGTGCAACAGATTTTCCAAGCTCCACAGAATGTTCTGTTTATGCAACAGGAACACTCCAGGACTTGGAATGGAACGAACTGTGATTATTAAATCGCGCTCGCTCTATGTCTTCCAGAGTCCTAAAAAACATCCCTTCAAAGGTGCCCTTAAGCCCCCTCTACTTCTGCAGACGGAGATTTCCCTGCATCCCTCCTTTGCAGAATTAAATGTTCGGGAGGCTAACCTTTCTCTATACTTCTCTGCTGTCTCAGATCATTAAAAACCGAGGGTGTAAATGTTTATTATTCTTGAATGGTGCATAAACCAATTTCGACCAAACCTGCAATACCGAGTTCTAATTAACAAAGTGATTAGGGTGTGCAGCCCCGTGGAAATGGCAGAAGATGGGAAACCGGAGAAGCCAGGTGTGAGGCCTACTTCCACGGCCGCTCAGCTGCCCGGCCCGGGGCGAGGGGCGGCCTCAGAACACGGTTTCCTCGGAGACACAGCGGAGACCACCCGTGCCCTGTTGACTTCAGGCGTTTGCTAGGAACGGCGAGAACTAAAAATGGACTTTGCAGTCACGCAAAGGAGAAAGCACTTGGAAAGCAGTAACGCGCCACGCACTGGAGTGTGTGGTTCCTAACGTACTCTGAGTGGGCTCTGCACCTGTTTGGGGCAACGCCGCTTGCTTTTTCCGGGTCACCCTAGACGGCTGCTAGAACTCGGAGCTTGGAGTCTGGCGGTGAGAAATACGAGGGGAGCAGGAGGCAAGGCAGGGCCTGCCTGGGCCTCCTCGCCGGGGAAGGATCAAGCGGGTTAAACGAGAAGCCGGCAGGACGGGTGACAGGTCACCGGGCAAAGGGAACGGAAGCTGAGCCTCCTTCCCTCACCTACGTTCCCGTCAGGAGAGCAGACCTTCCAGGAGCGGAGAACTGCCCACGGTGGGAGGCTGGGGTCTGGGCACAGAGCACTGGCAGGGAGAGATGGGCCTGGCCACACCTCAGTGCCCGGAGGGGAGGAGTCCTAGCGGAAAACGGGCCAGCCGGGGTTGGGGCAAATTCTGACGTGCAAGGCAAAGGGAGCCCAGACACTGCGACGGGCCTTCATTTTCTTACTCAAATACAACGATGAACTCCATACTGGGCCCTGTCCTGCAGGGGGAAGAGGCCCTCAAAGTCACTGTGTCCACTGATAAGGCTGGAGAGTGGATTAGACAGAAGCGTCGCATCCGCGGGAGCCGCTCTGAGGTTGCTGACCGCACTGCGGTTAACCAAGAGACCATCCCTGCTCTCTGAAGTACCCGGTGAACTCCAGAGCCCTGAAGGGCCGGATTTGTGCGGCCGCCTGCAACCGGTTCAGAGTAAAGTTGCCTGTGTGTGTGTGCGTGTGTGTGTGTGCGCGCAAACATACAGACAGACAGACGGAGGGACAGAAAGAAGAAATCGAATGGAGTCAAAAATGAGGAGATGGAAGACGGTATACGGCTTTTGTACTCTTCGTATTCTTGAAATCTTTGCTTGAGATGATGTCCGAATGAGAAGCAGAAAGAAAAACGAGGGGGAGGAACCGTGGAACGGCTCTGTGACAGCCACCTGGAACGACGGATCACCAAAAGGGGGGGTAAACGCATCAGTCAGCCTTCAGTTAGGTCTCCTTAAACTAAAGCAAAACAAAACAAAAATGCTTCAGAAGACATTCTCAAGAAAGGGAAAAGACAGCCCACAGGACGGGAGGAAGTATTTGTAAACCAGAGACATGACAAGGGTTTAGGATGCGGAACATGTAAAGAATGATTACAAGAAGGGAATGATTACATCTCAATAACAGAATTACGACAAATTACCCAGTTAAGAGTGGACAAAAGCTTTGGTAGGCATTTCTCCAAAGAAGATGCTAGCCCATGAAAAGATGCTCCACGTCTTGAACAACCAGGGAAACGCAAATCACAGCCACCTCATACCTGCTAGGACGGCGGTCACCAGACGGGGGACAGTGGCCAGGGCTGGTGGAGTGTGGAGAGCTGAGAACCCGCACACGCTGCCAGCGGGAAGAAGACAAGGAGCACGCACGCTGCAAGGTGGTCAGGCAGTCCCACGAAAGGCTAACCGTGGCCTTCTCCTACAACCCAACCAACCCACTTCCGGGTACAGGCCTGAGAGATGAAAACGTACGCCCGCACGAAAACCTGTGCCTGGATGTTCACAGCAGCGACATTCCTATTGGAGACACAACCCAACGCTGCCCCGAGGAACCTGCACGCCGGATGTGGCTCAGCTCTCCCAGGCAACATGAGAGGGCAACAAAAAAACAAAGTGCAGATACGGGTCACAACACGGGTGAGCCCTGAAGACGGGCTGACATAAAAGAAATCTGTCACAGCAGACCACATACTACACTCCGTTCCTACAAAATCCAGAACAGAGAAATCCGGAGACTGAAAATAAATTAGTGGTTGGCTCAGGCTGAGGGGCATGTGAGGACTGGGGAGGCCACGTCTACGGGGCCAGGTTCCTTTCGGGTGTAAAGAAAGTGTTCTATTATTGCACGGACAGTTCCGCACCTTGGTGATTACACTAAAAACCTGGGTTATTCACCTTAAAAGAGTGAATTCTGTGGCACGTGAATGCTACTGCGGTAACAAGAAATGGGGGTCTTCCTGCTGGTTATCGCTTCCTGATGGGCACACAGGGTCGCACAACCTTCAGTGAGACGTTACTAAAAGCTCGTGGCCCTGGGCTGGCAGGAATGGCACAGTGATAACGAGTTTTCAGCTTCTAAATCTCTGGGAGAGGAGCATGCGGGAGGCCCGGCCTCCCCACATTTCTGAGGTCTTCAGAGTGTCAGGAATGGAGCACATCGTCCCTCCAGTTTCATCACCAACAGCACATCACGGTTCACAATCAATAATTCAACTGCTGCTGACTGCTGGGTTTCAGGGCCCGAACCCAGGAATCTGCGGAAACGCTAAGCCCCAAGCCCTGCCCAGAAGGATCTCTCAATGGAAAAACCGGTTAAAACAAAAACCAGAGTCTCACACTAAGTCTCCGACCGAGTGTGGAAGCCCCCGGGGGTTCAGCAGGCAACAGGAACTGGGCCTCAGGAGGGGTGGGAAGGGGGGAGTGTGTGTGTGTGTGGGGGGGGGGCCTAACAAAGGCTGGGCTAGACCTGATGGCCCTGCGGTGGGGGTAGGAGGGGCTGTGCTCCTGACCAGGAAGGAACCAGGGAGAGGGGAGGTGGAGGGGCAGAGACGGGGGGCACTGGGGGGTACACTGAGGCATTAACCGTCAACGGCGCCCTTGACCCTCTGGCCCAGTGATGGTTCTGGTCACCACCTGCACAGGGTCCCCACGCCCACCTCAGAGGTCTATGAAAGCTCCAAAAAGTGCACCAGGAGAAAGAGGAGATGGAAGGTGTGGCCATCGCCCCAGCCCCCAACACACCCCCACCCCAAGGGCAGAGCAGCCTTAGGTTCACAGACAACAGAGAGGGGCTCCTCCCCGCTGCTGAACCAGCCCCCAGGTTGGGCTTGGGCTTCCCTTTCAAGCCAGGCCCTGGGGAGAAAGAGCACTTCAGGGGATACCTGGGGGCACCTGGTTCTTTTAATCAGGGAGCAAGTTAACGGATGAGTTAACGATGCAAAATGTCTTAGCACTCCTTACCCCGGCCACGCACAAAAACGGAAACGCAAATCTCGCTTTTTCCATAAGATCACAACTACGGAAAGGGTCCAAGGCAGAACTTGCACAGAAAGGTTCTAGCCGGGCTTTGGAAGGGACAGGGCTCCATCTGGGTGGCTCTGTCCAACCGTCTCAGACCCTCAGAGGGTCTCCGCCACCGAGTTTTTCGAAAAGATGGTGCTGCACTCCCCAAACCACAGTAACCCCATCCTTTCAAGATAAATTTAGGATTCTCTTCTAACTTTGGCCGGCATAAAGCATTTCTGAAAAAAACAACAACAAATACCCAAATCAACAACAAAACAAAAAAAACAAAAGAACACCTGCTTTTAAAATCTGAAACAAAGCCATTAAAATCCAAGTATCAGGATAGCACCACAAAGCAAACAAAATTATTTATGTGTTTCTGTATGTAAGCTTTCCCTCAAATTATGCTGAAACCAAGAGCAAACTCGAACCCAGGCCAGAACCCACAAGTTCGCCTGGCCTGGTCCGTTCCTTCGCTGATGGACCGAGAGGTCTTCAAGGAACCACGGCCTGGTTGAAGGGCAGGCGTCCCACTGGGAAGGGAGGCAGGTGAACAGGTAAAACCGTATGCATTTTCCCTTTACTAGTTCCAGTATATGGTTTGGGTAACTTGACTATCTTCAAGATTTCTTCTTTTTTTCTTTACGCGACGAGCCTCTTTTCCCCAGAAGAAATTAATGACTGCTTTGAGGGGTTTGCCTTTCTCAAGTTCCAGCTTACAAAACGCCAGATTCCTTTTACAGTTCAAACTGTGTAAACTGGTGCAGGAATCCTTCCAGATCCTTCTGTGCTACTTAACACCACAAAGCCAACGTCTGAGCCTCTTTTCAATCTCTCTCTGGGCCAGGGAAGGCTTCAGAAGCAAACGCATGCCTGGGCGGAGGCTTTCTGCGTGTCCGGTCAGGTCTGAGAGTGAATGCCGACTTCTAAACCTGAGGCATAGATCTCAGGTCACGTTAGAGGACTAAGAAAGCTGTTTTATGGGGTTTTTTGTTTGTTTTTCCCAGAGACACAAACTGTCTCTCTGAAACTTCAGTTTTACAAACGTCCTGTGATAAACAGGCTTCTGGGGCTTTAACACTCAGGGCCGGGTACGCCTTTCACATGGTGTGGCAGAAATGTGCGTGCACACCTGGGCACGACGGCCGCTTCCCGGCACGATCGGGCAGGTTCCCGCACGCTGGCCCGAGGGGACGGCCTAACCTGCTCAGCGCCGGTGAGCACCTCCACACCCCCACGAGGGGCGCCGGAAACGACATCTCTCCCCGTGGACAATGCACAGGTTCGGAGAGGTCACTGGGGCAGTGATGTTAATACTCGGCCTTTGCTTACCCTACACATGCATTAGGAGGGCGAGCACAGAAAGCCGGGGCTGGAGAACCGAGAGCCGGGCCGCCCAGGCTTCCCAAGTACCTGCCATGAGAACCCACCTGCTCAGACGCTACGAAAGCCGGGCGGAAAGGGAATGAGGAAGGGGGACTGGCTCTTAGATGCTTTCAAATAAGATAATCTGGTGTGTTATCCTCTGCACCTGCTTCTCAAAAGAACAAAAGCCCAAGATCCACTCTCAATACAGGTCACTCAGGTTCCAGAAGATGCTATTGTGTTCAAGCCTCGCTGACTTGACAGCGTGATCCTCTAAACTGGGGGATTAAGGGGTCTTGGGCTGCTCCCACAGCAGTAAGCTGGACAGGGCCTCTGGATTTCTTGACACTTAAGATTGTATCTTCTCAAAATTTCTGGGATCAGTGGTGAGAGAGGGCTGCGTTTGTACCACGGTGTGTTTGCGCACGGAGTTTGTGTTTCTGCCTATTTATTTTCCTCGGGCAGTTAGTATTTTGAGACACAGAAATTCGAGAAGGCCAACAACATATACCATTTTGATAGGAAATGTCAACACGCTAAAAAAAACAGACTGTGTATACATGACAGAATGTTTCAAAGTTTAGTACATTCCCACACAGCAACTAATTCAAATGACGGGGTATGTGTCAATAATGTAATTATTTCTAAAGAAATGCCACTTTTCATTCAAATCTATGTGTAGTGCGATTCCAAATCGTTCCCGGGAATATCTCCCTCATGAGAACTAAACACGGGTTTCTAACGGCACTTCGAAATAACTCTCTTCCGTTATCTTTCCCCTCTTTTCTTAAAATGTGAGTAAAAATTCTAAATTCACATCCAAATCCTGAACATGACAAATCATGACTTCTAATAAGAACAGCCCAGCTGCACACCTTCCTCCCTTCCCCCAAATTTATTTCAAGTTGAGCACAATTAAGAGAAACACCATATAGGGTTTAGAAAATTTGGCCTTTATCTCAAATGGGAGCAAGGGGGCTACTTCTGAGCTCTCAGATGCTCTCCTGTACCACCGACGCCAACCACGCAGAACGTCACCCTGTTAACCCAAGATCAACCCAAGGTCAAGAACCTCAACCCTAACCCAAGGTCTTGGCTGAAATCACAACACTCCTCACTGGGAGACATCGATCCCGACCAGCGACAGATTTAGGACTCTCGCGGAATGTCACTGCTTTATCATCCGCCGCGTGAGGTCTGCCACATGGAGAACCCTCAGGCCGTTGGCAGAATAAAAGTGCATTTGGTGTTGACGGTCACGACAGAGCGCAGGGACCAGAGAATCGCTCCCCAACCTCACCCATTTTTACAACATAATTCCATTAAATGGTTGCTCTTATTAAAAACAATTAAGGCCCTGCCACTCTCATCTCTGTTCTACCCAAGCATCCTTTTAGGATGGGGAGTGATAGTCCTCGCCGGCAGAATGTTCCCAGGTGATGACGCGCCAAACCGGCTTCTGAGGGGCGGACAATGGGTCTCCCTCCTGTCCTGCCAGAGCACTCGCTCCCAAGGAGGGTCTGCCCTAGAGGCAAAGGGTAAAGCACTGCCCAAGTCCAATTTAATCGGGTCTCAGTCTTGGAGGGAAGGTCATTTCTCGTACTAAAAGGCTCACCCTCTTTGCTCTCTTTCTCTAAAGATCTATAAATCACAGTTCGAGCAGACAAATTATAAAATGTGATCTAATACGCCACATGTATGTACCACAGTTTTTCATTTCTAAGACATTATTCTCCTCATTGTCACCCCCCCACACACATTTTAATGTTTTTGAAATACTCATGCGTCTTGCAATGAACACTGCGATCTGACAAAGTGGCAGTTTTCCCTCCCTGCCCTGCAGAGACACTAGCACGTCGGTGCATCTGGTCATGGAGGCGATGAATTGTGTAATGTACAGGGTTCGGGAAAACGACCCATCTAGGTTACATCCTACCCATCACGTTTTAGTGTTGAGGGCCTAACAAAGAATTTCAAGATGGAAATGCAACCTGTCTTCCTTCCAAAAAAAGAGACCGATGGCTTACTTCCCCGGACAGTTCGCTCTTTGTTAAGCTTACTCTACGCAGAGTCCGGTGAGGACGTTAGCCTTCCACACCCACAGGGTTATGAACCCGCTATGGAACCAAATCTCGGATAGAAGCACACACGAAAACATCTGAAAAGACCCCAAAATACATTCTCCCCCCAAATCACAGGCACTTTCCCCTTTATGAGAAAAGTCGCCTGAGAAGGTGTATGAACAAAATGTTAGTTTCAGGGGTGCCTGATCTTTATCTCTGAAATTTTATCTTCTAGGTGATGCCTCCTAACACCTCAATTTTTCATGTAGCCAGCAACCTGTGTGCAACTCGGATGCACGAGAGAAGTTTCTGTAATGGAAAGTAGAAATAAAAGTGGGGCTAAAGGAGTATTTTATTTTTTTCCTTACAACTCAGAAAGTAAATTAAAATACAGTTTCTCGGGGGGGGGGATCTGAGCCTCTTAATTTCCTTTAAATGCTCCCCGAAGTCCTTTGTGCAAGGACGAAATGCCTGCTGTGTGTCTGATTCCTTCGACAGAGAGGGTGAGCGTGCGTGCGGGCTCTGGGGTCTTCTGTCAAAGCTAGGTGTGCCACCTGCCAGTCCCCAGCCCTGGGCAGCCTCTCCAGCCTCTCCGAGCCTCCACGTGCCCATGGAGAGTGATGATCAGGTGACTGCACCATCTTCAAGGTCTTTGGGGGGGGGGCTACCTGATGTCCCCCAGTTTAACTGTGGGACTCTGAACCCAAAGGGGCCACTATGTTCTTTTCAACGAGCATGTGTATGAACACAAACCTCAGGCAAGGGGCGCCTGGGGGGCTCAGTGGGTTGAGCCTCTGCCTTCAGCTCAGGTCGTGATCCCAGGGTCCTGGGATCGAGCCCCGCATCGGGCTCTCTGCTCAGCGGGGAGCCTGCTTCCCCCTCTCTCTCTGCCTGCCTCTCTGCCTACTTGTGATCTCTCTCTGTCAAATAAATAAATAAAATCTTAAAAAAAAAAAAAAAAGAAAAGAAAAAAGAAACCTCAGGCAAGAGTTCCAAGGGGAAAACCGTTCCTGTTAGCAGGACCAGGGGTAGAGGAAGGATCACCCACCGCAGAGGATCCAAGAAATCTGTTTTCAACTCCCAGCCTCACCTCCCCTACCTCGGGACACTCCTCCTTCTAATTCGGACAGGTCACCAAATTACTGGTTTTAACCAACATTCCGATTTACGTTAGAACGAATTAAACATAAGAAATAAACTGAAATCAAAAGTTAGTTTGTAAAGGCGAATTACAAGAGGACACCCGCTGGGCTTTCAAAAATAAAGAAAAAATAAGACAACATTTAAGGACCTGACACTTTAAGTCTCCTTCAAATCCGTCTCAGTCTGGGGATCGGAAACCCACAACTGTACCACAGATCTTTTAAGAATTCGAAAGGTAGATTTGGGTTTGTTAAGGGACACACACACACAGAGAAAAATTTAAAAACCCGTCACAGAGACTGATGTTCAACTGTCATGGGCGCTCACTCCCGCCTTAAGGGTGCTGAGCCCCACTTTCCTTATCAATTAACCTGTCAGCTTGATTAGTCAAGTCTAATTAGTTAAATCCTTTTTTAATGAAAAGATTATGCCTTAAGCAGTCTGCCAGTTTCAGGCCTACCGGCAGCTACAAATTAATCTCTGAAAAAGAAAAAAAGGGCTGTGTGGGGGCAGGGGGAGAGTCCTAAAGTTCCAATGGAAGCCAGAGCTCCAAACACTCATGCAAGTCCCCCTGGACGGCGCACCCGACACGACAGACATGTTGTCCACAAACGCCTCGTGGTTTCTGCACGGGCGGCCCCTTCCCAAGGCGGCCACTTCCAAGGACCCAAAACAAAGGGCCAGGGACACTGGAGTCATCAGTTCAAGGGAGGGAGACGCAGACAGAGAACAGAGAACGGGATTATTTATCAATTTAAAAAGGGACTGGGTGACAAGTCAAACGTCACGGTGAGGAAACTCATAACGGAGGGTCACCCTTCAAGACAACCAGTCTGGACGCTTTGAAAAGTCATTGAAAAACTTAAAAAAGGCGTGCACGAGGGTGAAGCTGGTGGGGGGTTCTGTATCTGGTTTTAAGAGGCTCAAGGGACAGATGGACCAAATGCACGACCCTGATCGGATAATCGAAAAGAAAAAAGCAAAGCCCAGTCCTGAACCCGTGCACGCACACACCCCAAACAGCTCAGAGACAATCAAGGAAAGTCCCATCTGAACTTCAGATAAAATTCCAGACTCTCTGAGGTGTGGGGTGTTATGGAGTTTAGGCAGGAAATGAATGCTGAAGTGTTCCCACACCTTTAACTTGGACCTGATTGAGCTTAAAAAAAAAAAAAAAAAAGGAGATAGAGCGAATGCAGTGAGCGGTGAACTTTTTTCTGCAAGTTCGTAATTTTGCAACATAAGAAAAAAATGGAAAAAATGTGGAGGGAAAGTTAAAGCGAGAAAGGAAGTAGGTCATGGTCCCACAGTTGTAGAGTCAGACACCCGGGTGCCCCGTGACACCAGGAGCTGGGAGAGCAAAGCCACGTCCCTGGCTGTTGTCCCCAGCACAGTGCGAGACAGGAGCAGGGAGGGGACGGACGCATTCCTGCTCGACCTTCTGCCTCCACCGCATGCAGTCGTGTAGCAAGTCGTCTCTCTGCGCATCCGCAGGACGGGGACATTAACAGCCCTGCAGGGCTCCTGTCCCCGTTAGCACGCGTGCGTACCTACTGGTCAAGGACGTACCAATATGCCCATTGGCACAGACCTGGGACTCAGCAAATGGCGCTGCCGTTACTATTCTTGGATAACTCAAGGTTCAAAAAAATCTCTGAGACCAAAAAGTGTAAGTGGCTTATGTTTTCAACCAGAAGAGTCAGGATTTACAGGCGTCATGACATTGGAGAGGCCTGACGGCCCTCGTAGCTGCACGTCAGCCTGAAGGCACTGCCTGGCGGACGGCTCTTACGGAAGACCCCTGCACTTCACCAGGCACAAGGTGCCTCTCCACAGGGCCCGCCTTCTACCTGAGCGACGTGAGCTCGAACTCGAAGCGGGAAGCTCTTTGCGCCAAGCTTGTCTCAGCAAAGGAGAGCCACGAGCGGTGCTGCCTCCGGGCACTGGGTGGGGAACCCTCTAGAAAGCATCCCTCAGGGAGCAGAAGCCCAGCAGGGATTCCGAGGTGGCTCACAAAGTGGGTGTGAAACAGAGGAGAGATGGGATTCCTCGTGGGAGACGTCTGGTGGCGAGGATGAGGACAGGAGACAGAGACCCGGCTGAGAGTAGGAGTTTGTGTGGGGGGGGAGGGGGTGGGGCTGAGTGTTAAAAACACAAACAATAAAAAGATCCCAACAACCTCCTTCTACTCCACAACGCCTTGCAGAAACACCACGAAGGGCCGGTCCTCCGAGGGAAGGCAGCTGGGAGGCTGGGACAACTGTCAGGCAGGAGGGATCGGCCACTTCCTTCCTCCCCACAGACTGACCTGGGGTGACCTGTGACTTTGACAAAGCCCAGCGTGAACGACCTGACTGTCCTACCGTCATGTTCCCCGAGGCAGCGCGAGGACTTACCACTTCCTCAAACTCTGTGAGTCTTGTGAATTTGACAGCAAACAAAGTAAGTTTTGGTTTCAATAAATCCCCCGTCAGCGTGATGGCTTTTAAAAATTAAAAAAAAAAAAAAGGCTTCCTGTTGAACTTTGGATCTGCCTGTAATAAATAAACTGCATGGGGTAATGGTTCAGATTTTGGCAGGAAAGCCTTTCGGACGGCTGCTCAGCCAGAGAGGGACGGAGAGGGGGAGGGGAGAGCTGGGACACGGGATGAGAGACGGGAGAGGCCTGAGCTCAGAGATCCCTAGACCGAGCCCCATTTCCTCGCTGAGATCGAGAACTTTGTGGCTGCAGATCCTGTCACCAAGCTGACTCCATCCTCAATCATGTCCAGGAGTGAGAAACCAGGGCGGTGAGAAAAAGTACCAGGAAAAACCCTCAGCATTTCACCCTGTGGGGCGGAACCGGCTTTTCCTGCTGATTTACGCAGTTTGCGTTTCGGAGAAGCGTGTGGCCCAGGGTAATCCCTGGGTGCCCGGACCAGGCCCCACCGGCGGTTTGAGAAAAGGATTAGGTATTTGCTGCCCTTAAGGAGCCGTTTGGAGCCGCGAAACCCTAACCAAACACCTCCTCTAGAAGGTGATACTCCGGCTCACACTGTCCCTTCCTTGCGGTTTGGACGGACATTCGGGAAACTGCTCACACCTCCGGGACGGCCTGACCGCTGGGGGCTGGTACAGCTGGGAGTGGGGAGAGGGCGCCGAACCCGCTGGAGAACCTCGGGGGCAGCCTGCTCGCCCGCGTCCTCAGCCAAAATGGTGTTGATGCCACCTACCCCGGCAGGGTGCCACGGGGACTCCACGCGTCACCCCTGTAAAGTGCTCAGGGCCGAGCCTGGCTCACAGGGGACACTCCGTAAACACTCGCTCCCATGACGCCTGGATTAAGGCACTTTGGGCACAGAAAGGGCGTGAATTATCACTAGGAGGATCGTACCCCGCCTCCCCATCTGCCCAGGCAGTCCCAGTTAGGCCTATGGTCCCAAAGTCATCGTTAACAGTCGGCTTCATCCGCGGGAGCATCGCGCGCTGCACAGTCCGTCACCCCTCACCCGGAGGCTCACTTAAAAGAGATGCGAACGCGAGGTATTTTGAAGGAAAAGGAGAGGGGAACGAGGGAAAGACGTCAGAAAGGCTTATTTGGTTTTTATTTTAAAAAAGATGTATCCATTCAGGGGCACCTGGGGAGCTCAGTGGGTTGAGCCTCTGCCTTCGGCTCAGGTCATGATCTCAGGGTCCTGGGATCGAGCCCCGCATCAGGCTCTCTGCTCGGCGGGGAGCCTGCTTCCCCCTCCCTCTCTGCCTGCTTGTGATCGCTCCCTCTGTGTCAAATAAATAAATAAACGCTTTAAAAAAATGCTCAGTGAATTCAAAACATGGGTTAAACCTCTTGTGAGAAAACGCAAACCTGGAAGGGTGCGGGAGTGTTAACAGAACACTAGGTAGGACGCCACCTTCCTGCTCTGAGAACTTCCAACTACGCGGGAAGAACGAAGCATTCCTCGCTCTTCCTTTGCTTGTATCTGGGGCTCACCCGAGAGCTGAGCTGAGGAGGTCAAGCTCCGCTATTCGGGAGAGTCTCCGCCAGAACAGGAGGAGGGCTGGGGAGAAAAGTCCCCTTCTGCCATCTCCAACGAAACACGGGATCAGGCAAGGACCGTCGATGGGTAAAGCCATTAGACGAAAGAGGATGAACGATGGGGAACTTGGCCGTGCCGGGATCGGGCTGCTACGACCCAAACTGACCTTGGCATTGCTAGCACCTGGCCGTCCGGACGTTGTGGACACTGGAAGTGAGGCCGCCCACAGCTTGCCGCATTGCCTACGGGGTTTTCTCGCCAGAGAGCCTGACATGAATCTAGTCAAAGCTCTAGGGCCCACTTGCACTCACAGGAAACACGAGGGACAACGCCATAAACTAAGTGACACCACGAGGGCTTCCAGAATGGGCAACGGTGTGCAGACCGTGGACCTGGTTTGTGCAACAAGTCACTGACTTGAGAAAGACGGGACGCTGGGCAGAGGCGGATGGCTCCAGACCCAGACAAGTGCTCCGTGGCCCTGGTCTGTACCCTGCCGGGAACACATCACGTAGGAGGACACTCGTGGGACAGTCGGGGAGATGGCATTGAGAATGGGAGCTCCTCACTGCGAAATTACGGTACTTGGTTAGCCTGATAACAGAAGGCCGTGAGGCAAGGAAAGTTATTTCAACAGATGCCACTAATGTGGGAAGGGGCTGACATGATCCATGACACGTACTTTAAAATACCTTGCAGTAAGGGAGAGGGGACAGATACGGCCTTATCTATCCTTATCACCTAAAAACCAGCGTGGCGGAATCCTGGTAGATACGCCCGCTGTACGTAAGGGCACACGTGGGGGCTCATTCTGATGTTCTTTATGCTTCAGGGCTCTGGGGCGGGGAGACCCAGCAGTCCATGCCTCCGCAAGCCCTCCAGACAATCCTAAGACAGGCGAAGGTTTGAGAACCACTAACTGAACACACCTAGTCCTGGAAGAGATCTATACTCGAAGGACATCTAGAAAAGCTTTCAGATTTAGGTGACCTGCGGAAAACCTCTTAGGGTATCACATTTCCGGGGGGGCGGTATCCAGTGTAGCAAATAGAACTCTACAGCCTTAAAGCTTCACAATGTCTCGCTCAGAAAGGAAAGCAGGTTTCCGAACACTGCTGTCCATTAATTCCACGATCCTGGCCGTGTAGCGTAACGAAGACCTCGCACGGTACTCTGTTGAACGAACAGTTACTGGGAAGCACGGCACGCCTGCCGAGGTTGTGTGTTTTGCATCGTGGTGACCTTCCTACAGGTGGCAGGCGGGCGTCTGGGAGGCAGCATCGGCCAACCAGGAACCAGAGAGAACTGTTTGTCTTGGAGAAGCGGTTGAGCAAGTTAGCTTGGCTGGTCACAGCAGGACACTGGCCCAAGGTCATGGCTCCAAACCCCATTATACCAAGAACGTTTCCCTTGATAACATGGCCCCAACTGCAGGCCTAGCATCCACCAGACACCCTGCACACGAGGGGGTCTGTGTCCCAGCCGAGAGGGTAAGGTTGCAAATCCACGACGAGAGCACAACTGAGGCTCACGGTGGGTCCGCAGTGTGACCCTCAACAGATCTGGTGCCTCTGATGTCAGACGTAAGTGAAAAGGCTGCCCGACGATGAAGAGACCTATTCCCTGTTTAAGAAGAGTATGGATTTCCCCCGAGGAACTCTGGGGACCACCTGAGCGTTCACGAAAACCTCACTGCCAAGAATCACCTGCGGGCCTGTTCCAAACACCCCGCTGGGCCCCGCCCCTTGGAGTTTCCCGCTCTACAGGACACTCTGCATCTCTACTACTCAAGGGGGTGCTGCTAGGGCTGGTCCAGGGACCATCCTCGGAGAACCGCGGGTCCAGACCCCGTGCTGTCCCCGAATCCCATCCGACCCACTCCGTTTTAGTGAGTTTCCGCTCAGCACAGACTCTGCCCTTCCATATTCTGTAAACCCAGCCCTGGGTCTGAAGGCCCAATCCACGACACTCCAGGAGAATGAGGAGGGCGGGGGGCGGGTCTGCGTTCTCTGAGTGAAATCTGGAGCCACGCCGCGCTGGGGGGCTGGGCACTGCCCTGCACTGCTCTGCCCGCACGCCCCTGGTGCTATCCTGGAAGAGCCGACACGGTTTCTGCCACCCTTTCTCGGAGGGTCGCAGAGGAGTCACGAGAGACCTGCGGAGGCGCGCTGTGTTTTACGGCCTGCGCTGCTGATGGTGGCCCGAGCTCGAGAAGCTTCTCTGCACCGTCCAGCCTCATCTGCCCTCCAAACCCGGCCGCGTGCCTGCCCCGCCCGCCCCGCCGCAGGAAGTCAGCCGTTCCCCTGCACGGAAGGGACAGCTGCTTGTCATGGTCCGCACGAGGGCCTCACTGTCAGCGGGAACCAGCGCGCCGTTTCCAAAGCTGCCATTCTCTGGTGTCAGCACAAGCCGCCGTTCAAAGACCCGCTGTGACACGACCCAGGCCGACCCCTGCGCCCGCGCTGATGGCAGCTGCTCACGCCCCGTGTTTGTTTCACCCAATTATTTGTCACTAAGAAGCCCAGGGTGTCGGGCAGGTATCGTGGAGGTATTTTTGGCCCGATGCACAGGCAGCATAATGAGGCCCTCAGGTGAAGCTCTACTTTGTCGGTTAGGGGCTGGGATGACGAGCGGCTGAGAAGCCCGGGTGGCAATTAGGATATTTGAATAAGATACGATACGTGGCAGGATGCTGAGAGGCTCGGAAAGGCAGCCTCAACTTTTAAAATGCCAAGAAAACCTGAGAGTCGGCAGTTTTCGAGTTTGTCCTGGAGCTAAAACAGAAGGAGGAGGCATCAGAGCTGTCTTGCCGCCAGCCGGAGGGGCCCCGAGGAGGCATGGGAGGGGGCGGGCGCGAGCCTGAGCATCAGTGCGATCTGGGGAGTGCGGCCCCCGTGGCACGGCGGGGGGGGGGGGGGGGGGGGGGGGGGGGGGACAGGGATTCGGGCAAAGATGGGCCACCCGTGGCTGGTGAGGCCACAGTGGCAATGGGCAACCAGGCTCTGACCAGCTGTCCCCAAGCCACCTATGGAAGTCAGGAGCTTCTCCTTCCCGTGGGAGTAGGGGACAGTTTGCTTTGATGTCTAAGGTCTTAGGAAGACGCCACTACCCAGGGTGACGTGGCCCTATGGCAGCTACAAAACCAGAAACCACGGAATTTAGCTTAGAATTGAACATTCGACCAGAGCCCACAGACGCGGTGTCCCTGCTTCTAACCCAGGAAATTGGTCTCTAAGACCCTCAGCGGTCACTGGTGACATTCTCCCTTTCCAGAGCTCTCAGACTCTAGACAATCCTCGTGAGGGACACAAGACAGGTCTGGCAGCCGCAGAATGAGCCCAGCTCCTCACACCTGTTCACAAGAGCCAATCAGGCTAAAATCCAGGAACGACCAGCGTGCTCGCACGAACGAGGCCCCTGGGATCATCTCCTCCCAACCAAGGAGAACCACGAAGTCAGACTGCGTCAGGTCAGAGTCTGCTGACAGCGAAGACAAGTGGCAAGGCGGCGACTTTTCCTCCATTATCCAGAACGGTCCACCCCTTTTCCCTTCGAGTTGGTAAAATGAGTCACTCCTAGAAAGACAAGCCACCTGGCCTCTTGCCCCTGGGGTGCCCTAAGACAGGGCCTTGCTCTGGGAGCTGACCCCTGCCTCTCCCCTCAGCCACCCACAGCAATCCCTGGAAATGGTCGGCCATCCCCCTCGAGAGGTCAAGGACAAGGGAACCTGACACCCAAGTTCTTCACATAAACAATTACAGCAGACGGCGTGTCACGTCACCCGAGGTGCAGACCTTCTGGAAGGGAACACCTGTCAGCCGGTGTTCAAACTACAGCAGGCTGGGACTCACCCCTTCCCCTCTTCCTTACCCCCCACCCCAGCTTCACCCCCTCTTACCTCTAAGCTCTTTCTCAGAGACAGAATCTCCTGGACAGGAGAGAGCTGTACCCTGACCCGTTCCTGCTCACAAACTGGGGACTGAAGTCACCGCACTGGCCACCAGTCCCCATTCCCTTCAAATACGCGTGTCCATGATCCCCCTCACAGCCATCCAGGGAAATGTATGCCCGCTACACACGCTCCGGGCTCTGGAAAGACCCGGAGCCCTCGGAGGCAAACTTTGGCCTTTAGACCCAGAAGGGATCTTGGAGTCCATCCAACTTTCTCATGTCACCAACGAGAAAACCAAGGCGTCCGGACGGGTTACAAGCTGCCGGACTCCGCCATGAGTGCCGTGCTGACTCCCGGACCCCCACTGTGATATGCGGATGTGGCAGAGGTTTGAGCAGCGGAATCCAAATGGGAAAATATGGGGGGAAGGCCGAACTGGTAGGCGGCACCCAGAACTTTACAAGGCTCCCCCAGCCTCTGCGATGGCCTAAGTAATGCCACAACCGGACAGGTTTTTAAAATGAAATTCTCAAAGGGGCAGGTTTTAGTCTAACCCAAGTCGGCAAATCTGCGCTCTCTCTGAAAGGGGGACACCTTCTGCTGACCCCGGAGGGCTCATCTTGGACTGTCTTCTCCTCCTAAGAAAGTCTTATTAAGGTTATTTTTTTGCTTAATTAGTTGAGTGGCTTCGTTCCAACTGGGCCATTTAACGAAGTGTCTTTTGAGTCGTGAACTCCGTTTAAGCTCTCGCAGTCGGGGTCGTGGGTCTGGTGTGACCTGGCCGCTGCCGGATCTCCGGAGCGGGCCGTAGAGTCAGGCGCTCCACGGCCGCTGGTGAACGAAAGGCCGAATTTCAAGGCCTCTAGCTCAGCCCCCGGAAGGAAGCGACAGGGACGTCACCCACTGAACAGCGGACGCGTCTGATCTCAGGGGAGGACTCCTTATCAGACCGAGTTCACGGACCAAGTTCACGCATCAAGGAGGCTTGGGCAAGGAGCCCCCAGAGCCCCGCAGAGGACCATCGGCGCTCGGAGAAATCACAGGTTGACACGGAAGGAGAGGAATGACGTGGCTGGGCTTTCCGCGGGAGGCGCTTTACTATGGAAAAGCCTCTCCCGGCCATACACAGATCATGAGAACGTGATGTAATCTTGGCTAAAATTAGTTTTAGTGTTACTCTGCTGAGAGATGTGAAAGGTGATAGATAAGAGGGGGAAAATGTTTTCCAAGTGGCTTTTAAAGGCATCCAAATATAACCACCTCCCACACGAGTCTATTAACAGGCACACTTGAGACGCTGCCCTCTCCAGAAGGGCTCTCAGAGAAAGCGATGATGTGCTCTCAGCCTCCTCCTTCGTGAGACAAGGTTTACGAGGGTCAGGGAAGATGTGAGCGCCCACAGAACACTCCTCCTTATTAACAGGCCCCCCTCCCGCCCCTGCGCAGATTTGGGCCTCGTGCTTGTGTCATCAGTTGCTAGGGAAGTGCCCCCGCTCGAAAACCCGAAATCACTTCTAATAAAATCTGGCTGAAGGTACAGATCGGTCCCCAGACAGGCACAGGAGCGGGCGGGGGGGTACAAACGTGGAGGGATATGGTCTTATCCCAGGGGAGCACATTAGTGACGCCCCAAAGAGAGCCCTGCGCCCATGAAGTGGCCCTATGATGAGCTGTGCCTGGGTGCTGGCATGCTGGGGGACACCCGGGCGACCGGGAAGGCCTAGGTGAGCCCCTCCCCCACTGAGGGCAGGATCCTCCCCACGTCCTGGGCATGTCAGACAGCTCGGAACAATGCGGTGGAGGAAGCCCTGGGGACCTGTGCTGGCCAAGGAGGAGGCCAGAACCAGCACCAGCTGAAACTCGGAGATGCATTCCAGGCGTCTGTCCCCGCTCTTCTCCCTTGACCAAGAGAACTAGCCATCGGCACAACGGGGGCTGCCGTTTGGGGCTGGGTCCCAGAATAAGACAAGGAAGAGCGCAGCTGGTCCGCAGCTCACACTGAAGCTTGTAAGCCCGTGGCCCAATGCTCAGAAGTGGACGGACAGAGTCCCAATGGACTGATGGGCAAAGACATCCCTCAGGAGCCAGCCAGGACGGTCCCTGTTGCTGTAGTGCTGGACGTGGGTAACGAGGGTCACAACAAAAAAGCACACGGGCCACGGGGGCTCCCCACCCTAAGCTACACAGACAGAATCGTGACGTTCCAGTTCTGGGATCCCGTTAACGCTGTGAGGTTTGCTCAAATGGAAAATTCTGCTCGTAGCGTCCACGGTGACCAGACACGGCACCCCATGAAAGACGGGCTCCTTCCACGCCTGTCCACAGGCTTCAAGAGTTAGTAAGACATCGTTTCTAGGAGGGGAACCAGAGGCACCACCCCTTACGGGGACCAGCGTTCCACCTGGAGGTAAAAGGAATCTCCAAACACCGATTTTGGGGCCGCCGTACACCACCAGGCCTTGAACCGCACCGTCCCAGCGAGCTGGCCGAAGTCACGCCTGGGGGCGGGGATGCAGGGGCCGTGCGGAAATCGCTGAATCGAGACCCCGGAGGTCTTTATGTCGTTGGTGCCTTCACACAGTAGGTCTCCACCTGAGACCCCTTTCCGCCTTTTTTCCCCCCAAAGTGCAGGCCGGGCGAGAGGGTGAAACACGTTGACGCTGGCCCCGGGCTAAACCGAAGACAGCAGAGCGACAGTCCGGGCCCCGTGAAATCAACACCATCCCTGCTGCGCTCACTCCACCACCGGTTCGGGAATAAACCTGTGAGAATCGGAAATGCGTGGAGGAGATTCCTTGAGTGGGAGTCGGTCGTCTCTGCCGCAATCTGACATGTCCTTACGCGGCGGATTCGCCGGGTCCATCATTCACCAAAGCTGCTTCCTGAGCCCGGGCACTTGCCGGGCTTTCTGAGTGACTGAGACAAATGCTGTTTGTTCAATAAATTCCAGGCAAGAGTGTATTTGACTGGCGCACAGGAAAGGAAAGAATTCTCGTGTAAGATGCAAAACAATAGCGTTTTATCTTATCGGAGGAACTTATTGCCGCTCGCCTGTGTGTGTTTTACTGCCAAAATAAAATAAATTGAATCAGCTCACACATGATAACATGCTCTTTCCTAACTCATACTAATTGCTTGGCTAATTGATGTTTGTTGAACTTTCTCCATTTCATTGAGTGATTAGGTACAAAGCTAACAGTTGACATCTGTAGGCGCTTAACTGGCGTCTGTAATTACTGTTAATGTTAAATAATTGTTAGTTAATTGGAGTGGTAACTGACTGGATAGAATCCAGATTGTGAGGCAAAAAGAAACCTAGTTAAATAAACACACATTTTCAGAGAAAACAACATTTTTCTGCAGTTGTCAGAAACTAGAAATAATCCAGAGGCCCGGGCATGGCCACAGGCTTCCCGCGTGCAGGAAACCGTAGGCCCGGGGCTGAGCCCCCTTCTTGGAAGTCGTACCAGTGCCGAGGCCCTTTGTCGGGGAACCGCTCCCCTGAAGACTCTCCAGGGCCGACGTGGTGTTTTTTATCCCAACAGTTGCCCACGTGTGTGTTGCACTTTCTGAGACAACCGAATACCGCAGCGTTGATGAAGAGAAACCCTAAATAAGAATGAATTGGAGGGAGGACCCGGGCAGTGCTGAAGCTTTCTGGGCCCGTATTGCCGAGTATGGAGAAAGTTCTCCCAAAGGAAGGCGGCAATCAGCTGGACGAAGCAGGTGAGATCTTTAGTGGGCTCGAAGGCAATCAGAGTGGAGTTTGATCATCTGATTGAATGGGGGGGGGTGGGTTACGCTGTCATCCCCTCCAGCTCACGGGGGTGCGTGGGACCCAAGGATCCGGCCTACATTTCATGTGGAAGACTGGCCTCACTGTCAAAGCCCCCCAAGGTTCTCCAAAAACACCAGGGAGACCAGTGTGCACGCTCAGCAAATCGTCCACCCTTGCCCTCTAACTCCAGGGACAGGATCCAGTATCTACCCAGCATCTCCCCACCTCAAGGCCCGGTGAAGACCAGTCAACAGGTAATGGAAAGACATCCAGAGGAAAACCCTTTCCTCACAACGTGCAGTATTTTTAGGCCCTTCCTGGTGGGTTTCACACACATTGGAGAGAGCACCTGTTTCCAAGAATTTTTTAAGACATAATTCTATACAACAAATTCTGTAACGTGAGAGTCTGGCTCCTATAGGAAGGTCAATTTCCATAACAAAGGGGCCGATTGCCTGCTATTTGCGGTGTGGGGTAGGAGGACCTCAACCATTCATAAACTCCTTTGTCTGAATCAAGCACCAATTACCCTTCAATAGTATTTAATTTCCCACACATCAGACGTCTCCTAAAGACCCAAGAAATTGCTCTGAAATGGTACAAAGCAGGTCCAGGGAAAGAAAAAGAAAAAGGGTCCCTGTGTCCCTTATCTAGGATTTAAGACATTATAAAAATGGAACTAATTCACAGAGCTGACATCGGCTCAGTTTCCTCTTCTGTACAGGGGAAATGTCCCTTCCGTCCCGTCTTCCTTACACCTGAACCCAACACACCTCGAGGAACTGTGAGACGATCTCCACAGGTTCCTTATAACCGGGTTTCAAACTCTACACCCATCTGTTCTTTTTTAAAGAGAGCTATGCCCCTGGTCAACGGTATTGTTTTCCATCAAAAAAGCAAGCACAGGATTATTTAGGGAATGGGTTTTTCCTAAGAGCCAATGGTGGCCCCAGAAGTAACAGAACTCTTCCCTAACTTTCCTGTCACCAAACCAAAATATTCTGCTTTTATGTCTACACGTAATGAATGAGGGGAGACAGTCGCCACTGAAGAATTTATTAGGTGCCCAGGCACCAAACTTCATCCCACCAAGCAGAATCTACCTCCAGTAGCTTTTTTTTCCACCTCATCTTCTCAAATCTCCACCAATCTTTTTATTTTTTATTTTTCTTTTAAGATTTTATTTATTTATTTGACAGAGATCCCAAGTAGGAAGAGAGGCAGGCAGAGAGAGAGGGGGAAGCAGGCTCCCCACTGAGCAGAGAGCCTGATGCGGGGCTCGATCCCAGGACCCTGAGATCATGACCTGAGCCGAAGGCAGAGGCTTTAACCCACTGAGCCACCCAGGAGCCCCTCCACCAATCTTTTTAGAGAGGTTTTCCTTCTCTGCTGCTGGTAAAACCACACTGCCAAAAATATCCAAAAGGCCCCACTGACTTCAAGGCTCTAACCTCATCTGTGCCCCCTGGAAACCCTCAGTGCAAAATCGACCCCACACACAGGCTGTGTGTCCACTAGTCTGGTAAGGCCTGGAAGAGGAAAAACAGCTCTGGTCAGGGAGAGCTCAAGGAGGCCCCGATGTTCCATCTGGTGCTCAGGATCGTGGGCTCGTGTCCACCAGAATTTCCCGCGGCCGAACTGGGTTCAGGGGTGGGGTCCCACGGAGGAGGAGGTTGGGTGGGTGCACCTTTGGCATTTTGGTAGACCCTGAGTGCTCACAGCAGGCGGGAGCAAAGGGCCTCATTCCCACCTGGACAGTCTCCACTTTAGAACTTCAAAGACCTCCATTAGGCTGGGCCCAGCTCTCTAACAGGTGGCTGGGGGTAGGGGAGGCCCGTCCCCTGGAGGGCCCAACACTACAACGTGAGACAAAGGGGAAGAGAGAAGGGGTGAGCAAGTCGTGGGGTGACGTCACCTTGTGACCACCTCCCATCTGCTCTACCTGCCTTGGCTTCAGGCGAGATCCTGGAAAAGAGGGCTCCGGGGCCTAGACGGGGCAGCGATTCCAGGTCTTTCGTCTTTCCCTAGCCTGGAACGCGGACCCACAGCAGGGCTGGTGTCCCCGTAAACAGAGGGCTCCTGAGAACGCCTGCCTCCCCGACAGGCTTCCCTTTCTTTGCTGCTTTCCCCCTCAGGTAGCTCTGCCCTGGAGTGCGCCCAGAGTTTGAGGGAGATCAACCACCTTGGCCAGATGGTCCCCTACCGCCAAGCCCTCGTTTCCTGCATTTCTGACTATATGGCAAAGTGGCAAAACCACCAGCGAGGAGGACCTCAAAGGGGTAAGAAAGGGTAGTAAGTACTGGCAGGAGACCCTGGGTTGACCGCAGGGTTCCTCCAAAGTTTCCATGGTCCAGACTTTGGGGTTCGAATCCTGTTGCTCCCAAAGCAGCTCAACCAACTGAATACGGACAAGAAGTTAGTCTCTCTCTGCGTACGTCTGTCTCCCTGGGAAAATTAATTTTTTCTTTGGCAGATGGCTGACTCACAAAGACAGAAGGATTCATAAAATTCCCATGAACATCCTGTAAACACTTAAACACATAAAGATTAAATAAGGCAACCACGACCTTGATTAAAGTTAAAGCCTTTTCTCTTTTTTTTTTTCTTTTGCATGTCCACAGCCCCACAACCTGTAATTCGAGGCTCATCTCCCCAGCTCTTCT
The DNA here is from genome assembly GCF_002288905.1 of Enhydra lutris kenyoni. NCBI lineage: Eukaryota > Metazoa > Chordata > Mammalia > Carnivora > Mustelidae > Enhydra > Enhydra lutris. The sequence goes on from NW_019154097.1 coordinate 42,968,553, forward strand.
GACAGGGGCGGCTCTCACGGGGCGTTGGCGTGCACAAGCAACTGTCTGATTAGCTCGTTTTACAACGGGAAATTAAAGGCACCAGAAGAAAGCAGTGATTCGCATCACCCAAACACAAGAACGTCCCCTGTTCTCTCTCAAACCGGGCAGACTCTATACAAGAAAAGTCAAAGGAAGCCCCGTGTACCTGCTGTTTCCGCCCCTCCCCCTTCCCGCCTCATTGTTTCGTCCCTACCAGAGACCAGGGGGTCCTGCGATGGTTGACAACTGTCACCTAACCAGGTGAGATGGCTCACTGAAGCTCAGACAGACTGACAGGACTTGAGTCCTGGCCCCGTGGTTTCAGCTGGAGTCTGGTCCCCAGACTGCTCAGCCCCACAGCCGGGCTGGGCCCAACCCCCCCCCCACCCGCCCCCACCACAATCAGCTTGTGAGATTAGCACTGCCCTCCCTCGGAGAAATTTTATGGACCAAATCTGCCTGGCCACCGGGCTCCGCAGCGTAATCTCCCCAGCAGCTCCCAGCCACACTTCTCGAAGGCTAGAACGCAGTGGGGCTCGCGGGAGGGAGAGGCAAGAGGTAGCTTCCAACATTTGGAGGGGGAGGCGTGCACATGCCCGCGTCCCTGCCCTCTTCCCGGGCTGTTCAATCAACCGAGACCTTGAAGATTCTGCCCGTAGTGTTTGTGACCCGCTATAAATCCACCCTTTCTTTCCCAATGCTTTTTGGTGCTCTTGGCACAGAGACGGGAGACCTGACTTACAGGCAGGCCCGCTGCCTCGAAGGGGAACTTGAACTTGACGTGCATGAAGCTGACAGTTCCTTGAAGGCCTCGTCACCCATCCATCCGGTAAACCCTGCAACCACCCGGAGTGAAAACAGAGCAAAACCCACAGGCAGGGATCGGGACTCCGTGCACCTGTCTCGAAGCAATTATTGACATTATCACTACACAATGAATCGCTTCTTGAAGTTGTTTTCCTGATATTTAGCAGCCTGAATACTAATCCCCTTAACAAAACTGTCCCCAAGCTTTCTCCCCTCCCTGGCCCCCCTAATCTCCTTCTCTCCAGGGGGAGGGCGGGGCCGGGGACCAGCCAGTCGACTTCACCGCACCTGGATTTGCATTGATACCTCCCTTGTCATTCATGTTACCAACAGGAATTAGCATAAGGCATTAAGGGAGACTCGGGAGGAGAAAAGAAAGGCCATTTTGATGGAAATAAGGGGCAAAGGCATAATCTGCCATCGACTAAAATGCTTATTTGTGTATGGTTTCCCAAGCAAAGCTCAGAAAAAGCCTATGTTGATTTTAGTGTACACAAAGAAACCTTAATCCTTTCAGGGCAACTAAATCACCCCCAGAAAAGCAGCTCAGAAGAAAGGCACCCTGTCAGGGGGTTGGCTATTCACAACCAAATAGGATGCCACAAATCACACTCTGTAAGTAAACAAAAATAAGAATGTGGGAAACGTTTGATTGGGAAGGGAAGGGGGACAGAAGTGGGGGCGTCGGGGCTGGGGGGGGCAGGACTCTCATCACGTACTCTTCAACCTCCCTGAAGACACCCTTTCAACTCGGGGAGGGCAGTGAGGGCCTGAACGCAGGTCCCAGGGCCAGCTCCCGCTCTAAGGACGATCCCAGAGAAGGGTAAAGACATTCCAGAGCTTTTTGGAGCTACAGAGCAGAAGAGGGATGGGCGGCTTAGGTGCCAGAGGTTCACGAGGTGGGAGGGGGAACCAGTAGTCATGGAGACACCTAAGACCTTTTGGGGACCTGTTCTGCTAGCCTCTTCCTCTTCCTCCCCACTGCTCTCTCCCAGCTCCACCAGGGTCTACCCCATCCTCTTCCCTCATCAAAACAAGCAATAAACAATTAGGCATTTTCGCAGAGATGCCCTGTATGCTGTGAGCTGCACGCGTCTTTTATTGGGCTTTTAGCATATGGATAACAAATTGGTACAAACTTTCCGTCCATCAAAAAATATGATGAAATATAAAACTGGAATAGTCCATTACGCAATAAAAAAGATAAAAATTCAATGTGACAATAACTCTGGGAGGAACGGCAATCACAGCAGCACATACACCTCAGGGGAACGCGAAACATAACGTACGATTCTAAACTGCCGTGGGTTCCAATTCTAAAATAATCCAGGAGCCCAAAATTGCTGCACTCGGAAACGTGTCTTACTAACCAGTTAGCAAAAATGCTAGCTGGGGCGCAGGACAGGATGTCGGAAGTGGCTTCCAACGTCGCCCCTTTACGAAGGAAGGCCCGGTTCTGTTCAAGCGCTACTGGGACTCTGCCGTGTAACCGCAGACCCGAGATGACCCCAGAAAGCACACCTCCACTTTGCAATCACCACACCAGCGCCTCAATCAGGTTCCACGGCAAAGAGGAAAAGATGGAACGGTTTATATCTTATATCACTTACACCTTCCAAATTACACACCTCTGTATCGCCAGTGATTAGAGACTCCCCTACATTTCATTATTTCCAACAACACTGCTACAAATGAAAACTGCCCAGAAACCTATTGGCAATGATTTAAGAGAAGTTTTCCCTTTATGCACTGTTCCACGATTAGCCTCTCTTAGTCCGTACTGCAGTTGGGAAGAAATTAATGGGATAGCACATATTTAAATTCTGCCCTCTTGCTCGTTTATTAACTTTCCAGAAAGCCCACAGCAGAGTAAGGCTTGGTTTACGGCCGTATCCCGTGCATACTAAACACCCACGGGCAACTGGAGACCACAGGACAAATCAGCTGCTTATAGTTCTCGGGCGGCCGGGTAGTTGATAGGTAACGATGAAGTCAAGGCATTTGGAGAACTCCTACTCTCCGCGACGGCCTCCTACGTCACAGTAACGTCACAGAGGGGGTGACTTCTCCGTCCAATCAACCTCAATGAGGATTCAGTGTGTCCCGTTACAACAAACCGTTCCTTCACACGTCCCAGAAGCATACGGATTCTGTCTCCAGCAGAAACACAAAGTAGGAACAGCGGCTCCAGCACGAAAAGCAGAAAGGCTGTTTTACTCGGACTTCTTAGGCAATGACAACGAGACAAAAACCCTAACCCGGCCACTGCTCGGAATTCAGCGTCTTACCTTTGTTTACAATAGCAGTATTGAAGAGTTTTTCAGAGCTGGCATCTGATGCCTGAAAAACAAGAAGGGGAGAAAAAACGTTATTATGGTCACAGATACTGCCACCCGCATCATCACTACCCTGAGTTTTAAGTCGATTCACTACGTGTTTAGAACAACCAGACGGGGAAAGCAGCTGCTTCCCCCAACCGTCCACAAGGTGGTGCTGTTTGACTGCAGGAGAGGGACGACCGCGCAGCTCTGTGCTGGGGGAAAAAATCTTGATTTTAAAAAACGTGTCCTTATTAGACATACTATCTGTGCAAAACATATTTCTATGAGATGATACACAAAGCAATTCAGCTCATTCACATAGGGGTTTTGCAATTTCGTTGATAGATCATTATTTTAGAAATGGCACTGTTTTCCCTTGATATGTGCAGACATGCCTGTTTTTCAGTTTTCTTTCACACACCAGAAATGCCTATTATTTAACGTTAAGCCCTTCCTCACTAAAAGGTGTTGACTAGCACTTCCAGAGATTAATTTAAAGATTCATCCGATGACCTCAAGATCCCTGCTCCTCCCAGGAACCAGGATGACCTTGGTGCTGAAACACGAGCAAGCTGACCTGGCCCACAACCCGAGCTGTGCCTGCCACCAGCACTAGAGCCTTTCCATTTTCCAGAAACCCTGTCTTCTAATTATTACAGGGGCTCGAGGAAAGTGAAAGAAGCCTGTTTGAACAGCGAGAGCAAAGCCACCGTAAATTGGACACTCATGTGCTGGAAAATAAACAGAAGTTGGTTTGGAGGGAACGCTGCAACGCTACAGAAGCAGGGAATATTTCTAGAACTTCTACAGGATTTAAACAATTGAACTGAAAATCGGCATCCCCACTATGGAATTCGAAGACGGATCTGCATTTAAAGTTACAATGGCGGTGTTGGGTCTCTGCCGTTTTTCCCACGCAACCCTTGTAAATCACTTGCCTTTCACACTTTATACATAGAGATGCATGTTTTGACAAAGCAAAGCATAGGATGTTGGATAAATACAGAGGGGACTGTAAGGAATACGGGGAGGGTGTATCTGAAGTACACATAGCCTGACTCGGGGGCTGGGTTTGGGGGACAAAGAAGATACTCAATTTAGCCTTTCTGTGCTACGTTGATGAAAAACAGATATTCTTGTGTCTATCTGGGCAACGTGTTCTATTTCTCGATGCAAGTGATACAGAGAGACATAAAATATTTTCATTATGAGGATTTTTTCCTTTTTTTTTTTTTCTTTAAAGCTTCCCTAGGGGATGGTTCGAAAAATTTAAGGATCCAGGAGAAAAAGAAATGGAGGAGTAAAGTGTGGGACTGCATACACGTTTATGCATAAACAGTTTAAAATAAATCCTAGAAAGCTTTTTAAAAAATTCTGCATGAATAGAAAATATGCCAAAGGCCTTCCTGACATCTTAAAGGTAATTAAATTTAAATTGTGTGCGATAATAGCTTCCCATAAAAATAAGCCTCCGAAAAAAAAAAGTGTGGCATTCGGAGGGAAACAAGATGTCCATTAAGCAAATCAAGAGGACTGTTATGAAGGCAAAAATGACAGGAATGGAGCTGTTACACTGTGACACAAGCCAGGCTTCTAGGAATGCGAGCTCCCCGCCGAAACTCGGAGATAAAGAGTATGTCACCGTTCCTGGATGAAAAGAAAGCACTTCTTCGTTCAAACTGGAAGGACTATGCTAAATTCATCGCTGAAAAAAATAAACTGCAGCTGATATATTTAAAAGAAAAAAAAAAAAGGCCAGTAATGAAATCCTCTTAAAACCGAAATAACCCTCGCGGATATGGGGGCTGCTTATTCAGAGGCGCCTCGTTGGCCCAAAGACACGGAGCGACAAATGACGGCGCCGCGAGTGCAGAAGGCGCGGGCGAGGAACGGAAATGGCTCCCGACTGAGTTTTTGTTCGCGCTCGGGCGGTGCGACGCGCGCGAGCCAACCCGGCAGAGCTGCAGGTGAACCGCCTCCGGGGTCCCCGACTCCTCCCTGCGGCGGCCGCCTTTGTGGGCCCCACAAGGCGCCCCGCTCTCCCCGCGGCGGCGAAGGGATCCTCGCCTCTGAAGCGGACTCAGACGGCGCGACGGCTTCGGTGCCAAGCGGCCGGTCTCGAGGAGCGAAGGGCGCCCGCGCGCTCCGGGCGGCTCCGGGCGGCTCCGGGGCTGCCCGCCAGCACGCGCTTCCCGAACCTTTCACCCTCCCGAGCCCGCCGCCACGCCCGCAGGGCCGCCGCCCACAACCGCGGGAGGGACCCCGCGGAAGGGACCCCGCTCAGGCCTCCGCACCGCGGGACGCTGGCTCATCCCAGCAGGGTGCTGGGTCCCTCCTGCCTCCCGCCCGGGGGGTGGAGGCGATGGCGGGCCGCTGCCCTGCACAAGGGAGAAAAGGGCTTTTCGGCCCAAGACCAGAGTGGAAACCGCGGGAAAATGGTCTACATTTCCTGCACGAACTTCCCAAATTCCGCTTCCGCCTCCCAAGCGCTCGTGTGGATTCTGAGGCCCCCGGGGCGCTCCGGTCCGCGGCGGCGGGGAAGGAGCCCGCGATCCCCTGCGTTCCCGGGGCCATTTTCCTGGCCGGTTTCTTGTTTTTTTAACTTTTATCGCTATTTCTGCCCCCCACGGCGAGCGACAGCCCGCGGGCCCCGCAGCTTCCCTCCGTCCTTCCGGAAACCCCGGTCCCTGCGCACACCGGGGGCTTGGAGGCTCGGCCTCGCGAGGGTCGCAGGGCCCGGGCTGGGTCGCGGAGGGCGAGGGCGGGAAGCGGCTGGCTGGGGGCGGACGACGAATAACCGCTCCGGCCGCCGCTGGGGTGGGGGCTGGGTCCGTCCTCGCGCACGAGCCGCTCCGGGGCCGCGGAAAGTTGGTGAAGCCGAGCCGAGCCGAGGCGCGGAACGCGCGGGGACCACACGGCAGGCACCGGCCTCCGCACCGACGCGGGGACGCGGGCGCCGGGCCCTTCCGCTCGCTCCGGCCGCAGACCCCGGGGAGCGCCCCCCCCTGCAGCGCGCCGCGGGAGGGGGCCCCAGCGGGAGGCCGAAAGCCGCCCCTAAACTTCCGCGCGGTTCCTGCAGCCGCTGCCGCCGGCCCCGAGCCCCAGCCCCACCGGCTTCCGCGGGCACCGCGTGCGGGACCCCCGCCCCGGCCCCGCAGCCCCGCGCCGCGCCACCGGCCCCGGTCACCTGAGCCCCTCGGGACGGGAGGCGCCGGGTCGGCGGCCGCCCCCACGCCCCCGCCCCACCCGGCACGACCGCGCCGCAGCTCCCGGCCGAGGCCGCCGGCCCCGAGGAAAGTACAAAGGCGGGCGGCGGGGCGGCGGGGCGGCGGGGGAGGCAGGGAGAGGGCGGGGGGGAGGAGGGGTGACGAAGGGGGGCCCGGGCGCGCCAGACGCGAGGCGCCCGCCCCCGCCGCCCCTACCCGCCGGCCCGGCAGCCGCAACAAAGACCCCCGACCCGGCCACCTCCCCTCCGAGCACGGGCGGCCGGCGAGGGGCCGCGCCCCCAGGGCCGCATTACCTGGTCGCACGGGGTCAAGCGGCGCTGTCAGCCCCAAGTTCATGGTCCGGTTCCTCCGCGGGGCCCCCGGTGCGGGGATCGCAGCGCCCAGGAGGCGGCCGAGCGCACGGGGAGGGTACGCGCGGCTCCGGCCGCGTCCCCAAGTCCGTCCTCGGGGCGCCGCGGGGTCGGAGCGCGCGGGGCCGGGTCCGCGCCGGAGCAGCCGCCGCACATCCAGCGCCGCCGAGGCCGGGCGGTGGGGCGGAGGGAGCCCGGTCCGCGCCCGCCCGCTGCCTCCGGGCCGCTCCTGCGGTGCGCGGGTCGGCCGGGCACGGCGGGGGCCGAGCGGCGTCCCGGGCGAGGCGGAGAGGAGCGGCCCGAGCCGCGGCCGCGGCGCGTGGAGCTAAGAGCGAGGCGGCGGCGGCGGCGACAGGACAAAGGAGACCATGTGCGGAGGGAGGGAGGAGGGAGCGGGAGGAGGAGGAGGAGGAGGAGGGCGCGCGGCGGCGGCGGCTTCTCCCCGGCGGCCGCCTCGGGCTCCCCGGCCGCGGGTCCCGCCTCTCCAGCAGCGCCGCGGCCCGACCGCTCCCGGCCCCGCCGCCGCCGCCGCGCTGGAGCCCGCGGCTCCGGGAGCCCTTGTCGGGCGGCCTCGCGGGCACGGCAGCAGCAGGGGCGCGGGGAGGGCGGCGCGGGGCGACGGCGCCTCCGGGCCGGGGCTGGCGGGCGGCGGGGCGCGGGGCTGGCTGGGCTCCGGGCCGCGCTCCGCTGCGGCGCCTGCCTCTGCCGCCGGCTCCGGCTCAAGTGAACTCCATCGGCGACCGCCGCGGGCTCCCGGGCCGGACGGGGGGCAGCACGGGCGGCGGCGGCGGCGGCGGCACCGGGGGCCTCGCTCCGGACTTCGCTCCCCGACCGCGCCGAGCGCGCCTCCTGCAGACGCTCGGGCGCTCGGAGCGGGACTTCCTCGGCGCGCGGAGCCCCCGTCGCCGGCCGCCGCCCCTCCCCCGGCCCGCCCCGCGCGCCCCGCCCCGCGCCGCCCCTCCTCTCGCCCCGGCGCCGGGCCGCCCCGCGGGGGTGCAGTCCGGGCGCGACGTCGACAGCTGTCGCTTCCCCCGCGCCTCGGGCCCCGGGTCCCCACGGCGGGCGGCCCCTCGGGCGGGCGCGCCGGGAACTGCAGCGCTCCCCGCCCTCCCCGCGGTTGCCGCTTCCAGCGTTGCGCGGCGGCCGGCGAAGGCCACGAGGCCCGCGGCCTGGGGTTGGGCTGAGGCTGGGCCGCGCTCTGGCCGAAAGCGGGCTCCGTGAGCAGCTGTGAGGGCTGCAGAGCGGTGTGCGTCGGGGACGGCCCGGCACACAGTAGGTGCTCAATATAGAGCAACAAGTACGCTGCAGAAAATGGCGCGGGGGGGGGGGCAGAGTCTAGTGTCAGAACACAGAGCTCTTCCTCTAACCTCACCCCAGCACGATCCAAGACTAAATGCAGTCGGTTAAGTCCCAGGGACAATGGAGCCCACGACCAGGCCATTGCAGACACCCCCGCCCCTTAGTCTTCCCATCCACTGACATCTGTAGGCCTCACAGCCGCAAAGGTGCAGCCGGCCGGTCCCCCCAGCGTCCACCAGATGCAGGGAAGGGATGAAAGGATACCGCAGCCTCACGAAACGGGCCTCAGTTAATATCGTTCTATCATTTATGGCCACGGTGTACCCCAGGGGCTCCCTGTACGGTCTGGAAAGGAAGACATGGGGGCTCCATGCCCATGAACTTGGTGTTGGGTGGATTCCTCTGCATAACCCACTCCTCCCAGAGCATGCCCAGCTCCCTGCTGTCTAGCCTGGGAGCCCCTCTGCAGAATTCTGGCCTCCTTACCGGCTCTCTCGACCACAGAGGCCCGGAAAAGGTACTAGGCCATACATGGCGATGAGGAGACCCTCTGCAAACTTCTGGAGTTGTAACTCCATGTCTGCAGCTTGGCAGGGCCCCTCCTTAGTGAGCAGGAAAAGTTGCTGTGATTTCCCAGCACCAGGGAAAAGAAAAGGGGCACACAAGGCGAGCTCGCACCGGGGAGGGTTCTAGGGTGGTGCGGGGAGCACCAGGGGGAGTGAGGGCAGCCCACAGCTCCCGATGTCCCTGCTGATGCCCATTACCTGCAGAGCAGTGGAGCAGAGGGGAAGGAACGGGGCTTGGGAGAAACGTACATCACATACAAATGCCATGGAGACTGGCTTAAAGCAATAATGTCCCTTCCTCACCTCTTTGAAGTTCAACATCCATCACAGTTCGATTTCATGGCGCTCCTGAAAAACCTCTCAAGAGGGAGAAGAGGGGGTGTTTGCTGTATGGCATGTGATTCTTTAACCTCTATATACAAGGGATTTTGGAAATGGGGTCTCTTCTCTCTTGAGCCTGATCCCCTCCCCAGCTGGTAGCACTGTGTGATGTTTCTAAAGACCCTTTAAAAATAAATAAATAAATGTGTGTGTGTGTGTGTGTGTGTGTGTGTATATATATATATATACATATATATATATATATGTATATATATATATATATAATGTAATAGCCATTCTTCTCTACCTCTACCCCCAAAGAAGTCAGAAGGAAGGGTGCCTCGGCCAAAGACATGCATTTGGACTTGGATTTCCCAATTGTTTATACGATGTCACAAAACCCAGCTGAGGCCCTCAGGCTAGGGGCATTCACGCTGAAGCGGTTTCTGCAGTAAGAAGACAGCTCAAAGGCAAACATTAAATTTTCAAGAAAAGACATTAAAATCTTGTTTCTTTTGGTGCAATCAGAATGGGACGCTTTTCTTGTCTTGTTGCTCTAATAAAATCAATATTACAGGGAAGAGATTGCCAGAGCTCCTGCCAGGTCCCCCACAGGGTAAACGGAGATGCACAAAAGCACGGGGAACGTAGCTGACCAACGAAAACAAGCACTTAGCCCTCCGCAGAGCTTTTATGCGGCAGACTTTCTGACACTTCACCATGCCTTGCATTAGACCGTCATCTCTGGTTATCAAGGACTGGATCCCAGAAAAGCCTGGGATAAAGCTGCATGTGTCCCTGTATTTTGACGATTTGGAATCCGGAGGAACGTGGAAACGTCAACGGCCAAGCCTCTAGAGAACGCGAAGAACCGGCGTGTACACACTGTGTCCATATTTAGTCCCTTGGCCCCTGCCTGTGACCCTGGCCCCGCCAGGCCACCACTACCATCTGGCTGGCTCCGTTCCTCAGCCTCTCCCCAGACACGTGCATGAGTCCGTTCTGATTGGTTTCCGGGTTGTTCCATGGCCCCTCCTTTCTGGAAGGACGGGAATCAATATCAACACAGGAAAGGAAGAAAGAAGGAAAGGAAAAGAAAAAGAATGATCACCCCAGGGTGGCTGGATCCCCGTCAGAGGTCTGACTTTCAAGAACCAAGATTCATCACGTGGCGGTGGTGGTGGTTTTTCCCTGAGAAATCTGGCTTCCCTTTATTGTCATTTTCATCTAAAGGTGGCAGGCAGGGGTGTCTGGGTGGCTCAGTCAGTAAAGCGTCCTACTCTTGGTTTCGGCTCAGGTCATGATCTCCTGGGTCCTGAGACTGAGCCCTGAGTCAGGCTTCAAGCTCAGCAGGGAGTCTGCTTAAGATTCTCTCTCCCTCTCTGCCCCTCCCCCCAACTTGTGTGCATGCACACTCTCTCTAAAATAAATGAAGCTTTAATAAAAGAAAAAAGGTGGCTGGAAGCCACTCTGTTATATTCACAAGACTTAACATACCAAGCACTCACGGCTTCTCTAACATCACCTTCCACTTCTGAACCAGATCTCAGGAAGGCAAGTCTTACAAGGCAGGTACCCTAACATGATGCAGATAACAAGAATATGGACTCAACGGCTTCCCAGCATTAGATCAGTTATTTCAGGAACAAAGAGGAATTTTAATATAAGACCAAAGACCTTAGTCAAGTTTAGGATTTCCAGCTAAAACTTAAAAACAAACAAACACAGACCAAACCCAAGCAAAATTAAAATACCGAGTCATCATTCTCAAGTCTCACAATACAGCTAAAGATTTGTTTTTAAACTAATGGCAAATCAATGTAAATCAATGTTAAATGGCAAAGTTTTGAAGCTTAAAATGTGATTTGGTTCAATTTGTATCACAAATTACCAGACTGAGATTAAACAATTTTTTGGTAAAATATTTCTTATAAATTCTGGCCTTTTGTAGAGCATCTTGTTACAAGAAAAGCTCATTCGTTTTGTGGCATCCTCTCTCCGAAATATAATGAACTTCAGGCATTCCCTAACAGAACATGGTTGGTGACTCTTGGCAGGTAGAGAGAGGGTAAGCAAGAGGAGGTCTTTATGAAAATGTCTGCACTTCTATATTTTACTTATTTTTTTTTAAGTCAACTCTATGCCCAACGTGAGTCTCAAACGCACGACCCCAAGATCAAGAGTTGCACATTCTACTGAGCCAGCCAGGAGCCCCTCGAGCTTCTGTATTTTAAATTATGTGGTATAAGAAGACCACTAGAGAGAAGAGAAAACCCAGGATTCTGTCTTCAAAACTCACCTTGGGAAAGAGGTCACCCCACCTGGGTTATTTCTCTAAGAGCTTGATCTTTTCAAATTCTAAAGCTCTGCAAGTTTTGGGAATTCAAGTTTCTACCCATTCTTTGGGTAGAGGTTAAGAGGCAGTGTCTGGTTGACATCGTGAGACCCTGGAGAAAGTCCCTCCACTCTCCGTGCCTTAGTTTCTTCATCTTCATCTGAGGTATGGGGACAACAATACCCACATCTCCAGGGTGCCTGTCTGTAATGGCACCTTTCACTTAGTCAGTGGCTCTGTGTGTTGACTCTCATGATCGAAGATGGCACTTGCTTCTGATTCCTGGGGAGGCCAACAAAACGAAAGTATATTCTAGTACGGTTGCAATGGCCATTCCACTGGCCATGCCGTCTGCTGGATTCTTTTAATGCAAACCACCTCACTGATAAGGAGAACTACCACGAAAACCACCCCTGAAAATCAGGAATGACACCTGTCCTAGAAAACACACCACCTGTACTAGGGAGCCCCACTCACACAGGCAAACAGCCCTTTTGGACGGGGTCGAACAGGAGACTGTATAAGCTTGGGTCACTAAGAAGGCTGGTGAGTTGGGAGCCATGTGCATCTTCTTGATAGGTGGTAAAATCAATCCTGAGTCAAGCAAAACCCTCCAGGAGTTCACCAGGCTTCCAGATGTCCTCCACCTCCTAATGGAAAGAGTTTTAACTTCTTCAAACGTAAAATAGTGTGCTTCCTAATTATGTCATTTTGATGCACTGAATCGCAATTTCTGACTTAAACAGGCCCACACTGTGATCCGGGACCACAGGAATAGTTTCTTACTGGTGCAGAGGCATGTTTTTCTGGTTTTGTTCCTTTTCTTTGTGGGGGATACCCAACACCCTCAATGTGATTTTAAATTCGACCATCGAGGACTAGGTCTTGCCCATCTCTACTCACGCCGGAGGGTAGCAGCGCTATGAGGGACAGGAGTCTGGACCTCTCGGTACTTAATATTATCCATTTGTCAGGATATAATGCTAGCCTATTCCCCGTGATATCCCTTCTTTCCAAACCGACCTGGTTTCTTGCGGACATAATTCACATCGTGGAATTTGCGGACCTGTCTGGTACCCACCGTGGTACCGGGAGGTCTCCCTCAATAGCCAACAGAGGAGAGAGAATGAATAGGCAGCTGAGGTTTTCCCAGCCTGCTGGTAGGGTGGGGGTGCCTGACAGGCGTTGGGGTACCCTGATAGAGTGGAGAGAGGCTAAGGGCAGAGGACACTACTAGGAGTCCGGAGATACTTGCGGTTGGCCTGGAGCGGGAACGGGAGCTGCTGCTCCTTCCCCATGACAGGCGACCAACAGCCCTCGTTTGGAGAGCTGGAGCCAACAGGTTGCTCACCACCAGGAAGCAGGAAGCTGCCCCACTGCCAACATTGTCCTGCTTCCCACCTCTGTTGACTACTGACATTACGCCTTCTGTGATGTCCAGCCCAGATTAAAACTCTTTCTGGGTCCTAGGGATTTCTCCTGCATCGGACAGATCACTTTAAACTGTAGATCATGCCTGCCTCCCCTCATGATGCACGGCTGGTCAACCTCGGCCCCAAGCCACTAGGCTCCGTACCCCCCCGCCACCGCCCCTTCCGCACAGGCAATTTTAACATGGAAGCTTCATTACTTATCACTCTGAAAGAAGGCGACAATAGCTCATGCTCTCGCTGTTGTAAAGCAAAAGGCTCCACCATTACATGCCTGTGTTGCTACCATTGATCACAGGGCCGCAACCAGAGGGAAGTAAATAAACCAACCCGGGTTAGTTTATGATGCGTACTATTGAGACGCAGGGCGGAATAAATATTTTCCAAGTGTGGAAGTCAAGAAAAGGAATTTTACTTTCAAACTTCGCAGTGTGCTATAAACTACAGAGGGAAAAAAATAGAAGACCCATAAACTATCTCTCACTTAACCACCAAATCTACATTAAAATATTAATATTCAGAATGTGACAACGCCACAAAGAAAGGCAATGAAAAATGAAATCGTATCCAGTCTCCGTTCATGTCGCCCAGAGGCACCTTATTTTTTGCTGACGAGCACGAGATATGGACTCTGAGGCTGGGCCTTCCTGGCTCTCCCCTGTGCTTTGGTCGCCAACTCCCCCCTGGTGACACCATTTCCTACTGGCCAGGAGTTCGCCATTGGGGGTCTAGAGGCCTGATCTGATGCGGAGTCGCAGTTCTGACAGGTGCGTCTGGCCCCTTCGTCACTGTACCATGTTCTGCCATCTGCGTGATGGGGTGAGTCTTGATTCCTTACTCCCTTGGCCAAACCTGGGTTTCCATATACCTACAATGTAGAGAGCTTCTAAGGTCCAGAGGGTCACGGTCAGGCTGTCTCAGCTGCGCTCACAGAGGCAGGTACGTGTGTAGTTGACCTTCACAGGTTTTACCGACACCCTATATCAAGGTCACCTGCAAAAGTAACGTGAGAAATGGTGGCCAACTGCATGTCAGCATTTCTTTCCTTACAACCTTCTCTCAAGGGCTTTGCTCTTTTGCCCAGGAAAAATGTAACCTCAGGCATAGATAATCTTTAGGACCCTGGAAATCCTCTCCTCCCTGTCTACTAATACACGTGGGTCTAACAAAGCTTTTGTGCTTTCGTTTTAGCTGCATATGGTACTGGGCTGATGGTCCTGATATTTATTTGCAGAAATTCTTGTTGGGCAAGAACACAACATTTCCTTCTTCTGTTTCAGTGACTCAGACAGTTGCTGGGGTACTGACTATGTGCGCAGCCAGGACTGCAAAGAACTCCCTTGGTTTAGCTTCCCTGAAAGCATTCCTGTTGATGAATGTTTCTGATTTTCACCCTTATTCTGGTCTTAGCGGTTCTCCCTGCCCCTTGCATACCGTCAGCACGGAGTGGAAAACTCTGACGTGGCCTCATGAATCAAACGGGCAGACTTTGGGAATGGTCATGGGCTGTACAAACGCTGTACAACTGCTGTGATCACATCCTGCTGTGACTGAGGGTAAGGGCAAGCCTACATGCTTGCAAAGACCCGTTAATTCTTCTCTGGTCCTGTATAATCTCCAATGATTGCTTCTGCTCCAGACTACAGGTTATCTTGAGGGTTTCCATAGGGAAATACATTCAGGACGATGTCTGACATGTGTTACCTGTTTCCTGGCTCACCTCTGGACACAGTCGTTCCTGTGGGTCTTACCTTGCCTTAGTGGGCCCAGGATGCTGCTTTGGAGATCAAAGATTCCATCCCTTAAGGGCCAGGACTGTGCCCTAACACTCCCACTCCCCATCATCCTTCCCCCTAACATCCACTATGAATGCCCTAGGTGAAGCCAACGGTCAGGAAACACCGCTCAGATCAATGAGTTAATGAATGAATGATTCACCTCTCTGCCGACTAAAAGAATGAAGACTTATTTCAAAAACAAACTATAAAGACCTCTCCACAAACCACAAGCAGTGTAGGATTTCACAGAACACAGGAGCCCTCCATCGTGAGGCTAACATGAGAACACACGTAAATTCTCTTGGAAACTGATCGTTAATTAAGCTGCCAATCATCGTGGCAGCTACGCTCTAAATACGGCCTCTAACACCTCTGGATGCGTCTGCTCTTCTCCCACGAGAAGGTGGCGCTTACATCCTCTATCCTGGAGTCTGGGCTGGACCCTCGACTCTCTTGACCAGGGGAATGCGGTGGAAGTAACGTTCTCGAGCTTCAGGGCTCAGGCGCTGGGAAGGCCTGGAAGCTTCTGCTTCTTGCTGCTTGGCACCCGGTCACCATGTTGTGAGGAAGCCCAAGGAGACCCGCATGGAGGATTCAGCTCTCGGGACCAAAGACCCGGCTGAGCTCCCAGCCAAGGGCCCGTAGGAGCTTGCCAGCCGCGGAGATAAACATTGTGGCTTTGGCTCCCCCAGCCCAGCTGAGCTTGCCTTAGCCAAGGCCATGTGGGAGAGAGAGGAGGCGTCCTGAGCAAATGGCAAAATCAAGAGCTAATAAATACATGTGTGTTCAGTTATTAAATCTGTAGCTCATTACAAAGCGATAGGTCAGCGGGACAACCATCTAGGTCGCGTCCAACGTTCAGAGCAAGGAAGCAGGTGTGCACCTGCCCGGGTAAGGTGCTCCCACCAGCTTCACCTCTGCTTTCTTGCCTCCGTGAGGGAATGACGGGGACCCTGAGGTTAGAGAAGGAACACGACTGAAACAAAGATCAAGACTACCAATGCGAAAATCCTGAAATCGGAAAAATCTCGGCCAAAATAAGGAAGAGTTTTCCATTTGATAAAGCAGAAGAACACTTAACATGACAATGTTAACGAAAGAATCAATCTGATCTCTCCCTTTCGTTTTGGAGGCTGCAAATGTTTGCAAAACTAAAAAGTCTTTAGTAATCCCTTCTTTTATCTAAAACAGATTGCCGGTTCAAGCACAGCCTCATGAAACTGCAGGTTCAAAGGAACCTGAAACCACATTAGCATAAAATCTGGAATTCTCATTTCCACCAACTGTACAGCTGCCATCTGACAGCTCTTCTGTGATTTTTGGGTTTCAAACGGAAACTGAAAGTAGTTGAGGTGGCACAGGCCGGGGCTCCGCGTGTCCGTGCCCGCTCCCTTCCACGAGCTCACACGTTCGAGAGTCTCCCTAGAACCCCGCGGGTCAGAGACGCCCCCGCCGTGTGGCGTGTGCCCAGCCAAACCGGGGGAAGCGGGGACAGTCGAGAAGGCAGGCAGGGTAGAAAGACTTTGCTTCCACTTTGAGGGGTGTGAAATATTTATAAGTAAATTCACACAAATCAGAGTGAATCTGCTGGGGGGGGGAGGGAGAGGAAGAACACCCTTTCCCAGTTTTTGCATCACAAATGCCAAGAAACCCACACTCCAGACCCTTCAGTCTAAGCACCAGGGGCGCGCATGCGGACTCCCTCGCACGACTCCCTGAGCACTTCCAGAGCTTCCCCTTTAGGTAATGACGACTCGATGCCACTACATTTAATTCTGGAAAACCCAAGGGGGGCTGCTTTGCCTCTGCTGAAATATCATCACCCCTGGGACAAAAAAAGTCACACTTCTTTTACAGAAAAGGCGGGAAATGAGATAAAGTGTATCTGATCCCTCTGACGAGTACAGGTGCGGGGAGAGGATTTTCTCCCCCACTATTTGAGAGGGTGGATTTGCCCTGAGCCGTCCTAAACTTCCTCCTCTGATCCCTCCATGATCAAGTGCATGAACTCAAGTGACAGCTGGTGGGGCCACGACCACAGCACATGAAAAGCCGGCCGCGGCCGCGCAGGGAGGAGAGGCATGGCCTGCCCTTTCTCGTGCGCCTCTCTGTCCACTGCACCTCACTCAGAGGCCATCTGCTCCCTCCCGAAGCTGGACGTGAACGTGGACGGGGCAGGGGCCGGCATGGTGGGGTGTGGAATTCACAGGGAGGCCATCCTGGGCTCACTTTCGCCCAGGTCCACGCCTCCTTGGACGTTCCTCTACTGTTAGTGCACAACTTTTCACTTTCTCCAGGAGAAAAAAAAATTTAGTGAGCATCTGGTATTTACACAGAATCTTAGAGGGAGTTGACGGATTTAATTACAAGTGTTAGTAAAACAGGAAAATTGTAGCCAGGCTTTCAAATAGCCACTCGCCTGTAAGCGACAAGACTTCTTTGTGCTGCCGTTAAAGGACACGATTTACTTCCCAGCCAGGAGTTTTCTTGGAGAAGGGGACACGGGTGAAAAGACAGCTGCTGGCTGGTAGCTTTTATTTTAATGTGCGATGCCGTCCTTCTTATACAAAGATCGAGCTTACAAACAACGTTCAGCGAGGCTGTGGGCTCAGGGTTGTTTTCCCGCTCGCACGGGTGGTGACGGATTTCCTCTCTGTCACCAACACCCGCTCACCACCGGCAGCACGCATCTGTGAAAGGACTAGCCGGGTTTCCAGGCTCCACATAAGGCCGGGAAGACGACTGAAAACGGCTGATCCGCGCGAGGATGAGGATGGACCCGGTCCTCACCGGCAGCCGGCTCCGGCCAGCTTTAATGCTGGTTACAAGTCCCGGGAAGAGCATCGCACACGGGCAAGGTCAGGGCTACCCGAGTCCTGGGCCAGATCGGCCAGGCCAGAAAACCCGGATTTTAGAACAGGTTCCGTCCCTGCGGGTTGTGGCTTTGGGGAAAAGTCACAAAACCTTTCTTCTCCTCTACGATGCCGGACAGGTTGGGAGGAACAGTCTCTCTCGCTCTCTTCCAAGATCCTAGGATTCTGTACGACCTACTATCTAGATTATAAACAGAACAGCGTCTGCGCTGGAAAATAACATTTCCCTCTTTCCATTTTCTTGGAGTTTACGTTATTAGTATCTAAGTAGGACATACTGCTTGAGTTATTTTTCCTGGGGTTCCCACGCTCTTAGCAGTTCCTGATAAATCAACGAAACGTCCGAAGCCTGCCCTGTCCAGTTTGCATTTAATGCTTCCAACCAGTGAGTCCCATGTAACGTCCTCATCAAAACAGGGCACAAGTGAGCCTCTCAGGCCCTGGGCCTCTTGTCCCTTGGTACTGTGGGCCCATTAAACACATTTGTCAGCTTTATGTTTTAAAAGCAAAACCAAAAGGGTAAATGTGTCATCACATACTTTTTAATCTGAAATCCACACGGGAAGGAGTTCAGAGAGAGAAAGAAAATACACCCTCCCCTAAGCCCCTCACACACACACACACAGACACACAAACACACGTGTGCACACGCACACCTCTCCCCGCCACCATACACTCATTGGAATGGGCTTCATCTTCATCAGACCATTCCCGGGGCCGAGGCACGTCACACCACACTGGGAACCAGCGCAGTCATTTCTGACACTCCACAATCAGATGAAACAGGCCCTGCGCCGGGCCTGAAAGGGAAGAGGACCACATGTCTCCCCTCTCAGGACTTTTTCTTTCTTTTTTTTTTTTCTAACAGGGAAGTTTGGCTTGGAAAGAACTTGTTGCACAGATACATGTGGCCTCAGCAGGATGGATCCTTAATGGAGGAGACAGATTCCAGATTCAGGCCCGCTGGAGCAGGGCTTAAATCCTCCGAATTCGGTAATGGAAAGTTTGGGTCACATTAAGGGCTGTGGGATCCGGGGGTAAGATTTAGTTCTAAATCAGCCTCTTGAGCAGCCCCCTAAGAAGCACCATATGTCTCCAATTCTCTCTTGGCGCTTTCCTTTTGAGGGACCAGAGAACCCCTGGCTTCAGACCGTTTCCCTGTGTATTTAATGATGACTCCCATCCTTAGAATGGCTTTTTCTTTTTAAAGTTCTTTTCAAATGTTTCCCAATCTTTCATTCTGAAAAGTCCCAAATTTCTAGAAACGATGAAAGGATGGTCCAAACAACACCCACACCACCTTCGTTTCTGTTCCTCGACTAACATTTTGCCCCAATTACTTTCTCTCTCCTTACTCTTGACACACATGCCAAGGGGTGTCCATGCACCTACCTGGTCCCTCAGGGTTGGTGTGGGAAAGAGGCATCTGCCCCAGATTGCCTTCTGGCACCTTCCTCATGGCTGCTTATCTGAGTGGCAACGTCTAAGACCCTGACTGGGTCATGTCCGCTGGTGGACCGGGTCCCTGTGACCCGAACCCCACCCTCCCAACGTGTGTTAGAAAGTCAGCACACCCTGGGTTCCTCTTTGTGCTTCCAGGACTCATGAGGACTCCATTCCGCTGAGGCGGCTTGGACACAGCTTTGGGCTCGGTGGTCAGTCAAGAGGGAAAGTGGGCTGTGGGGAAAGGGGCGGCCTACTCTCCTGGGGAGCTAAAGGCCCTTCCTCATCCGCACGGAATGCAGACGGGCTCGTCAGGGGCCCGCAGGCATTCACCCAGCTAACCACCTGGCATAGTATTGGACGCTCCTGTCCCTGCTTCCTCATCTCCAGGATGGACGGATACTGGGCCTACTTCAGCATCACTGAGAAGTCAGTGACCCACACCCCGCGAGCGCGTGGTCGACAGAGCCGGAACTCCTGTCCCAAATGCTCCTTCCAGGTGCCCCTCTGAGGAAGAGCTGACAGATGAGGTGCGACGTGGATGGACATCTGGCCTCGTGAGCCTCTTAATCTCGACAAAGCCCGCTACATGCACCATGCTGGACGGCACCTACACACGCAGAGCGGCCTGGGCCGGGGAAGGAGCCACGGCGAGAGGGATGGCAGTTCGGGAGAGCATCAGGACAGAACCAAGGAAGGGCAAGAGGCTCCGGGGGGCGGAGGGGACTCAGAAGTGGAAAATGCGCAGGAGGCCGGGGAAGGACAAGGCCCGAGAAAGGACGGACGGCGGGTAAAGCGGCAGGTCTCCAGGGAACGGCCAGAGATGCTGGACCACGGACGAGCGAGTGAGTGGGTGATGGGGCAAGAGCACAGAGGTGGGACCTACGGACGACGGTGCGAGGAGCCACGGAAAAGCCTGAGACACACAGGGCCGGAGTCCGACTTCAGTGGTCTGTGGTGGTAGTGGTCTGTGGTGGACAGTGGTCTGTGGTGGAGGGCAGGAACGTGGTCCTCACCCTTCCGACTGCCGTCTACAATCTACTCTGCCCGGAGGCTCTCTCTCCCTACAGGATACCCCCGCCTGGGGACAGTGTACGCCGACGCAAATATACACGTATTTCTTCATAAAGAGAAGCAGCCATTCACGCCAGATCAGCAGTAAATGATCGCAGTGTCCCGTATTTTGCATTCACAGACCATTTTGTCCACGAAAGCCAATGGAAGCACGAGGAGAAAGAGACCCAGAAAGCATCGTGGTACTTGGAAAACGTGGCTGCAAGTCCTTCCCGTCAAGATGTGGAGGCTACCCCCCACCCGCCCTGAATTTGGCGAACTCGTGAGAGCTTTGATTGGGGGGCAGAAGTGGTACCATTTCCAAGGCGAGGCGAGAAGAGGCCTTGCTGCTTCTGCCTCTCAGGAAGCTCCCCCCCAACCCAGCTGCCATTTTGAAATGGCCAAGCCACAGGGGAAGGACTCGTGGAGGTCCCCCCACGGAGGGTCCCAGCCAAGCTCGGCCCGGAGTCATCCCCACCCAGGCTCGGGACATGGGAGGGAAGTGCTCTCTGGATTATTCTAGCCCCTGGAATTCAGATTCGAGTCACCCGGACACCCTGGAGCAGAGACGAGCCATCCCGGCTGTGCCCTGGCCCAATTCCTGACCCACTGAACCGGTGAGCGTAATAAAGGGGGGGGGGTGGTTTCACACCGCTAGGTTTTGGAGTAGACAACTAGAACAAACACATCTTTAAACATGGATTTCCCACTTTGTCATGGGCATTTGCCATAATCAAGCCCTTCCATTTCTGAGGCTGTTTCTACGACTGGGCACGGGGGTGGGGGTGGGGGTGGGGGTGGGGATTAGTGTGACAAACCCCCATAGCCCAGGCCACACCGGAGGGCTGTAGGAAGCTTACTGACGGGACAGTAATCACCAGTGTGAATTGTAGGGGTACAGGAGGTAAGTCCCACTGCACACCGGGGGATCACATCACTTTTAAGAGAATCAACAAATGCAAAAGAACTTGATAAATATTTTCCATAACAAAACACAATTGGTTGCAAAGGGATCCAGCTCGGTTCCTCATTAGTTCTCCCTCACTTGTCAGACAAGCTCGGAGCTCACGGAAACCCACTGTGGATTCTTCATAGCTTGCTGGGAAATGGGACTCTACATTTCCTTCACAGCGCATGTTTCTGGAGCCCGCTTCCACATCTGGAGTGCGGGCTTGCTCCCTCTGCCCGGGGGAAAGGAGCATCAGCTTCCAAAGAGAGGGAAGAGCGGGTCACCGCGGCGGCTTTGGAAGTGGCCGAGGGGCAGAGGGGGTGGGGAAGGCCAGGCTGCCATCATCAGGGCTCCCTGGTGCCCCGGGATCACGGTAGGTGATAACACACTTGGCTGACATCAGAAAAAAGAACCATCATTCCTCTCCCCACCCTCAGTCCCTCTTCTTCTTTTTTTTTTTCAAGGAGGCTTTTTACCCTCATTAAATGAAACCTTATCTCTGAAAGACTGCGATCCTCAGCAAATGACAAGTGAGACTAATCTCGTTTTCTGACAACTGATTCTTGACAGTACCTTCCCTTTGACTTCTGAGACACGCAGTTAGACATGTATTAATCTGTCAGTCATCATCCCTAGGAAGAATAAAAAAAAGAGAGAGGAAGAAAGAAATGAACATTTGTGAGTATGAAGGCAAGACAAGGGGCGAGAACACCTATTTTAACTGACGCACGAACATTCCTTTCTCGCACAGCCCCCGCCCATCAGGCTGGGGGAACATCCCCGCAGGGGAGAGGCGAGCCGTCCAACCCAAGGACCTGCGGAAGAGGCACCCCGGATCGCAGGCAACGCGGTCCGGCAGAAGGGCGTGCGCCCTGGAGTGCGGCGGGCCGGGTTCAAATCCCAGCCCCACGTGGAGGTCACAGGTAGATTGAATAAGATCTTTAGTCTCTGCGCGTCAGAACCCTGCCTGTGGGATTCGGCTCATGGCTTCTGCTGGCTGCAGAGAGTAAATAATCTTTATCTACTGCGCAGGTGGGCATAAAGTCAGCACCCAATCCAGTATTTCCGGTGGGAACACTACCACTGCTGTTTCTGCTCGGGTCTCCCTCGGAGATGCTGAACAGGGAAGCAGGAGGAAATAAAGGGTGCACCCCGTTCCTCAAGAGGTCACGCACGTAGAAGGGATTCGAGAACTACACGGCAGCGCTCACAGGGACCGCCAAGGAGAACCCCATAAAAAATGGCGCCACATGACTCTGGAAAACTCAGACTCTCATGCTGGTTGCTCCCAACCCACGCTCAAGATCTCGGACACACGGCCACCCCTGCCTCTGTTTCCGTACTCCGGAAGGAGATTCTGAACTCTGTCCCTGAGGCATTTGCAAACGGGAGCGCACGTGTGCTGTCTGTTTGCTTGTTTGTTTCAAGGGGTGGGGGAGTCACGGAACCACATCGGTCTTAGGATCCCCGTGGGTGAACCAAGTCCGTCTGCCTGGCTGGCAGAGTAAAAGAAACGGGGTATTTTCGACCACATGTCATGAGTCAACACCTGCATTGGGAGCGGTCACCCACAGCAGCTTTTTTTATCTTTTCATACAGAGACGGACAGAGAAGGGAAGACGCAAAGGCCTCCAGCCTTACCTCCGAGCTAATGGGCATGAATGAGCCAGGCGCTCGGGCTTCTCTGCAGAGGGCACGCCCGCAGATTCTGGGGTCGCTGAGCCTGAAAACGATCCCGAGAAGTCCTCCCCAGGAGTACGCCTCTCTGAGACCGGCCTCTGGGTTATATGCCTCAGCCCCCGCCGCGCCCCCACCAGGTGCGACAATACGAAACACCAGAGTGCTCTCTCCACGGCCTCTGCCGCATTGATTCCACCTGCTGGGGCCGTTATTAGATAAACATGCTTCGTGCTGCCACGAGAGGGTCACAACACAAAGGACTGGGGAAGAGGAAGGAAAATGAGGAGTCTATGGAGTCACTGGCACCCACTTCTTAGGGACAAGGTGTTGTTCTGTGAAGAACGGGCACTTCCCGGGACACCTGCCGTCCCTTTCTCTGCTCTCCTCCTCCTGTTTCTGCAACCGAATCCTTGGTTGCTGGTGTGTCTGCATGGCTGATGGAGAAGGAAGGAAACAGAGGTAGCACCACAGTCTGCCCTCTGCTGCGGTTAACGAAGACCACGTGAGACAGGACAGAACGGGGAGAGGAGACGATCCGTGCTCAGGTGAAAGTTCTTCTGCACTCCAGCAACAGGGGACACAACCTGCTTCCCTCCTCCTCCTCCACCTCCCTCACCCATCCCTCTGGCACTGTGCCACCTGGATCGTCATGGGCCCCACAGAAGAAGGAGTCCCCGCACAGGGGTGGAAACACAACGGAGGAAAATCCCTGGAGGAAAAGACAACAGACTTTTGGTTTTAGCAAGAATGAACTAGAAAGTCTCCAAACCAGCGACTTGGAGAAACGTGATCTTTAGGTAACTGCTCCACATTTGCTAAGACTTCATAGTTCCCGGGAAGACAGATCAACGGGATGAATGACCAAGCCACCCGCAGGCCATGTCCACTGCGGGGGTACAACGGAGATTCACATGGGGCCATGCTGGGCTCCCCCAACAAGACCTAGGAGTCCAGAGCCCTGGTCTGCATTCCGACCATGCCGATTGCTTCTGCGCTCTGGGCCTGTTGTGATGCTCGTCCTTCTCAGGATTTGTGGGATGAAGGTGAAGCTGAAAAGCACTCCATCAACTCCAAAAGGAGTTCTGGAGTATATTTATATGTATATAAATGGGTATACGTTTGGTATACATTTAAATGTTGAAACACTGGGTGTTACTGTTCCAAAAAAGTTTCCAGAACTTGAGAGAAGGTTATTTTATAACAGAAAAATTACAATTAAAAAATAATTAAAAAGAGGGGTGCCTGGGTGGCTTGGTCAGTTAAGCATCTGACTCCTGATTGCAACTCAGGCCTTGATCTCAGGGTTATGAGCTCAAGCCCCCTGTTGGGAAGCCTACTTAACAACAACAGCAAAAACCTAAA
Organism: Enhydra lutris kenyoni; assembly: GCF_002288905.1. Classification (NCBI taxonomy): domain Eukaryota; kingdom Metazoa; phylum Chordata; class Mammalia; order Carnivora; family Mustelidae; genus Enhydra; species Enhydra lutris. Next base: position 42,992,368 of record NW_019154097.1, read on the forward strand.
ATATAAAGAATGAGGCTGGCCAGCTGCAGAAGCAGCCCAAGAAACTGCCTGAACTCATGGCTGAAGGATCTAGAGTGACCCCAGTTCAATCCAAGTGACCTTAGTGTGATCTCAGGGAGTCAGGATCCCAATGTGATTAGAAGTAAGAAAGCTTAAGTTGGATCCTATCATTCTCTTATCTGTCTACGCACCCACTTTGCTATATGATCGTTTATCTTCCATCCAACCAACCACCCATCCACCAATCCATCCACCCCCCCACCCCCCACCAATCCATCCATCCATCCATCCATCCACCCACCAATCCATCCATCCATCCATCCATCCAACGATCCATCCACTCACCTACCAATCCATCCATCCATCCATCCATCCACCCATCCATCCACCTGTCTGTCCATCCATCCACCTGTCCATCCACCCACCAAACCATCCATCCATCCATCCATCCATCCAACCATCCATCCATCCATCATCTCCTACACGTCTAACATGTGATAAGCACAGACTACTTCGCACCAGCGCACACAGATAAGGTATGGACTCTGCTCTTGGAGAGCCCACTGTCCAGTATAGGAAGCAGTATAATCAGAAAGCAGAATTAAGTGCTATAAGTATAATAATAGAAATCGATGCATGGTACTGGGGATTCGCACAGGATGGAAGGGCCAACTGCCTGAACCTCTTGCTCTCACAGTCCCTGCTCGCCCAGTGACCTTCAGACTACAATTTGGTTTCCTCAGGAACTGTCCTTTGGGGTTAGAGGTGCCAACTGGGGCATGTAAGTCATTCTTCCTGGAGCGGGTGGCGATACTGCTCTTTGTAAACAGAAAGATTGGTGTTGTAATTTAGTGGGCTTCCCTGGAGTCCGATTAGCACGATCCCCTCTGAGTTTCCAGACCGGGCTGACCCGATCATGTAGCTGCCCTTCCAGGAGCCTGCAAGTGAGCCGCCATCTACATTCCCACCTTGCTGTTCTGTAACCACCACTGGTGGGGGTTTGGAGCTGGTACAGGAACTTCCTCTGTCCTTCTGCTTTCAAAAATCACGTGTCCCACTCTCTTCAGTAAGTCAGTGAGTGCTACGTCTTCACTTCCCTTCACGCTGTTCCACCACAAGTGTGACGCCGGCTTCCTGCACGTATGAGGCCACGGGGGTCTCTGGTCAAGGCTTTCCTAATGAACAGATCCAAGGGCCCTTTCTGTCTCTCCTTCTACACAACTCGCTGACTGCCACTCCCTTTTTCACTGGGGCTCCATGATGGCGAGTGATTATTATCCTCTTGCTTTGCTTTTCCTTTAATAGTGGGATTTTTTTCAACGTCCCCTTCAATGTCTAGAAAGAAGGAAGTAGGAGGCTCTTACCCATTCCCCAACTTCTATCATAATTTCTGAGCAGATGGTGCTCGAGTCTCCAGCCCTACACTTCTCCTGCATTCCAGACCCATATTTCCAACTCATCTGTTGGACAGTGGCACTGACTGTCTCATTGGCACTTCAAAAATCAGTTTCCAGAAAGGAACTCATAGGCATTTCCTCTTGATTGCCAATGGAGTGGACTAGGCCGTCCCCCTCCCCTCCCCTCAGTTCACCGAATCTTCAGGACACCTTCCTCCCTTTCGCCCTCATGGTCCTGGCTTTCGTGCAAGTCCTCAGCCAGCTGGGGTAGTGGTACTGATTGTCTCTTCCCAGCCTGGTGTTCTGCTCTCTCTTTTCATCCTTGTAAAGGCTCCAAACATGACAGGCCTGAGGACGGAGGTCTGTGTCAAACCATTGGATTCTTCCTTCCAGGCTGACAAATACGAAGGGACGGGTTAGATAGAGATTGGCTGTCCGATCTCACCTCTGCCCCACCAGTCTTGTCCACAGATCTTGGACAAGGTACTTAACCCCTTTGAACAAAGCTTCCTCGCCCGTCATAGTGGGTTGGCGACTTGCTACACCCTAGGCTGATAGGAGGAAACTGGGTAGACCCCATCCAGTGCAAAGGAGAGCCTAGACATTCGCAGCTATCTTGGCTGAAAGGAAGGGAAACCGGAAGATGAAATCATTTGATTTGCCTTGCTTGGCCTGTGGTGCCCAGCCCTATACACCGTACACGGTAGGAACTCAAGTATCTGTACTGCCTTTGAATTAAGGAACTTCTTTGAGCACGTCCCAAGGAGAGGAAGAGTAGCACAAAGGGCTAGGGCCGTCCTTTCAACGGATAATTTTCCTTTCTTCAAGCAGTTACCAGGATTGACAATCTTTCCCTTCGAGCATCGAATCTAAATCATTTCACCAGCCTGCTGAATGGCTGCTCACTGCACACCCAGCCAGGGAGGAAGAAGACCCGGGGAGGCTGGAAGTCATCTCTGCGCGAGCCAGATCTGTTTTGTGATTCTCTACCGAGGCCCCTTCAGGATGGTGGCAATGGCTCTATGGTCACTGGCTGGGCATAAAACTACTAAGTCAAAATTTGTAAACTAGGCTTGGGGTTGCAAGGGTAGAGGAGGGGTGGAAGTTAAAGGAAATGGGGTTGTTTGTTCTATTCTCCTCAGGGCAACTCAGTAACTGCCTCTGGAAAGCTGAACAACTATAAAGAAGGTGCCCTTGCTCGTGGAGGTCATGGTGAAGCACGGACATGGTGAGCTCTGGCTGCCCTGGGCTGTGCCTGGACACAGGGGAGGGACCCAGTTCCCCTCCTAGGTCCCTTCCAGCTCGCGATCCCATGACACCTTGTCTACCATGGGCTGCAGAGCCCGGAATCAAGTACTTTGGGTCGATGGGTCCGAAGGCTTCATTCTGCTTTGATGGTCTGACTAGACAGCAAGCATTTGTCCCCATTTCTCTTCCTCCCTTGGTGACGGTGGTGACACATCTTATTCTCAGTTACCTTCACATTCCCAGACTTCTTCCTCAACACGTGCTGTTTTCTGACACGCGCACACGAGGACCAGGGCTTACACATGCTTGGAATCAGCTACAGTTTGATGAAGACGGAGCGGAGACAGAGGAAGTAATGACAATCATCATTTCATCCGTAAGCCTTCCTGCCCCACCCCGGCTCTCCGTGTGCAAAAAAAAGGCAATTAAAACAGGATTCAATTAAAAATACCGTAAAAAAGAAATCAAATAAAATATTATAAAGCCATGTGCCATTATTAAATAAGTGTTTGCGAGAGGAGGTCCTTCCACAGTAACGAACAGCCCAGAGAGAGCAGGAAATCATCCCCCGGGCGGGGAGAACGCACACTCGACGCACACCTACAGGGAATGCCGCTTTGTTCTTCAGCACAAAACCCATGTCTTATTGAAAAGTAAAAAAAAAAAAAAACGAGCCCCCCACCCTTGGCTATCCTACAAGCGTGCGACTTGTACTCCCTCCACGTTTCCAGTTCTTACCCGCCCCAGCCCCATCTGCTTCGCCTCCAGGAGGCACATCTCCCACTAAGCCCCATGAGGAGCGCGAGCGCGGTGGGTCTCTCCGAACCGGCTAACTGAGGTCACGCCTCCGCCCAGCTCTGTGCGGGCGCGTCCCCAGAACCAAGTCAGAAGCCCACAGGAGTAATTACGGGCTCTTTATCCAGCCGGCTCAACACGGAAAGGTGACACAAGGAAGTGTCCAATTCTAACTTTAACTTAGACTCCGAAAAGAAAAAAAAACCCGTGTGCAGGCCAGTAAGATGTACAAAGTGGAGGGATTCGGGAGACCAGGGTTTTAGTCCTAGTGGTGTGACCTTGGGCGAGTCACGTTAGCCTTTCTTGGAGTCTCCGAGCTGTCCTCACAAGCTACACCAACTCCCTCTCAGCTCGAAAATCCTCTGCTCCTGTGTCTCTGCAAACACAGCGAACGGGTTTTTCCGATGTTTAAGCCCTTCTGTACCTCTGTAGGGTAGATGAGAGCCAGAGAAACAAGAGCCTTAGAAGCACAGAGTCGGCATAACCAGAAGGGATGTAATTAAAATCGGGTTCTGTTCCCACAAACACACCCAAGGATCTTCCCAAAAAAACACGACGGTAATTAACAACCCTGGAAACCCCACGCCGCCGCCCTCCAGGCCCCGCTGGGCTTCCACGCGGGCCTGACTCGGAACCCAGGCTCTCGCCCTCACCCCTCAGACAGCAGGCCCGGCCCCAACTGCTGCTTGGGCGTGTTTTCACCGCCCTTGGCTCTCCGGGAGAGAGAAGCATTTCCAAGCCATGCAGGGGCACGAATACATTTCTGGAATTTTAAAAATCATTAAAATGATGAAAAGGAAATAGAAGGGGCCTGCTGGTATCACCCTATTCCCACATCTGTCCCGAAGCCTCCTCTTTTCTCTCTTTGCCTCCAAGAGACTGCCACGGAGCAGGTGCCAAATTGGTTCCTCGGGAACCTGGCTCTGGGAGGAGCCCTCCTCTCCCCCGAGCTGCTCCCCGCCCCCGGCCCCCGGGGACACGTGTTTCGCTGCCCAAATCCTCCAAGGCTGAGGCATCCCAGGGGCTGAGCCAGCCCCTGGCACTGTTCAGACAAGGACGAAATCTATTTTCAGAATTCTCCTCCGCTTTTAACGCCCTATGTCATGCGTTCACCCAGACTGGCCTCACAGCCCAGATAGTGCATTTGTCCTGTGAACTGGCTGGCCCGATAAACTTCACAGGGCCCCAGCCAGGGAACCCGAGGCCACTTGGGGACAGCCGGGGAGGTCTGCCTTAGCAGAACACGTCCGTCAGGATCTCTAGATCACACCGAGGGAAGCTGTCCTCAGTCCACGGCAAACGAGGCCCAGCAGGAGAAGCCCGAGACAGATAATGAGTTCTCAGGTGTTTCCAAAGTAAATTCATGGAGGGCAAGAGCCATGTTTGGTGATTTCTGTCATCTCCGTGGGGCTCCCGCAGGGGCCCGGCGCTCTTGGAGGGTCCTGTCCACCTGCTGATCTGAATTCAACAGCTGAACACTGATTTCAGCATCTCTGCACAACCTCTGTCCTCCAAGCATGTCGCCACCTCGGAGCGCAGTAGAAATGCAGGGTCTCGGGGCTCATTCCAGACCTGCTCTGGCATCGTCTGCATTTTAGTGAGACGCCCCCCTCCCCCGTGACTGCAGTGTGCCCAGAAGTTTGCGAGCGGCTACCCAGCACACCGACGGGGGGCAGAGGCGGGGGCGCGTCCCACCAGCCACAGTGGCGCGTTCGGAACTAGCGAAAGAGGAAGAAAGGCAGGTGGGCTCCGGACGCCGCTCAGATTTACGAATCTGATCACGCGCGCTACAAAAGCCCCAACTGAAGCAGAAGCCCAAAGGTGTCACGAACAGGTGTCCTCATTTGCCAACCCAGCCATCTGCGCTAAGTCAGCAGAATTTCACTTCCAGGCAGGAAATTGGATTCTGGTCTTCGCAAAGTTTCGGAGAAGCCTCCACAATGAGCCCACGAGCTCTTGCCCTGTTCCTTGGTGACCTGCCAGGTGACCAGTTTTAGATGCCGGCGTGTGCCTGCTGGAAGTCTGCTTGGCTTTTCTGCCCAGCGTTTGCTAGAGAAAGGCTCAAAAAGGAGAAAGAAGCGCCACGGCGATCTTTCCCGGGACCGTGTGACAATCTTCCACAGGGAAGCTCCCGGCTTCCACACCAGCCCAGTGAGGGACTTTTTCCACTGGTTGTGCTTTTTAGGACGGATTAATAAATCCTGGCTTCCTTCTCATCTCAGGCATATTCTTCATTCGCTGATGATGGTAGAAAGCCTCCTGCTCACATCTGGATTATAATAAATGCATTATAAATGAGTAAGTAGGAAACAGTAAGGAAATGATGTTTTACTTTTAAATGCTAATTACGAAGCCCTGGTACAGTTAATGTGCAGGGTGTTCTGTCAATTTTTAATGTTTATGCCAAGTGTAGTCTTCAATTTAACATGAGCTTTTAATCCTTTGAGTACTAAATTGCCTTTTAATGCTTGCAGAACAACATTGTGTTTGCACAAAGTCAGGTCTGAAAAATGTATTTAGTACAAGGTGTGTTGTGGGAAGGCAGAGTCGGCGGGGGGAGGGGAACGTTCTTCCCCCCAAGAAGATGGTACGGAGCACGGCAAGAGCGAGTAGCTCCCTGCTCCCTTCAAGAGCATCATCTATTCTTTCTGAGGTTCCTGGGAGCGCTGCTCTCCTGTTGCTGATTTAACCCTCTGGTGAGAGCTTCCAACTCCCAGGAACACAATCAGCCCCAGGGTACACCTGGTACCACCAAAAAGACCACAGCAAGAGGGCCGCAGAGGAGGAGCTGTGCACTGTGCTCTGACCACCCTCCTGGACACACCGAACCGGACGGCAGAAGTGCTCTAGGCACCCTTGGGGGTGCACGGACATCTTCCGCAGCCATTCGCGTATTTTAAGAAAGCATAATGAGAAAACCTGTACGTTTCCTATAAATAAAAGGACTAGAGATTTTAAGATAGGAAGAGGGAGCGGAAGAAAGCACAGACCAGGCAGGTAACGGGCCAGCCTGTGGGCTTCCTCTGGCCGGGGGCGGGGAGCGGGGACCACACCCAACCTCTGTCCTGGGAGCTCAGCCCTACCTTCCAGAATGTACTTCTCCTCCACTCCAACGCGTCAGACTGAACTCACTGCCTGTCAAACACATTCAGCGCCCCTGAGCTCTGCGTCAAAATCGCACTGTTTAGGGATCGCTGAGTCCGGGGCTGAGCTCTTGGCTGAGCACTTTATGGACAGCAAATCCTTTAAGCCTGTCAACACACTCTAACATCACCATTATTATCCCCATTTTGCAGATGAAGAAACTGGCGCACAGGGAAGCTGAAACACGGCCCAAGCTCGCAGATCTGGGATTCGCAGCCCGGCGCGGGGTCCCAGGCTCATGACCGGCTACAAAGCTGGCTGCCCAGTCTCTGCTGGAATGTTCCTCCTGGCACCTCCTGCCAACCAGGGCGTCCCCCACCTGCCCTCTGAAGAGCGCCGCTGGCTGATGACCCTGTCCTCCTGCAGCCACACGGGGTCGGGCACACTGGTCCTGGGGCCCGGCGCGCGGGTCTGTTTTCACGCTCGTCAGGCACTTTCGCAGCAGGACCCGACGCCACCCTGTCTGTGAGCTGTGACCCTTCTCGACTCCAAGGAACCCCCACAGGCCCCGGTCAGAGGTGGCAAAAACGGAACCCTCGAGCCTCACGGACAAAAGCCTTCTTAGAAACCCAGTTTAGGGGCTCCTGGGTGGCTCAGTGGGTTGGGCCTCTGCCTTCTGCTCAGGTCATGATCTCGGGGTCCTGGGATCAGGCCCCGCATCAGGCTCTCTGCTCAGCAATGAGCCTGCTTCCTCCTCTCTCTGCCTGCCTCTCTGCCTACTTATGATCTCTCTCTCTCTGTCAAATAAAAAAAAAAAAAAGAAAAGAAACCCAGTTTAGAGTGAGTCTGAATCCACCGGAATTACTGTTTTGAAGGACAAAAGCGGCTGAAAATCAGCAATTCCCTGTCGCTCGGTGTACCCTTGGCTGGGGCCCCGCATGGGGTCAGGCCGAGCAGCCCAGTCCGGGTCCCTCTCCGGGCCACCGGGGGCAAAATGCTCGGACACCCAGGTGTGTCCCTCACCCCCTACCCGGGAAACCACAGTTCCTGGAAGACAGTGTTTGTTTCCCAACGTTTTCCTTTGGTGATTAGGCATTCAGGAAGAACAATGGCCCCAAATATACACTTCGTAAACTGCCTAATGATTAAATAATATATTACTGAAATTTGAATATAAAAAGGCCATCTTTACATGCAAAAGCTAATGGGCGGGCCCGACCATCTTAAGTACAGCTGCTCCGACTGGGAGGGAGTAAACCCGGACAGACAGGAGGTCTCCTCACTGTCTCAGCTGTGCAACAACACAGGATACCGGCAGCCCCGCAGCGGTCATCCCCTCGGGGCCGGAGCAGCAGGAACGGCCACCGTAAACACACCTTCCCACGAATCCACCTGTGACACGGTTGGCCGCACAATCACACACAAAACTGTGGTTCGCTTTACAGGATGAGCCAAGGGACAAGGGCAGGTCTGGAATTAAGAAAAGGCAACAGGCACCGGGGCGGGGGGGGGGGGGGGCTTTGCCGTCTTGCAAACAGAGGAGCGGCTGTTCAGCTCCCGTCCGCTGCGAGGACCGAACGCGTCAGTCGGGACAGGACGTCAGTCTGCCTGTCTCGCCTCTGCTGGCTTCCGTCTGTCCACATGCCCTCAACCCAACAACTGTTTGTCCCTTTCATGTTACCAAAAAAACAAACAAAAACTCCAAAATGATGGCCTGATTATTGGGGTCGGGGTCCAGGTCCAGACCCCACGGTTGGGAATGTGACTTAAGCCAAGACCATGTCTCTGTGGGGAAATGGTGAAACTCGCTGAGACGCGGCATCGGATAATCACCCGCTACGGAAACACCAAACTCACGATCCTTCTTTTCTTTTTTTTTAAGGATTTTATTCATATTTAGAAAGAGGGAGAGAGAGCGTGAGTGAGCTGGGAGGGGCAGAGGGAGAGGGAGAAAGAACCTGAAGCAGACCCCGATTGGGCGCGGACCCAGACTTGGGGCTCGATCGCACAACTGTGAGATCATGGCCTGCACTGAAACCAGGGGTCCGGCGCTCCGCTGACTGAGACACACAGGAGCCCCTCCCTCCCTCCCTCCCTCCCCCCCCCTTTTTTTTTAAGATTTTATTTATTCATTTTTAGAGAGAGAGCGAGCCAAACTCCTGAGCACGGAGTTGTCCCAGGTAAGCAACTGCCCAGCAAAGGAATCCATCTCCTGGCCACTCCCAAGCCCTTTGCAACTAGTTCAGGCCCCATGACCAGCTCTGGGCAGTGACCGTAAGCGGAGGAAGTGGTCTCCTTCCACGTCTGGTCTCCTTCCCCTGGGCTGGGTGGATGGAGAAGAGCAGGAGGCTTCAGGCATGTCAATGCCACAAGGTCCAGCGAGCGGGGTCCCTGAACCCCTGCTGGGTAGCGATTCCTGGGCCAACCAGGAGCCCCCACGTCAAGGCTGAGGCACGAGAGACGAGCATCGATCACTTCCATGCCTCTGTCCATTTCAGGGTCCCCTTGCAACTCACCGTCCTCTATCTGCAAAATGGGGACATGTGTGGGCAAGGGACTGCAGACGTCCCAGGGAAGAGCGGCAGAGGCCAGCAAACAAAAGTAGCAACAGAAGACCCCGGCTACCCTATCTTCCACAACTTGGCTCAAGCTTTCGGGGGAAACCTGTCAGTGACATCACTTTACTTTCTGCAAAACAAACTGAGAACATTGAGAGACCAAGTCCAAGTCCTTGGCCACCGTGCCCTGTGACTGCTGAAACCCCAGGCCATCAAGGACAAGGCAAGGGGAGGGGAGAGGCGGGAGGGAGCAGAGAACTTCCTTATGCCAACCTTATAACAAGGTACAGCCCAGGAAGATTCTTTTAAACACCTGCCTACCCTCCATCATGGAACCTTCCCCCAGGAAAAGGCTGCTGGAAAACGACATTATTATTTCCTCATTTGGGATAAATTGCTACAGGCTTAGGCATGCAGTGCCAGAGCCGTGATTTATGAAGTCCCGGATCCCCGTCCTGGTCCCCGAGATGCGGTTCTAACTCTGCTTTAACATGGGGGACTGCCGTGTCCTAATGAATCACTGTCCCCACACTACCTGCCAGGTGACCTGCTGGGTTTGGAAATGAGGATTGTTTCCCGGGCGGTAATTAGGATTTCCCTTTCCTTCCTGCAAGACGTTTCTGCTCTCTGGGACCCACGTCCACGGCCTGGCCCGGGGAGGGGCTGGCCCGGGTGCCTGACTAGGGTCACATGTAACTCAGAGTCTGCCCCTGTTGTGAGGAGGCCGTGTCCACCGCCCTGGGCACCAGCACCGCGCCGCCCGCAGGCGATGAACAGAAAGCATTCCGCTGTGGGCTGGGAGAGTCCCGTGGCCCTTCCCACTCGGGGCCAACTTCCAAAGGGACAGCTGTGTCAGCGGAGCTGCCTGGGCCTGTGGGAAGGGCTGGCAGCCCCCGCCCGGCCCCCGGCATCAGGTGTCCGTCTCCCCACTGTCCACTCTCGCTCGCAGTCCGGCTCACCAGGCAAGGGCTCCGTGCAATGACAAGAGAAAGCTCCCACTTTCTTTCCAGCCGATGAAGGTGCTGTTTGGCAGAGATGGGTCTGGCCAACTGGGTGGCTGTTAGCGTTCTAAGTTTTATTCATGTCAGAAAAATGTCAAAGGCCAGTAACCGAGAGCCGTTCTGATATCTCATCTGAGTCCAGGCCTCGGCCCCGGAGCCAAGGGCCTGCCCGTGCCACGGAGCCCGGGAGGAACCCGCCCAGCCTGGGGGATTGGACGTTGGGCTCAACACCAGCATTTACCGACCACCCGATGTGTGGGCAGCAGAGGCTCACTGCATTCTCACCGAAGTGAAGACTGCATCATACCCATTTTACAGATGAACTCAAGGACGTTGCCCAAGGTCACAAAGCTCTCGGTGGTGCAACTGCAGCTCGAAGTGGTCTGAGGCCTCCCCGAGTGTGCGCGCATCCCATGCCTCCTCCTCCTGCCGCCCTCCTTCCGTCCCAAGCGCTGGCAAAGGAAACTCTGCCCTAGTCACTCCCAAGCCCTCCAGGGCCTTCTTCAGCCCTTTCAATCTTCCCCAAAGCAAGGCCCCCCCTGCGTCTCTGCAACCTAATTCCGCCCGGGGAAGCCCACCCACAGGGCTGAGTTCATCTGAGGCAGGTGCGGCAGAGCCCCCCCGCCACCGGGCAGAGTCTGTGGTTCCCTCCCGTACACCCTATACCCTGCCTGCGATCTCCCTTCCTTCCGCCCTTGTCTTAGATGCCCTGTCATTAGGGGCTGCCCTGCCAGAGTGCCGGCTGACCGGGCTTCCGTACCAGCTGTGACAAGAGCAGAGAGACCCCACTCTTGGCACCTGCACTGTCGGGGAGAATGAGAAACCAAAGTCTGTAAGGAGGGGCGCCTGGGGGCTCTATCTGTTAAGTGTCTCACCCTTGATTTTGGCTCAGGTCACAGTCTCTGGGTCGTGAGATTGAGTCCCGTGTCGGGTTCCACAGTGGGTGTGGAGCCTGCTTGGGATTCTCTCTCTTTCTCTCCCTCCTCTGCCCCTTCCCCCTAAGCATGCACACGTGGGAGCACACGCATTCTCTCCCTCTCTCAAAAATCAGTAATAAAATAAAGAAAATAAGGTAATTGCAGACTTGACAGGTGTCAGGACAACCAAACTGACTGATACAGGGACGCCAAGAAGGTTGAGAAGGCTCCATCAGCAGAAGACGGAGAACGGGCAGGTCTCCACGCCCGGAGAGAACGAGCCATAGGGGCAGCTCTGTAGGCAGCGCATGTGGCCGAGGGCAAGGGCCCAGGTGTGGAGGGAAGGAGCCGAGCCTGCTGCGGAAGAGGAGGGAGACTGGCGCCGTGGGGGTGGAAATGGGCAGGGACGGGAGAAAGGTTACAGAGGCAAGAGCAGGGGCCTCCTGGCCAGAGTCCGGACTGATTCAAGGTCACGGGGAAGCCTCTGGACATTCCAAGCAGGGGATGCCGTGACCCGATTTCTCTTTTGCATCTGAGATCACGCTGGGTGCTGTGTGGAGGGCGTGGGACCAGACAGGAAGCCCGAGTGTTACGGGGATCGATGATTTCATGACGCCATGTCAGTCCTTGGCACGCTGTAGGCCTCGGACACGCATGGTGGTCCTTCAGGGAGGGAGAATAACGCAGTCTGGGAGGAAAGACGTCCCGACTTCTCCACGTACCTGCTGTGTAGCCTGGTGCGGCCACGAGCGAATTCCAGCCCAGCAAAGCCCCAGCTCCCGCTAATGGAAGACAGAGATGAAACCTGATACCCACTTCACCGAGTGAGGGTACAACCAGAGGTTCCACACAACACACTTGGCCGGGGCGTGCCCCACGTGGCACGTCCCCCCCGGGCAGCAGTCCAGCTCGGCAGAGGACACGGTCAGAGCTACGGGACAGGAGACAGGAAAGGGGCCACGCTTTCTCCTCTCTGGCCGCACTATGATTTAAACAGCCCTGGCATGGCGCAAGGGTTCCGCATGTACGCGCTGTGCTGGGCTCAGTCAGTCACTCAACTGCTCCCTCATCCCTCTGCATCTCTGCTCGCTCAGAACCTGCAGGGAGCGCGGGGCCCGGATTCAGCACGCGCCCGCCATCCCTCCCCGGGCTGTCTGTGTCTTTGCGGCGCTCACCACTGTTTGACAGGACAGTAGGTCTTGGGAAATTTCTCTGCGTCTCCATTGTCTCCACAAAGGGGAGGGGGGGGCTCTGGTCATCCCCCACCCCTGCCCCCAGCTGAAGCCCAGTTCCTGTGACAGTGCCCGGCCTATAGGAGCCTCCCAACGAATACAAAGGGACTGAAACCTCACAATAACCCCTAGGAGGTAGGCGCTGTGAGCACCATAGCTATGCCACCATTGTACAGACCACGAAGCTGGTTCAGCGAGCATGGCCAAGGTCACCAACCCTGTCTGGTGGCTGGAAACAATGAGGGTACAGCTGTCAACCTGAGCTGCACACAGAATCACCTCGCTGCGGGTCGGAAGTTAAAAGCCTCTATGCCCAGGTCACACCGGGACCAGGGGAATCAGAATGTGAGTAGGAACCAGGAGTTAGGACTTTCAAAACCTCCCATTCGTTGTGCAAAGCAGGTGGAGAGTCACCTGTCTTAGGAGGGACATCCAGCAAGTGCTCAGGACTGGAGGAGAGCACACCGGTTGTGAGGGAGCAAAAACTCCAAGATAGTCACTGCCAAAGCTCATGGTGACCCTTCCTCTGGGTCCATGATGACCTCCCACCGATAATGCCCAGGAAGGCCATCCTTTCCCGTCAGAGCTCAGGTAAGCCTCCCAGCAAGGCTGCTGGTCTCTCCTGAAAACACGGGGCCGCGAGCTGCCCTAAGCAGCTTTCCGCATGTATCACACCCTCCGACAAGCCCCGCGGACGGCCGGGGAGGGGCTGGAAAACCAGGTTAGGTCCGCACGGCCGCTGGTATTAAAAGCGCCGAGTGCTCCGAGACTCATGTGGCCATGCGTGTTAGGGCCTGTGAATAATAAAAGGGGAGCCTGTAATTCTACTAAAAAATGAAATTTCCCCATTTCTGCAGAATAAACAAAAACAAAATAATACATTAGCTCTGCAATATGTCTGCGCTTCGGGGCTGCGGACTGTCATTAAAGTTGGATTTTATCCATGACAGATTTCTCCACTCCCCCTGCACCCTAAAGAAGAAAACGGGCGGCCTCACGATGAATTCCCTCTTCTTTTTCTATTTTCCACCTGCATGTGGTTTCTCTGAACTTAGCTGCAGAGGAAGCTGCCTGGACCCTGGGCTCCTGTTTGTAATTCTTTGCTTTTCAGCCCCAAAGCACCTCCCTGGGATGATGTTGAAATAAGCACCCCCATAACATGGGGAAGATTAAAGGAGGCCCCACCCCCCACCCCAGGTACCCTTGGTCGTGCAAGGGAACTCAAAGTTAGAGAGGGGCTGCTGCCCTGGGTTCAGAGCAATCAGCCTTCAGGAGGGGCTGGATTCAGCACAGACACGGAGGTGCCCGCAGAGCTCCGAAGCCCTTACCCGAGAGCCCCAGAACCCGCCTCCTCTGTGCACCAGCACGTGTGCAAGGGTGTGTGCTGGGGAGGGGGGATGGAGGGAGCTCTGGCATTCCCAGTGCCCCAGACCAATCTTCAGGGGCTCTACAATGGGGACAGCTATCCCCAGGGCAGCGGCTGAGGCAGCCCAACCAGGACCCGCCACCCCATTTTCCAAAGGAGCTTTGTCCTGTCCATGGCTGGTACCGACCAGGCCAGACTTGGGCTTCAGCAGTCCTGGACCATCGGGGGACCAGCACAGCGAGGCAGAGGGAGATGCTCATTACAGCCAAATCTTCGCATCTGCTTTAGCGAAAGCCAGTAACTAAGGAAGCAGGGACTTCATGGTTTCTCTGGTCTCTCATGCCCTCAAAGTGGGCAGAGGATGTGCAGAATCTCAGACATACCAGGGCTCAGGGGGTGAGAAGAAAGCCAGAAAGGACTGGGTGTACCACGCACTGGAAAATAAGTCCCTGGCAAAATCTGGGGCTCTACAGAAACAATCCTCCGAGGGCTTCAAGGTGGTCAAGTTTGCCAGTTCTCTCCTGCTGTCCCCGGAAAACCAGGGGCGGATCGCTAGCACGTGGTCAAGTACGACCAGGGTGACTGAGATGACCCCGGGGCGGCATCCCCTGCCACCACGGGGATGGAAAACAGGCCCGATGACAGCGGCGGGTTGGGTTACACAGCCCAGGCCCCTGAGCCGGGACGCGGCGCCAGAAACAGGAGCCAGTTAGGCGCTGGTAATATTCCGGAGGCGGCTCCACAAGTGGCCCGGGCGGACAGAACAACTCACATCTAGCGTTGATGTCTTGATAGGTTTTTAACAAATTCTCCTTCAGTTATCCAGCTGCTTAGCTAATCAGATATTATTACCTCCTTTGTGTTTCCGTGCCCTGCTCCCTCTGTTTATCAGGCCTGCCTTGCTATAAAAAGAGCTCCATAATGATCCCGATCTAAATATTTCACTTCTAATACAAAGGTCTGTGTTTTGCATGCCAGAGAGACTCTACAACTCAGTCTGCTATGAAGGAGCTCCCCTGCCTCTTCGGAAGAAAGCAGCGGATTCTAGTTCGCCACGTCGCTGGGACCTTCCTGTCTAAGGCGTCCTTGCACGTGGAGTCGGGGAGGCGGGCGGTGAGTATGGGTTGACTGCAGCCCACACAGGCCGAGGACATCTGCAGCGAATGCCGCTGGGCAACCACATCCTGCTCATCCTTGGGCTTTGTCCTGACATTACAAAACCAGAAGGGACAGTCGGGCAAACCACAGAATGCCATCAGAAAGCCACAGAGAAACCGTCAGAGGCGGATGAGCAAAGCACCTGAGGAATCTCAGGGAAGAGTCACTGGCAGGACTCGGCATTTGGTCTCGATGGTCCTCGTCCCTGAGAACATTCCTGGGATCTTTCTGGGATTTTGAATGTAGATAGGACTGAGTCCCAGCATGAACCATACACCTGCTTCTAGGATGTGTGTGAAATCTGGGTCTTGAAACTCAACACATGGTGGGCAATGCTTGTCAACTGCATGGCTGTCTTAGAGCAGCGTCTCTCTATGGTGTAGGGTCAAGGTCGACTATAACTTATGTTAATGCAAGAACGAAGCAAGGTCACTGGCAGGAAGGCAAGGGCCAAATACCCCCAGAGAAGTAAGGACCTTCCTTGATGAGCCCAACAGATCTGTGACATTGGGTTGCCTACCAGCTGGGATATCCAAGCATAACCACATCGTGCCCCTGATCAAAGCCATCTGACAACTTCCTATAACACTGAGAGTGAATCCCAACCTCCTTACTATGGTTCATTAGGCCCTGTGGGGTCTACCCTTGGCGACCTCTACGACTTTGCCTCTGACCATGCTCCTGTGGGTCCTGCTGCTCAACCACAGTATCTGCCTCTCTGCATATCCACAGATCTTGGACACACCAAGTGTAGTTGCACTTCAGGGCCTTTTCACCTACTCTTCCCTCTGCCCAGAACATCTCTCACTCCAGATCTTTCTACGGATCACTTGTCCACATCCTTCCGCTGTTCAGCTGTCACCCCTGGGAGAATCCTTCCTTGACCATTCAAAGAACAACTCCTCCTCCCCATGTATGTCCTCAGTATCTAAAACAGTGACTGATATATGCTGAGTATTTAATAACTATCTGTTGAATAAACGAATGAATAAACAGAAATTTCAGGTATCTTTCACAAAAGATACCAATAATAGCTTCCTAATGGAATGGTTTCCTAATGGCAATCCAGGCTACATTTGCTGCTTTTCCGTACTTTCTGCAAGCTCTCGTAGTAGTCTCCTATTCGCTATCCTCCCTCTCTTCCATGGTACTAGAATTTTAATCCCATGTAGTCATCCAAAATAGAAACACATTTCCCTGTCTTCCATGAAGCTAGGAGAGGCCCTGTGGTAGACTTCTGGCAGCTTCTAGGACCCTGACTCTTGATCCTTGCCCCTAGCCCTCTTCCTCCTTTGTCCATCTCCCCTCCACCTGTCCTGCTGCTTGGAAGGTCGAAGGCTGGATGAGGGTCCATTTTGAACCATGAGAAGGCGGCCATATGGATCATAAAGCTGGAAGAAGACTCAGTCCCAGAGGGATCAGAGGGACAGGGTTCTGCAATGCCTACGTCCAGACTTTTCCATATGAAAGAAACTTCTCTTTCAAGCCACTATTATTTTAAGGTCTTGGTCACTTACGGCTCAACTTATGATAGCCGCTTTGCTTGCATTTGCTATTTCTTAGTGGAAACTGCACCAAGGAGAGAAAGGAAATCTTGGAAGAAGTCTGGGCAGAGTAGCAGAGGTCGAAATGAGCAGAGAGCATGGCTGGGCTGTCCACGGACATGAATGGCCTTCTTTAATCCTACTGCACATGGCCATGGGACCTCTAGGGTAGAAAGAGGAAAGGGCCTCAGAAGTGGGCTCGGAAGGGCCAGCTGCAGCATCAGCTACGTGAAGACTGCTAGGACCCGTCCAAGTCACCTTAATTTTTCCAGCCTTACCTCTTCATCTGTAAAATGGGGATAGCAGGTATGGAAACTATTAAAAAAAATAGGGATGAAAGAGATTTGCAAACTCTCAATCTCTCTAAAACTACAGAGTATTTAAGAGTTAGTTCTACTGGGCCTCTCGCAAGACGAAATGGACCCTTATAGTTCTTAAACAATTTCTTACCATCTTATGCACGTGTAATCTCAAACAACCAAGAGCCAGTAGTTCAAATCACAGAATTAAATCACATTTTAAACTATAGCATGAAATTAGGATGGGCAGGGAAGAACCCCTTCAACGTATTTGAATTTTCAAATTCTTATCTATTAGAAGAGCCCATCAAAGTAATACCAAGGCACGTTATCTTGTGCCACCACGGAAAAAATGCAGATGTTCTATGATTTGCACTATGAAAGGTGAAATTACTTTTTAAAATGCATCAAGGGTCCCAAAGTGGCTGATCTATACCCCAGAAGGGCTAGATCAAGGTGCAGAGCACCAATCAGAGTCAGCCAGGTGGATAAGACATTGTATCCAAAAGACCCAGCAAGCTCAGATCCTAATAGGCATCCTAAGTCCTGCCAGGTAGAAAAATCACGAATGGGGAGTCCAGATGTCTACTAATGATCAGGAAAGACTGCTGGCAATAATTCCAGAGAACTATCCACAGACAGTAGACTCTTGGCCAGGCTTTAATTTGTGGGTCAACGCAAAAGGTGCTCTAGCCATCAACTGGGGGGCGGGGGGTTAGGTCAGGGGCAGCAGAAACATTTGGCTGCTTACCCAAAGCCATTCCCTTTTCTTCTCTGTCAACAGAACCCTAATTATGGTACATGTCCAGCACCGGGGGAGCTATGACTTGTCCAAGCCTATCGTGGCCATCTCATTCCCCTACGCTAGAAGCCAAGTGATGCTTTTCTAGCCAGTACACTCGAAAAGGAGGACACCGGAGGCTTCTGGGAACACTCTCCCCGCTGAAGTGGAAAGTGTAAAGAAGAGCCCCTATCTTGTCTCCGCTCCTTCCTTCCTGCGTGGTGTGGGGCCGCGTGGGAGGTGACATTCTGCTTAGAGTTTCTGCAGCCATCTTGCTTCTGTGAGGGATGTCATTCCCCAAATATCAAGATGGCAGGGTGGAAAGATGAGAAGAGACCACGCCCTCCGTGATGACACTGAGACTCTATGACAGGCTTGTAATGGGAGATCAGGATCTCTCTCTCTCTCTCTCTCTCTCTCTCTTTTAAAAAAAGATTTTATTTATTTATTTGACAGAAAGAGAGAGGCAGCGAGAGAGGAAATACAGGCAGGGGGAGTGGGAGAAGCAGGCTCCTTGTTGAGCAGAGAGTCTGATGCGGGGCTCGATCCCAGAACCCTGGGATCATGACCTGAGCCAAAGGCAGAGGCGTTAACCAACTGAGCCACCCAGGCGCCCCCAGGATCTTTTTAAAAGTCATATTTAGTGCGATTTTCTATAACGTGCCGAGATGACAGGGCTCCAGTCCCAGTCGGTTCAAGGGGCCAAAGGAGATGCCAGGTGCTCAAACTGTGTGTCAGCATGAAAGGGTACGGCTGCGACATGAGGAACATGTGGGGCACCAGCCCATGACTGACAGCACAGAGACTTGGCACGTGACTCAGAAGAGCCTCCAGAGCAGGGCACGGTCTTGGCCGGGGACGGGGAGGGTCGTATCCCCAGCGCTCTGGGGGAACACTCTTCCTGTCCCAGGCAGCCCTGGAGAGGGCCTGAGCTTTGAGGGCAAGGAAGTGGGCTACGGCCCGACTTACAGGCACCGCCCAGATAATCTGACAGCACGGACGTCCGCAGTGCGTGGGACCCTGCCGTGGTGACGGTTTCCCACCACAGACGGTGACAGAACCATTTCGAATTTGGGTTCTAAGACATCCATGGTGGGCGTCCAAACTCCGGGGACTAATTATGTCAAGTTAACGTGCAGCGCGCTTGGGACCCTGTTTTAAGAGTTTATTTCACGTGGTTGCATTTGTTGGCCTTTTGACTGTCAAGAAGAAAGGCGATGCCTCCATGCGGTAGTTTAAAAAGAGAAGTGACGATTTTTCAAGTAATTATCAGCAAAAATGCCAAACAGGAAGGCAGAGCCCGAATATCCCACTGAGAGAAACTACCAAGCCAGAAAATAATGCGCCGCGGGTAATGCCACAAAAGCAAACTTCTTGGCAGGTAAGAAGGTTTATCAGGCCATCCTCACCTTCCTCTGAAGAAGTGTCCTCCATGGCAGCATTCAACCCATGAACAGAATTCAGTCTTAGTTCCTACACTGAGAAGGTCTTGAGACCATTAACCCCGAGATATATAATACTGTATGTTCTCGCAAATAAGGAAGCAAGTTCCCCACCCCATTGTTTTCCTTGCTTTGCAGGAATGCAGCCATTACTGAGAAGCAGAACGCATGTGATTAGCACAATTTTTAAGACGTAACCAGGAGCACTGATACTCCTCTGTGTGCTCTGTGGCTCTGAACGGACCTGTGGCTCAACACCTGCTTTTGTAAATAAAGTTTTATTGGAACACAGTAAGGTCCAATAGTTTATGTGTTGTCTTTGGCTGCTTTTGTGCGACACCAGCAGAGTTGGGGAGCTGTTGAGAGACTGCGTGGCCATCACAGCCCCAAATATTTACTGTCTAGACCTTTTCAGGGAATGTTTGCTGACCCTGGTTTAAAATAATGGTTATTCCTTCCCTAGATTGACAGATAATGTTCATTCTGACCATGCTCCCACATCTTGCAGAGTAGTAAAGCACTGTAGTAATTCCATAGTTCTGTAACCATTAACAATGATTTCTAGCTTATTATGGGTTGTGGCACAGAAAAGATAGGCTGTGGATTACATATAATTTCCTGGGTCCTGACTCTAATTCTGCTCTTTCTCTCCAATTCAAGAAACAAATCACAGTGCAAGGGGGAAAGTCATATTGAAGTATTAACATGGGAGGATGATAATATTATTATCATAATTAAAGGATATTACTGAAGAGAATCACTGTAATTTATAAAAACAGTAAATAGTTTGCAAATTTCCAAGTCCTAACCATCATGGATAACTGATTACTGCAATACACTTACAACTGATTCCAATGCCCCAGTGGGACCAACACCTTGGTAGAGAACCGCGGTCTGAATTAGTGATTTTAAAGAAACAAATCCAGTCCATAACCTCAGGACTGACTGATCTATTCATCCTTTCAACATGTGAGTCCTTAGTGTGGAAAATTCTGGAACACAGAGATAACTGAAGGTTCCAGACACAACCTTGACTCTCAAGGAGCACGCACTTGCAGGAGGGCAGGAAACAATGCCAACGGATATTGCCAGTTTGGGGGAAATGAAGAGGAAGCAATATCAAGGAGAGCTTCCGGAAGCAGCATTTGAAACGAGCCTTCAGAGAAGGGTAGGATTTGAACTGCAACGGTGGGAGGGCATGTGGCAGGAGGGAAGTCTAGAGGGACCTGAGAATCATAGAGGTTAACGTAATTCACCCAAGTTCACAGACTGACCTATTGGAAGTAGTATGAGAACCAGGTATCCAGCGGGAAGCATTTGCTGGAAGCCATTTGAAATATATCAAGTAGTTGGGATTTCCAGGGAAGAAACAGAAAAGCATGAGAGATGATGTTATTTTTAAATTTTTAAGCATTTTAGTTAGATAAGACAGGAGCATTGTTATGTCAACTATACTACGACAGGGTATTTACACTAGAAAAAGGAATCTGGGTATCAGGCCGGACACAGCCAACCAGCTAGCAAAATAGTCCACCGCTGTCAAAAGTCAGGACAGATCTAGATATCCAGGAGTAAATGAGAGATCACCAATACAGATACCACCAATGAAACCATTCTTTAAATTTGGGGCTACTCTAGGTTTCTATAACGTGGCTCATTTTCTAATTGGGCCTATCTTGAGGATGTCTCTCTTAGTGTTCTTTTATATGACCTTGGGGACTCCATCTTCAGCAGAGTACCCTTATAGTCAATATATTCGGAATTCCTCGTGTTTAACATAACATAACATAACATAACATAACATAACATAATAACAACCCTCTTCTCTCTACCTGTCAAGTAAATTCCATTTTAAGGATTTTATTTATTTATTTGAGAGAGAGAAATAGCATGCACGCAAGAGAGAGCATGAACAGGACAGAGAGGGAGAAGCAGGCTTCGTAGTGAGCAGGGAGCCCCACGCGGGTCTCGATCCCAAGATCCTGGGATTATGACCTGAGTCGAAGGCAGAGGCTTAACCGACTGAGCCACCCAGGCACCCGGTAAATCCCATTTTAATATCTCAAGTGGTCTAAATTGTTTAACTCTAAAAACGAAAACAAACGAACAAAAGCCAGGGAGGGTGAAGGCAGGGTCTTGCGCTATGACTTAATTCCAAGGAACACAAAGCGCCTGTTGCAGTTAACTAAAGGCCTCTAGCTTTCACCTCAAACGTGAGGCCGTGTGTTGGTTACTGCGATCTTGAGTTGAATCCTACTTGGAGAAACAGGATGTGTTGAGCAGTCGACCACCACTTAGTCAATCATAAATAAATGGGCATTGACAGTTTCCCACAGACATCCCATCACCGGAACACACATGAGATCAGGGCAACACATAGTTATGATGGCTTCTGAGACAGATCATACGATCATAACAACCTGGCAGCGTCTCCACTGCTCATGGATACACAGAAACCTCCCTTCCTCCCAAAACAGAAGAACAAAAGTATGAGGGAGAAGCCCCGTTTATCAGTCATGCTTATGTCCTCTCTGTGGACATGTGTGTTCGTCAATGTTTTTCTGGGATCCAGATGGCCAGGCCAACTTCCAGGCACTACTGAGTTTAGTGAAAATTTTGCCTACCTTATCTCCCACGACATCTTACTATATATATAAAGCTTCCCTTCAGCTAAATCAATATATCGAAGTCCCCTTATGAAGCCCCGACCTTCCCTATGTCATGAGTTTGCTTACGTGAAGCCAGGACGAGCATACATGAGTGTAAGTGGAGACCGAGCCATGCTCCCTGAGTCCCACTCTTCTACTTACTGACTTACTAACCTTGGTAAGTTAGCTAACTCTCCATCTCGTTATCTTTATACGCAAGGTCTATTTATGTGTGTGTGTGTGTGTGTATGTATTTAAGATTTTACTTATTTTAGAAAGAGAGAGTGCATGTGAGGAGAGGAGGGGAAGAAGAGGGAAGGGAGAGAGAGAATCCCAAGCAGACTCCATGCAGAACACGGTGTCCAACTTGGGGCTCCATTCCAGGACCCCAAGATCATGACCTAAGCCGAAACCAAGGTCAAATGATTAAGCCACCCAGGTGACCTATTTTTTTTTCAAGTAATAAACTGCATCTTGGGGGTCTTTGTGAGGATGAAATAAGTCACAACATGTGTAGAACTTTGTCTTGAAAACAGTAAGTGCTTAACAGACGTTGTGGTCATTACTATCATCATCGTCCTCTCATTTAAACTTCCTCCTCCCTCCTCTCTGTTAACTCAACTCCTCTCCTCCGTCCTCAGCCCTGACCGGAACCAGGTCACCTATCAATCAGCCCGCACTACAAATCTGTGTGTTGCTGCCATGGGTCCAGGATGCGTGTTCTCATCTCGACTGAAAACTTCTTGAGGACAAGGACTTCTAAGAGTATGTCTGCCTTGTATGTGGCATGAATCTGATGAAACAGCTATTTAATGGTCAGAGAAGCCAGAAGAGGGAGTCTAGCTGGGAATGAAAGACAACATTCTTGGTAGAGATCAGCAAGGCCGTTGTTAGTGGTAACGGTATTCATTGAAACGTGTGATTGTTACGTGTTCAACGTGAAGCATTTGAAATGGAAACTCATGCCAGAAGGAACCCAGCGTGGGGATGACAGTAAGAAGAAAGAGGTTCTAGTCATAGGTCTGCTACTAATCGCTTCACATGCTTTGAGGTTCACAGAGGTTCTATTCCTAATCTCCAAAGCGGTTGGTCAGAATCAACGACCCTTAAGGCCCTAGGCAGACCCTGGTGGTCGTCCCAGTAAAATGCCATTGAGTTCAATGAACCCCAATTTTGAGTACCAGATGGCACCGTGTAGCCTTCCCCCATGACAGGGGCAGAGACCGACCTCGGGAATCTGATCAGCCTTTGCCAGCGCTTGCTTTAGGAGCAGGGACTGGACCCAGTTCTAGTCGATGAGACTTGAGAAGACGTTTGCTGGGGGGCTTCTGCCAAATAAATTCTTTCTCATAAAAATGTAGAGACTGATAAGGAAAAGTGCCTTCCCCCTGCTTCCTGTCTATGAGTGTGGCTTCTCCGGAAAATGGCGACTGGCAACTGCTGCATCATCGTGAAGCCACGATGAGAAAGCTAAGAGAACAGGAGCCAACCCAGTGCCCCAATATACGTACCCAGCTGAATGAACCAGCCCCGTATGGGAATATTAATTCTCCACCTGTTTAAGCCATTTTAGTTCTGTTACTTGTGCCTGAGAAGTTCCTGATTGCCAACAGGCTAAGAACCCAGGCACCAGAGGGCTGAGGCATACTGTCAAGCTATGGGCAATCTGACACACAGGTCACCTCTGATGACCACCACGCACCCCCCTAACCCCTACCCAGGACATTCTCAGACTAAATGATGCACTGGCCGGGCCCTGCGACCCCAGAGACCCCATGTATGCTTCTGCGTACGCAATGTTTATCCTCCTCACTTTGGCATGTTTGCTGCTTTTTGTAAGCTCACATGGACATAAGCAAAATCCGAAATTTAGGTCAACACGGAAAGGTATGTCCCTAATCTGAACTCCCCACATTCCTCCAGAGAGGTCTTCGAATCCGTCATGCAGAGGGATTATCTTATAAGCTCACATCAGCACACTGGCCTATCGATTCCTTCCAAATGTTCCTTCCATTCCTCTCACCGACCTCCTGGTTTGTGCGTCACGTCTTTCCATCAGAACATGCGACGGTGCTCGTGCGTTACGATCTGAGTATATAAATTCCATTCAAGAACACAAAACCCGACGTGGTGCACACACAGACGACGGACCTGTAAGCCCATCGCACACCAGAAAGCACTGTTGCCGGACTCAGCCCAGTGCCTTCTCTCTCACGCTGCAGATGAGGAACCTGAGATCTGGGGAGGCCAAGTGCCTCTGTGGAGGTGACTCGGTGGGCCGGTGGCACCACGGGGTGTAGGAAACGGAGGTCACCCGGTGGGGGTGACCACAATGACACCAACTGTAACGACAGCAACTCACATCCCTCCTGGGCTTAGGGCAGAGCAGGAACTACCCTGGGTTCTGATCTAGGATCTAAATCACAATGGATTTAGACTCATTTAACTCTTACCAGAACCCTGGGGGAGGCAGGTACTATCATTACTGCCATCATAGAAGTGAGAAAGCGGGAGACAAAGAAAGGCCAAGTACTTCCCTGGGCTCCCCAACGTTCAACACACACGCCGTCATGGTTCGGCCATCTACTCCCCACTCCGCTGGGCCACGGCGTGCCACCTCCTGAACGGCTACTGCTGGCTGGTCAATGGCTGGAATCGCCATGAAACTAAGAAGCACAGTGGCTTCCCAGCGTCTTGGTGTCTTCCACTACGCTGTCTGCAGCTAGAGCACAGAGAACGTTCTGGGTTCCAGAGAGAGGCCGATGTTCCATTCTAACGCGCGGGTCCCACGTGTCTGCAGCACAGCCCTTGCATCTCCCGTCACCTCGTTTCCTGGCACGCTCACAGCAGGGACTAGGGAGGCGGAAGAGAGGGCAGGTGTGCAGGTGAGCGAGGGGTCAGGAGGCAGCTATGATGGCGAAAACGTTTCTCTCCCAGTTGGCCATCCCTGCCTGTTCACTGAAGCGCAGGTCCCAGGAAACTCGGCATGGGAGAGACACCGTGAGCCCAGATGCCCTGTCCTGGGTTTACACAGTCAGAGAGAGGGAATAACAAAGCAGCATCAACTTCAAGGAGGCTCCCCTCTCTCTCACTTGCAAGCAGAGCCGACCAAGCTGGGCTAACTGTTTTTCTGGGTTTTTATTAGATTTCAGAGCCATCTCATCCAAGCGAAGTCAACGGTGGCGGGAAGAAGAAAGCCAAGGCCTGGCGAAGTCTGGGGGCCTGATCCTAGCTCGGACGGCCCACGGAGCCACCCGGAGCTTCCGCGGCTGCCCTGCCAGGTGGTGAGAAGGAGGAGCGAGTCCTGAAGCGGAAGGGAGTTTTGGGATGGGCGATTACTGGGGTCCGGGCTCCTCTACATAAGCTTCGGGCCCCACCACAGGGCCCCAGTCCAATGCCTCCCGTCGGCTGCCGAAGCACGCGGCCTCTCTGCTCCGTCTCAGCGGACTGCTCTGGGACAGCGTCCAGGAACAGGCCTCGCGAGGGCCAGGCTAAAGACCCAGAGGTGGCGGGGTCGGCCCCGAGCCCCAGAGTGGTCAGCCAGCCGACAGCCCGACATGCAGACGCCATCCAGAATGGGCAAAGGTGGGGAACTGGCAAGGCCTCCCGTGATCAGATTGTTCGACAGCCTCCGAGCTGGCTGGCCTGGCCCAGCCCCAGCGCCACCACCCCGAGCCAGGGCCCTGGCGCTCCCGCAGGCCTGGAGGCGCAGCCTTGCGCGGCCTGGATCTCCTGGCAGCGTCTCTAAGTCAATCTTGCCTACAGCTGTCAGCGGCGCAGTCCACTTGCGGCCGCACGCGTGGCAACGGTTCAGTCATGCCAGGGAGGATTCCAGGCCGGCGTTCTCGGGCAGGGGGAGAAAGAGAATCCCCTCGGGGGGCCGGAGGGGACGGGCCACCCTGCCAGCAGCCTGGCTCGTCTTCACCCAAACACCATCAGAAGCCCGCCAGGGTGTTTCTGGAGAGCGCCGGCGGTTGGCCCGCCCCTGACATGGGACTCAGGCCCGCCCAGGTGACCCGGGAAGTGAGATGCGCCTTTGACGGCTGACCTCAGTGCACGTGACGGCAAGTTCACGGCTGCCGGAGAGAATAAACATTCTTCCCGATGTGATTTCGGCTGAGAGGGAAACGGCCCCCTCGGTGAGACCCCGCGGCCTCTGCCTTCACCTCACTGCGGAGGGCCGCCGCGGCGAGGCTGGGATTTGCCTGCGATCTTTCCCTGGGAAGTAATTAGTTTCCATTTAGGGGGATGACAAATCGATCAGGCGGCGGTCGCACTGAGCTCTGCACTGAAGGTAAACCGTGATGGCGGCGGCTCTGGCGAGTCAGGTTGGTGGGTCTGTCGATGCATTTTACAGTTTCAAAATTCAATCACCCAACAGCAGGAGAGGAAAGACGGCGCTCTGCAAGGAGGACCAAAGCCTGGCTTCCTCCCGCAAGTTCATTACCGCCTCGCTAAAGCATGACGGCGGTGCGAAATGGGCTCGACGCAAGGATGCCTCTGTTCACAGCCAAAGGAAAAAAAGTCGCACATCATTAGGAATGGAATAAACGATACCGAGTCACAGAGCAGAAATGATTTGATTAGTAATTTCCAGTTTTGAAAAGACCTGGAAAAGTACCAAATGACTGTACAGAAGGTGTGATGGAGTTCTTAATTGCTATAAGTGCTCTGGGAGACTTGATGATTTGTGACATAGAATACAGCGCAGTACGCTAACGCTAATAACCGTTAATTAAATGCAGCAATGATATACTCTCAAAATGCACATACAAGTTACCATAATTTCTAGATTAAAAGCTGCACTGTCAGAAGACAAAGGCAAAGAAAGGCGGAGGGAGCAAGAGACATCTCCCTCGCCTTCACGGGCGAGCCCCGTGGTCTCCCCAGAACAGAGCGGCCAGAAAACACTATGGGGGAAAAAAACCCCCACTTAGCTGGAAAATGTGAAACAGTTCCTGAATGAAGCTGGCCCTCTGGAGGGAGAGTTATTAATTCCGAAAGGCTGTTGCTGCACCAGGCCATCTGGCGGTGTGTGGGGAGTTCAGTGGCTGGTGCGGCTTCCGGTTGGATCTGCCCCCCCCCCCCCGCCCCCGTGACATTCCCCACCCGAGCTGTTGTCATGCCAGGTCCGAGTCGTTTAGAGGGAAAGTGGGAAGAGGGGAACCTGGCGAGGTCGCGGGGCTCTGGGAGTTTGAGGTGCTGTCCTTTCTACGCGCAGCCCCTAACAAAGCAGGGGAGATTAGGAGGGCCGGGTTTGGTTGTGGGGGGGGGCTCGAGGGTGATTCACATGAAAGCCTCATTTGAATGGAAGATAAAAGAAGTCAATTAATCTCCCTCCCTTTGGGTGAAAAAACGCTTGTGAGCCTGAAGGAAGGAAGATGAAGGAAATGTTGCTACTTCCAACTCAATTATCTTGGTAATGGCACACAGAGGAAGCTGGGACAGATAGAGAATTCCAGAAATGACTTCAATATCCCAGCTGGGCCACGGCCTCTACTTTCTCCTTTAGCGATGGCGGAAGCCACCAACATATAGGAAACACAAGAGACCTGCCCCCTGGAGAAGTCAAGGAGCAAGAGAAATGTTTTTGCCCCTCGTTCGCCCAATGTCTCCTATATCCTCCCTGGAATACAGATTTGAGACAGGCAAGGGACATCCAACCATGGCACGTCATGAGGTTAGGGACCACTTTTGGGATAAACATTCCTGGAACGATAAGGAAGAGGACACTGGCAAATGGGAGAACTGGGGAAAGGTTCATGGAGGACGTGGTACTGGAAGAAGAAGGTCCTGGAACTGGACACAAGACAAATGAGGGAAAAGGTGTTCTGGGTGAGGAACAACATGAAAACAACCCTGTAACCGCCCTGATATGGCAGGAAAGGCCAGGAGAGGGACCCAGGAGGGGTCAGGTCAGGCTGGTTGTGAAAGGGATAAGGGGATGGGCAAGTGTGACACAGTTGGTGGCGAGCCCAGGATGGCAGTCAGACATTGCCGCCTTTATTCTGTCAGGGGAGTGGCACAGTGAGGACAGCGTCTCAGGATGATTAATGAGAAGAATCCGCAGCTCCCTCTGTTTGATACTCTCTCTTTCAGGTACCTGCTGACATCTTGCTTACACAGTAAGCCTTCTCTAAACACCTCTCCCCATCACCGCTCTTCTATCCCTTCAGCCTCCCTGTTTTCTCTTGGCAGTTATCACTCCAGCCATCATGTTACCCATTAATTTGTTCATCGTCTGTCTCCCCCCTCACTTCCCATGAGTGACTTTGTTTTGTTCAACGCTGAATTTCAGCACTGGGATCGGCGCCCAGACATGGAGCTCAGTAACGACTCGCTGAATGAGCCCGCGGATGGATGGCAGATGGATTGAGGTCATGGTTCTCAAAGTGCCGTCCTGACCAGCAGCCCCAGCGTCACCTAGGAACTGGGTAGGGAGGCAAATTCTCAGGCTCTACTCAAGTAGTTGCCTTGTCAGAAGCTCTGGGGTGAAGGTCCATGCTCTGTGATGGAAAAAAACTCTGCGGGCAGGCCTGCTGCACACTTAGGTCTGAGAAGCACCGAGTTAGAGGACAGTGGAGAATTACAACAGAGGCTGCTTTGATGCAGAGGAAGGGACAGACTGGGCCAGTCTTTCAAGAGGTAAAATATGTAGCACTTGGCAAAGGAAGAGTCTGGGACATTTGTTGATTTCTGGCTTTGGTAGCTGGCTGAGTTGTGAGTATGGGAATATAGGAGCGGGAAAAGGTTGGGGGAAAGAGAGAAAGCAGAGATGATGGTATATTCAATGGCTACTTGGTAATCAAGTTAACTCCTTGGATTTTGAAGTCCAGCTAGAAAAATTCCCAGCAGCCCCTCTGAGGACACTGGTGGTGTCATTTAAAAAACTAGAGAATCAGTGGAGGACGCATAGATTGGAAAGAAGTTGAGTTCAGTTTGGCCTATTTTTAATTTTCGGTGCTCTTGAGACACCAGTGGTGGTGGTGGTGGTGGGGGGAGACGCCATGTTGGCTGTAGGACATAGATCGGATGCTCCAGGGAGAGGCCTGGGAAGGACACACCGTCATGTGGGCTGTAGGACATAATGGATCTGACTGGTGCTCCAGCACCAACACCGTCCCCAACGTGGTTGTGAATACCATGGGTATGGGTGAAGCATCCCTGGGCAAGTGAAAATAAAGCCTTGAAAGGCAAGGTCACTGAAAGAGATCTGGGAGTTGAGAGCTAAGAAGAAGATGAGGAGAGAATGTCACAAAGCATAAAAAAAAAATCAGAAGGGCATTTGTAAAGTTCCAGTGGGGACCACTGAGACCTCCTTGGGCAGAGGCAGGCCAGCTGCCAGGCGAGGATGACAAGTGTGTGGGGCTAGGAGACAGAGGCCTGAGGACAAAGATCCAGGAACAGAGGTGGAACGACTTTTCCATATGGCATCGGGAAACTGAGAGCACAATACGTGCTGAGAGGCAGACTGAGCTCCCAAGAACAGAGAGGTCACCGGGGAGGAAGGATGGAATGGGATGGGATGCAGAACTCAGTGCACAAAGTCCTGAGTCTGCCCAGGAGGAGTGACGCCTCTTCTGCTGAGAAAGGAGGGAAGGACTGGAGTCTGTGTGGGCAGAGCTAGGTGGGCCAGCCAGGCGAAGGCTAGGCAAAGCCGGGGCTTTGACAGTTTTGCTTCCAAGATTTGCCTCCAAATCTGATAGAGGCCATGGATGGAGATAAAACTCAAGACAAGCTCTGGGAAGGTGGAAAAGTTTTATGGGATGGGTTAAAGACCTGAAAATGAAAAAAAAAAAAAATACATGAAGGTTTTCATAAAAGAAAACATAAAATGAGTCTGCGGACTGGGGCCAGAGCAAGACCTCCCAAGCCAGATCTGAATGTGAGACCGCAAGAGTGCATGTATCTCACTGGAGAACGGAGAAGATCTTAATAAAGGTCACTCCAGACAGTTAATAGAGATACGTTGGGAAGAAGAGATTTGAGCATCTAAGAATCACAAGTGACATAGAGAGGACACACAAAAACTCCCCAAATCAACAAGAAGTCGGAAACTCAGAAGAAGAGTCAACCAGCAACAGTCTCATCCCATCAGATGGCAAAAACTAGAAAGGCGGGTAACAGTAAGTATTGGCGAGGACACCTGGAGACGAGGACGCTCACATGCTACGGGTGGACGGTGACATTCACCGCAATTCGAAAAGCAATCTGCAATAGTTACTGAAAATACTTTCTGTTTTACACCCCCACAAAATCTCCTGGGATGTGTCTCGGTGAACCTACTGGAGAGTTCTGTAAACGGACACACTTTGAGGAGGATTGTGGTGGTAGTGGTTGTCCCAGGGGGACGTACAGGCAACCTTGGCTGTCCTTCACAGGGGATCGCATACCGTGGGATTCTGGGCAGCACTGAGGAGTGACAGAGTATATGTGCGTCCAGTGGCACGCGCAGATCTTAAAATTTTGTGTGAAGTACAAGAACTGCCATTTACGGCACATCACCGCTTCCGTGAGCACAACACCCTCGCAGAGTAACACCACCCAGCAGCACCATGTGAGGCGGGGGTCTGGGGTGGGATGAGCAGACTCCGAGAACGGCCTCCTGTTGATCCTGGATGACCAGCACGCTCTGAGGAGCAGGACTAGTTCGATTATCCAGTCCGAAAGCTCGGATTGACACGTATTTGTAAAATTTTAAAGTGTGCGGGAGAGCTGCATTTCAAGCAGGGGTCTGTGACGTCTTTGGGGGAGGTGGTGGGGTTCATGTTGGGTCCGGAAGGACGCGGAGAGGCCCTTCTGTAGGTGAGTGTTCCGAGCCAGAGCAGTGGCCTGAATGGAGAGGGGAACAGACTGGGTGTGACAGGGACCCCTAACTGACCAGGGTGGCCAGAGGCTGGAGCGAGCAGTGGAAGGGGGTTCAGGAATCCTGCAAGTGAGGGAGATAAAAAACCAGTCCTGAGTGACTTTGGAGGGTAAGCCTGGGAGCCGAGGAAAGACCTGGACACACCAGCCGTGGTGTGGAAGCAGGGAGAGAGGAAACCCAGGACGCCGGGTGTACAGACACGAAGTCGTGGAGAGGAAGGGCTGAACACAACGCCGGTTCGGGCCCCGCAGTGGGGTCGAGCTCGCGGGGCCTGCCGGGCGGCCTCCACGAAATCCCGAGGTAGCAGCGATGCCTGCAGCCCACATGGGAGTTTCACGATGACTTTCTGCAAAAACAAATTGTCATTGTGGCCGTGGCAAAGTGTCTCACTGTTCGAGGCCCACACCCCCATCCGACGAAACCAAGCCTTCTTTCATGCCTCACCCACAAGCACTGCGGGTGGCAATGAAAGCCTTTCTGTTTCAGTGCATTGGTCTGTCTGTCTTACACACACACACACACACACACACACACACACACAGCACAGGACACGTCCTACACGGATCAGAGAAGCAAACGGTGTTTCCCTCCAGAGCATCATGCGATTTGTGGATCTACTTCCCGTTTCTGCTAGGCAAGCCCGCCAGCCTCCCTACCTTGTTTTTTGTTGTTTTTTTCCCCCTCTAAGTTTATTTTCCAGAGGTTGGTTCAGCTTCCTCATGATTCGAGGGCTGGGGCTCTAGCTTTTTTCCCCTCGGGAGAATTACGACCACTAGGAAAAACTTCCTCTTTTATCCTACCGTCCCGGCCACCATCGACCATTTATTTTTCTTACGGGCGCCAAGAAAAATGTTTTAAAGTATATTTTCTAAAGAAGTGAATGTCGTGAGACATCACAACCATGTCCTATTTACATCACAGCCCCCCCGGGGAAGAGGTCGCAATGCTCCTTTAGCCACCAGAACGCCTCCTGTGGGATCACGTCCGCTCCGGGTCCGAGTATAAATATCTTTTCTTCTTCTTTTGCCTGACAGCCTTGATCCCTTTAAAAAGGCTCAGCCGTCATTACGAAAGAGGACACACTGTCATGTTTTCAAGTTTTGCTCTAAAACACAAGAGCACCGATCAGAAGGAAGAACACAAGGGCAACTCGGCAACTTCTGCCAGACACACCCCAGATGGGACTGAGCTCGGACTTGCAGAGCCATCGGGAACGGAACGGCCGGGCCCGACAGGGAAACTGAGGCAGGTAACCGGCGGGCCGTCACCAAGGCTGCTACGACTGACCTGATGGCCCGCGTGCAGGCCGTCCAGGCGGGGGCTGGCGGATTCCCGGTGTCTCTTCGAGCTGGTCCGCCAGGGAGATAGGGAGAAAGGCTGACCACCCACCCGGGGTCAGCTCGTGGGCTCCGAACCAAAAGCAATGATACAGTCCCCTTCTCCATGCCGAGACGGTGATATTTCACTGGGTTTTATCTGAACAACAGAGTTTTTATTCTCTCTCCTCTAGCGCGAGGGCTATAAAAGAAACCAGAATTTTGGTAGGGCGGTTGGTGGCGACGGCGGGGAGCGGGAGTTGTGCGGGGCGGGGCGGGGGCGGGGAGATGCGTGAAAAACGATCCTTTGACATATATTATGCGCTTAATCTTTTGTGGCAACTTTTTTACATTTGTAAGAGTTATGGATTTTAAAAGTCAGGGCTAAGATGGCTTAATGAGCGTTCGCCCCCCCTGGAAGTGGAAGTAGGGCTGATGTGTGCTAGTCAGCTGTTAGCTTTATGGCCTCTCTTCTGTGCTAAAAGTGACAAGTCGAACACATTATACCGAGCTCAGATGCGTTATGCAGATGAAGCCCGCAGCGATATCTGCCTGCTCTCTATTATTTATGATGTCTATATAATACAATGGACTGAGATTTAAGCCATTGTGATGCAGTTTGTTTTCTAGGACGCTCAAAGTACTGCACATTTTACAGAGAATTGCGTCTCTGTTACATATTAATCAAATCCATCTAACATGCAGCTCTTACACTGTAAACTAAAGGGAAAAAAAAGATTAAAGCGCTTGGCTTTTCCTCAGCTGTCAAGGACTGGCAATAAAATAATAATAAGGGCTTCTAAATAACGTGTGTGTGACAGGCCTGGGCTCGCCCGCACGGTCCTTTATGGAGGTTAACTACAAAATAAGTTCCAGTGAGTGATCGGGAACAGGCGTGTGTGTAATACCGTAATGCCAACGACGGCATCACTCTTGAGAAGTTCATTTGCAGAAAAGTCTCTGGCTTGATGAGGCAGAGTTGGGCCTCCTGAATCATTCCGCCGCGCCGGGCCCCGTGCACCGTGTGGTTCTCCAGTTGACGGTGCTCGCACTTTTGAACTTGGGAGGCGGCTGCGGTCCATTACAGACCAGCAGCTCCAGCCCCCGGTACCCGAGCGGGGTGCTGACTGTTCGGGGAGGCGTGGGAAAGCGGTGGTATGGGGGGACACATACCCAGGCTGCAGGGTTCTGGGGACTGGGGGGATTATTTCTGTGTGCAGTTTGGTTTCTGTTTTTGTTTTAAAAAAAAAACAAAAACAAAAACATGAAGGTGACCAGGCTCGCTGTGACTCTGGGTTTTGGGAAGAGGTTGGAGAATCTTGGTTCACGAGCGTCTGGCTCTCTGGCGGTTCTTGGGGCCGGGGGGGGGGGGGGGGGGGGTCCTTCCAACCCCTTCCCAGCCCCTCATGGCAACTCATGAGACTTTCAGGCCTCTCACTCCACAGACCCTCGAGGAAAGAACGCGGCTACAAGTGTCAGAGCTGTTTCTTCGGTTTCTTCCTCCCCCCTCCCCCGCCCCCCAGCAGTGGAAAATATCTGCATGCCAACCCGGGCCCAGTGCACTTTTCAGCTCAAGGTAATTTCTAAAGAAAGGAGGCACGGAAATTGCCCTTGGAAGCACTCACTCAGTCTGCAGGAGAGTTAACAAAGAGCCTGAATTTGCCCCTTTGTCATAATCAGCAGATACAACACAATGGTTTCAGAATCTGCCTTTCTACCCAAAAGCTCAAAGTACAAAATTCACATTATTATCCCCCTGCCCACTGTCTCTACAAACCAACCCCCAAAATATCCCTACTTAGGGAAATTGCTTAGCCTCCCTGGGGGCTGCTTTCCTCCCTTTCATGTGGGGAGAGCAATGCCTACCTCTTCCTACCTCCTCCCGGCCTCATGAGGAGGGGTTCGCACGTCATGGGGACCATTATATGCCACTGGTTTCCTGGAGTCTCCAACTTTGCTCAAATGCACACCTGTTATCTGAATTATTAAAACCGTGGTAAATGCTCCTTTTCAATTACTTAATTCAAAATCTTAACTCACAAATCAAATATGCGTTTACCTAGTGCCCACGTTTGCTGAAGCCATGTGGCATTTCACTATCTCATGTGTCTCTGACTTTGCAGCCACTGTTCTGGGACCTGAGGGTGGTGGGAT
Organism: Enhydra lutris kenyoni; assembly: GCF_002288905.1. Lineage (NCBI taxonomy): Eukaryota > Metazoa > Chordata > Mammalia > Carnivora > Mustelidae > Enhydra > Enhydra lutris. The sequence continues at coordinate 43,026,174 of NW_019154097.1, forward strand.
CTATACAACTTGCCTGTGTGTTAATGACGCGTGCCTGGGGTATTCTAAAAGGAACACTCCTGGCCAAGCTTCACCTGAACCTAGCGGACTCAGAAGCTCGGTGTTTTTGGAAGCTCTGCAGGGGCACGGTACAGCCAGGGCTGAGAACCCGCAGGAAGCCCAATCGTGAAGAACACAGACTCCCAATGAAACTTCAAAGCCACTGTGGAATCAGGCTGAACTGGGTTAGATGTCCTGCTCCGCCAAGTTACGTAAACTCAGCCTCAGCGTTCTCCTGAGTAGAACTGGGATAATGACAGAGGCTACCTGACACGATACAGAGCGATCACTTTATTGTGGTCTGAAAAATGCTAGGTGCTCAGTAACCACAGGCCATCATTTGTCTCCCCTGAACGTTCTGGAAGTTGAGAATAGCATCACCTTATCCATGTAACACCGTAGGATAACAAGGTACTTTCATAAGCGTCAGAAGAACTTCATTCCCATAAAAACCATGGAGAGCATGTATGACTATTCCCATTTTATAGATGAGGAAACTAGCCCAGAACAATTCAGTGCTTTCCCAAGGTCCTACAAGAGGTAAATGGAAGAGGAGACCCTGACACCAAAGGCGTCCACCTCAGGCCACCAGAGTCCACTGGGCATTTTAACGAGATCCCCTTGGGGGACGTCCAACTGCTGGTGGAGGACCACACTTAGAAGACACTCTGTCTTTGAGTCTGTGTAAGGAGGTGACGCTGCCACCTTACAGCCACCCCCTTGTCCTAGGGCCTCATCCCTGCGTCTCCACGAGAGTGCTGCCTGTGGGCCAAGGCCATATGTCATCACGCGGTCTCTCCCTCAGGAGTCTGAGTCCGAGGACCTGCAGGGGCGGAAAGGGCTGAACCCCCGCCTCCCCCGCCAAACCCCCATCCCCTGGCACGGTCCCAGCGTCTGCTCTGGAGGCAGACAGAGGAGGGAGGCGGGCTAGCCTCTACAGCTCTGCTTCCGGGGAGGCCCAGGCAGGTGAAGGCCGCTTTGCGTCACACGTCCCATGACCCAGCCGGTCATCCACCCCTCCCCAGAAGCCTCTCCTAGGGTCCCTCCCGGGCTTACAGACACCTGACAGCACGGACAGGTCCTTCTGCCCTTAGTCACGTCAGGCAGGGAAATTCAAACCTGCCAGCGCTGAAAGAACACGGATCACTGTTTCCAGGACAGTCTGCAGCTTGAGTGCCCTGAGAGGCTCTTCCCGTCTCCCTCCTCCCCGACCACCGATCGCCTCCTCCCCCAAGGGCACAGGGAGGTGTAGGACTCCCCTCCAGCCTTTTCCTGCACTCAAAGGCCAGCTCAGGACACTCCGGGGAGGAGCCTGTAAGACCAATTTCATCTCCCGCCCGGTCACAAATTTTCGGTAAGGCACACGCAGCTTAGGCTCCCGGGCCTGTGGTCCCGAGAAGAAATGCCCGTGAAGGCCTGAGACACAGGCAGTGGGACGGGGACGGTGTCTCCCCAAGGCCCTGAGGACACGCAGGAGCTTCCCTCCCTCCTCTGAAAGGCCGGCACTTTCCCAAGAAGCTCCAGCTCCACGAAACCCTCTGCCTTTACGGCGTTCAGAGTCTCACCAGCCGCCCAGAAGGTAAGTCACGAACATGGGGGGACCCACAGGAGAGGCCCATCTGACTGTCACAATTTGGCCGGGTCCCTGGGGCACAGATGTGAATGGAGGTCACCCAAGCTGTCCAGTCAGGCACGGCCGGGCTGCCAACAGCAGAAGCCGGCGTCTGGCCCAGCATCAAAGACGCCGAAGCCCTCTTCGTGTCTGGGCAAGTGGGAATCGCCAGGTCCTCCACACTCTCCACCTCGGAATCGCGCCCCTCCTGAGCTGGAGGAGGCCGCCGAGCTCACCTACACCCACCTCCCTCCTTACGGACGGATGCGGGGTTCAGTGACCCCTCAAAGGCTCGGCACCCCGGCGGTGGGGCTGGCTGGCCCGCGCCACAGCACTCGGGGCCCGGGGATGCGGATGGTCGAACAGCAAACGGCATTTCTGGGACGGGCAGGTCGTCTGCCCTGACGTGTGTTTACTTCTTAGCCCTCGGAACCACTTCGGGACGAATGCACACTCGCTCCCATCTCACACATGAGGACGACTGAGTCTCGGAAAGGCCAAGTGGTCAGCTCGGGTCCCCAAGATCACCGAAGCTGAGTGAGATGGGCTGACGGACCCATAGGGCCCAGACCCACAGGCCTTATTCCTGGCTCCTTCCCCTCGTGGTTACCCTCCTTGACGTGGGGGCAGAGAAGATGGTGTGTGTGGACACAGCGACGCTCTGGGTGACAGAGGTGACGGGCCAGCTCCGGCACGCTCGCACTGCGTGGAACACAGCTCGCCACAGCTCCTGCTGGTGCGGCTGACACCCAAAGGGTCCCCTCCAGCACTGGAGGTCATCACCAAGGCTGCGCTCACCACACGGCACGTGGAGGGGTGGAGGGGGACGGAGGTGGACGTGCGGACGGCAGAACTCGCGGGATGCTCGAAGCTCTTTGTCACGGCGTCTACGCGGCGGCCGAGCAGGCAGGCGGGTACCCCGGGTACCATGTGTGTGCTGTCCCCCGCCTCCTCAGCCTCACCTCACAGGACCCCTTCTCGGGGGGAGGGGGGAGTGGGGCTTCCCCCTGGGCCCCTGTTGAAGGCAGGACCCCTCCCATGCCAGGGCCGCCAGTTCCCGTCGTCCCCGGCCCGCTAAGGGTACAGCTGCTCCCAATGATGTCTGGGGTCTCCCTGCCATCCACGGACGGAGCTCCGGGAGGGCAGGGACCCTTTGCTGCTTTTGCTAACTGACCACATGCCTCGTGCCCAGAACAACCCTGGCACGTAGCAGACGCCCATCAATACCCTTCGCCATATATTTGCCTTTCAAAAAATTTCAAACCGACAGAAAAACAAAGTATGTGGTGAATACCCACCGTCCCTCACCTACACTCCACAGTTACTAACACTTAGCCACATCTGCTTTATTTCCTTTTTTTTTTTTTAATATTTCATTTATCAGAGACAGAGAGTGAGAGAGAAAAAGACAGCACAGGTGGGGGAGCAGCAGGCAGAGGGAGAAACAGGCTCTCCACTGAGCAGGGAGCCCGACGTGGGACTCGAACCCAGGACCCTGGGATCATGACAAGCTGAAGGCAGATGCTTAACTGACTGAGCCATCCAGGGGCCCCACATCTGCTTTATTTCTCTGTGTGTATATGTGTGTGTGTGTGTGTGTATATAACATTTACTTCTTTTCACTAAACACTGAAATTAAGGAAAGACCGTATTTCCCAAGAACGCAAACCTCATTCAGAAATTTCAGGGGGGTTCTGGGGAGTGCTGTGAAGTGTGTAAGCCTGGCGGGTCACAGACCTGTCACCCTGGGGCAAATAACACATTATACATTAATAAAAAAAGGAAATTGCAGTGGGCACATTATCTCCTATATGGTCTGCACTGAAACAAACGTCCCCCATCGTCCCACAGATTCCCTTTGCGATGACTTTTAAAACTGTTACATGGGGGGCCCAATCAGGGATCAGGCACTGCATCTCTGCAGGTCAAGGGCAGCTCAATGGACACCTTGCGAGGGAATGAATGAGTGAGCCGTGCGGAGACAGAGTCCTCCGGACAGCGGGTGGCAGAGCCAGCGCGGTGTTGGGGGGACCCTCGCCCCAAACGTGCTCCATGCCTCTCTTCTGCATGAGGTCCCCCAACACATTCTCCCAGGCCATGCCTCACTGTCGGCCCCCCACAAGCGCCCCGGACTGTCATGTTCTTGCCACCCATCCCGTGGTGGGGGGGAAATGCTCCTCCCGAGACGCTCCCCTGTGTGAGTCTCCATTACCCTCCAGTACGGACTTTCCTTTCTCATGGTACGGGCTCTCTTCACCGCTCGTGGCTTATAGGTTTTATACAAACACAGAGGGCTGAAGGTGTGGCGTGGCTGGTGGAAACCTCAAAGGACCAGCCTGAAGTGCCTGCGGGGCAGGGGGGCCCTGGCTGCTTGAAAGAGGTGTGTTCTGGGTCACCAGTGGGGCTCTGTGTCCTTGGGAGCCCAAAGAAGGCTGCTGGCCCCATAAAAGCCAACCATGGCTATTATGACGCTATTACTGGCGTGAGCTGTGGGATGCTCCAAACACAGGAAAAGTGAGCTCCGGGAGAGGGCAGGAGGAAGAGCCCAGGAGAGACATAAAAAGGCAATAGGATTTAGAGAGCACTCCTAGGAGTGAGGAGGGGTGATGGATGGAGCGGAGCGGGGGCAGGGGAGGGGAGGGGAGGGGAGATATTCGAGTGGAGAGAATAAGCTAGACTTGGGGACAGGGCAGGAGGGAGTCGGAAGCCGAGACAGACTGGGAAGACTGGCTTCAGGGGAGGCACACGGGCCAGAAGACAGGAAGGTCAGGACGAGACCGGGGCAGACAGCAGGCTCAGGAAACCAGGCTGTGCGCGCCGTCCCCAGGTCCCAGGGCGCCCCGGCAGAGGCAAAGGGGTTTCATTAGAAACCAGCAGGGCTTCCCCTGCTCTCTCTTTTGTGAAGACTCAGCCTGCGGTTACGGACCAAGAGGCGGCCAAGTCCCCTGGCTGCCCATCACCAGGGCCTCTTCCTGCCTTCTGTTCTGCTGTGCGCGCGCCGCGCTAATGGCGGCCTGGCCCCCCGGCCTGACAATGGATGCTCCTGACTGCCCCCCAGGACGACCGCACATCTGGATCCTGTTTACCTAGCAACTCCTCCGGGCCCTGCTGCCCCGTCCCGGGATCGCCGGAGCAGGGGTGGGTTACAACCTCCACCGTGGACACTGACCATCTAATTTCCCAGTCTCCCAGGGGCTCTAAATCCAGCCCTCTCTGACCTGCCAGCGGGAGAGATGACCTCACATTTGTCCTGCTTATCACTGGTAATAACCATTAGGGACAATGGCAAGCGCTCGCACCTGCTGCCCACTAGGCCGACAGATCGGGTCTCCACAGGAAGCCAGAGATGCAAATCTCCTCCTCCTTTTCATCAAAGCGAGACTCCCAGGCTGTCCCAGGAGGACAGGACACCACCAAAGCACAGGAGGGATTCGGGAGAGAATGAAGCCAAAGCCACAGAGCGTGGCTGTGCGCCGCCCCCTTCCCCGCCCCCCCCCCCCCCCCCCCCCCCCCCCCCCCCGCACCCCAGCCAGTTAGTAAACACTGGTCAGGGGTTTACAAGATGTTGTCAGGCTGTAGTCTGGATGAAAGGACATTCTCTGCTGTCCTCCTCGTCGTGGCCCAGCCACGCGCACAAAGGCCAAGGCTGAGGACATGGGACAAAGTGGTGCTGGCCACATGCCCCGCACAACCATCCCTTTGTGAGCAGTGGTCTTCTGCAGCTTGGGCATTTTCATGGCTGCCCTTGCCGCCCCCGCACCGGTGCCATGAACATCGGGGACCGAACCCGTGGCTCCAGGGCCACCGCCGACACGGCCACGTCCATCCCACGTTCCGGGGCGCGCCACTGCCCTCCGTGCCTACCCTGCTCCCACGGAGGAGAGACCACGGGAGGTCCCCCCCCACCCCGAGTCCTCCAGGAGACTCCTCCTGCAACCGAAGGCCCTCCTCCCCACGCAGCCCGGCGTGCCCACCGGCCCCAGGCGGGCGACCGGGGACAGGCGCGCGCGGTGGCCAGGCCCCGCCCTTGCATTCTTTCCAGGCGAGCCAGCGGCCGTCGCAGCCAGCAGCGAGCCGGGCCCCAGCCCTGCTGTAAAGTATTAACTCACACTGCACACAGTTTGTCTCCGAGGACCCTCCTGGCCCCTTCGTCATCCTGTGCTGACATTTTAATCGTGCTTTTGTGGGAGCCGGCTGGCGGTCTGTCATCAGGAACGGCGCGGCGAGGGCCGGAGCGGGCCGCTGGCGGGGGCTGCTGTGGAGGGAAGCAGCCCATTCTGACAGACTGAGCAATAATCTGAACTTACTGCGCCGGGCCTGTGGGACGGCAGCCGGGCCGCTTTATCTTCTTCATTAAAGTGCGCTCAGAAAAAAAATCCATTTTCCTTTAAAGTCTCAGGAACAGATGGAGTAAAATTAATTGCGCCATTAAGTCCCGATAGACAATACCAGAGTGGTTTTCTTTCAACGGTGCATGTGTGTTACAAAGTGCTCTTCGTAAAAGGCAATTACTGCAACATTTGCCATAAAATAAAGGTTGCTTTAATGGGCAATAAACACAGGCTTCAAATTTTGTATGAAATGGGTCTCCAAAGGGCGCTGTTAGAGGCAGCTCAAAGGCACGACTGACTTTAGTAGTTCTGCTCGGGCTCCAGCTCAGCTAGTCCCGAGAACAATGATTCCCCACCCTTGGATGTATTCTGATAGAATTATGGATGTGATGTTCCCTCACTGCACGGGCCTCTCCAGCCAGATTTTTCTGGTCAACAAACAGGCAGGCAGGCAGAGGAGGGGAAGGTGGGGGAAGGTGGGGGAGGGCGAGGGAGGGCGAGGGAGGGAGGGAGGGCGAGGGAGGGCGGGCCAAGTTCACCACCACGTCCTGGGGGCGGGCGGCGCCCACTGCCGGAGGAAGGAGCCCGGGAAGGTGACAGGCCCGGGTGGGGGGCTGGAGAACACGATTTACTAGTTTTCTGTCTCATAGGTCTAGTGAGGGTTTCCAGCTGATTCCTGGAAGGAGGGCTCAGTGAGAAATCTATATTTATGTATATCCAGAGCCTGTCAGGGCAGAAATTTGGCAAAAAGGGGAAATAGGCTGTGCTTTACCACCGAGACGGAAATGATGATGGAGATCTGTCAGATGACCGGACGCTCCTGCCAGAGCCCGGCTTCCTGCTCCTTGACGACCCCCGTACGGCACAGTTTAGGGGAACCCAGAGAACATGGCGGATTATGAGTCTCCAGCAGCACGAGGGGTGGGAGCCGTCTTCTCTGAGCCCCTGCCCCTTTCCTTTGAAAACCCCACATATCAATTTTTCTCTTCCAGGGACCCAGGCTGCTCAGACATGGTTGGACGGGGGCAGGAACGCAAACACCACAGAAACTCATCTCAATCCACTATATTTCTACATTTCAGTAATTACAAAGTTAGCATGACATACAAATGATCCATTAATTGAAATATGGACTATACCGACTCCAATATTTATGGTATAAATCCATATTTCATTAAACAAATCCAATAAGCAAATATATCAAGGCGAACATGAGAGCCGTTTTATTTAAGTGTGAGCTCAGGAGCTAAAAGGACCATTTTCTGGCCAAAATATAGACCTACAGCTTTAAAAAGCCGGCCAACCAACCGACCAAAGAAGAGTCCTTCATAGACTCGGAATTCAGAAGGGCTGGTCAGACGGAGAAGCTCACGGTGGTGACAACTAACTTCCAATGAGTCCAGGGTCAGCTCACGGGCAGGGCCCCAGGAGCCCCAGCAGCCACCGGCTGCCATGACGGGAGCGGCCGTGGTCTCCGCTCAGATTCGCGAGGGGCTGGGAAGAGCCACATGGTAGGCAGGCAGGCTTCGAGCTGTGTTGTTAGTAAGTGAAAAGTAAGATCTGGTTTGCCTGGACCAGCCAGCCAGCCGCCCAAACCTCTTCACATCAGGGAGCTCCCGCTGGGGGTCAAGTTGGGGCTCACGGAGGCGTGAGGTCTCTGGAAGGGACAGGCCTGACTGATTCAGGCAAGGCCGACGGGCTGCCGCACGACGGAGCTGAATCTGCCATCACCACCTCGGCACGTGGCTAACTCCTCCTCCGCTGGCTGCCTCACAGGCCCTTCCTTGGAACTCATGGAATCCACCTGTCCCCCAACGCTTGTTGTCCGTGTCAGTGGGAGACGCCGCTGTCTACCCCGCTGCCCAGCTCAGAAACCCGGGCCTTGGTCTCCGACTCCTCCGGCTCCTTCATCCCAGCTCCCAGCCTGAATACCCGCCTCCTGTTCTCCACCTTTCCTCTCGGGTCTCAGTTCAGACCCCGGTCACCTCATCTGGATGGGACAGCACCCTGACGGGTTCCCCGCTCCAGCTCTGTCCTCCCACCACGGGCACTTCAGCTCTCTGTGCTGGGAGCTGTCTCTGCGGCGACATGGCTGAAGGCACCAGGTGGGTCAGAACCATTGGTGAACATGGAACCCATCATGTGCCTCCCTCAGGAACACGGGGAGGAAGATGGAAACAAGCCACCCCCCAAGGATACTCGCTCCTTCTGTGGCAAAACAGAGATGCAAAGATGTGAGGCGGGCATCGGGCACTGTGGTTCCCGTGTGGAAACGGGAGCTGCTGGTGCCTGGGCCCACGACACCACTTCCGCTGTCACAGTAATACCTGCCACCGGGAGGCCAAGGGGATGGCCAAGGGGATGGCCAGAGAAACGCCACCCTCTGAAACATCGCCAGCCTACAAAATAAATGGGCTCATCTAGGTAACAATTTCTTTTTTAAAGGAGAGTCTTCATGTGCTAGTTTCTGCTCAGAGAAGTTCTGGTTATTGGATTTTGCAGGGGTGGGGGGATAACTGTTACCTAACATACCCCTTTGCTCTCCAAGTGTCCCTGTTTGGATGATGCGTGATGATCCTAGTTACAACTCCTAGCAAGGAGTTCAAGGGCTTCTTCAAGAACTCCCGTGAATTTCAGGAAAACTTGGAGGCTGTTAAGCTCAGATCCAGGTTCTACAGGGCTCTGAGCTTGTATCATCTGGAGTGGGGGGAGGGGCTTACATAATACAGAATACAAAACTATTACGGAAATTTATTGGATATATTTTTTAAGATTTTATTAATTTACCTGACAGAGAGAGAGAGAGAGAGAGAGAGCGCACAAGCAGGGGAAGCATCAGGCAGAGGGAGAGGGAGAAGCAGGCTCCCCACGGAGCAGGGAGCCCAATGTGGGGCTCGATCCTAGGACCCCAAGATCATGACCTGAGCTGAAACCCATTGAGCCACCCAGGCACCCCAAAATTCATCTCAGATTTAAGGTAAAATTTACCTTATATTGAAATTTGCTAATGTGAAGCAAGGAACAAAACCCAGTTAAAACGCAGCGTGTGGTCACGTGAAGACACTGCCAGTGCGCAGGTGGGGGTCTGAGAGGGGCAGGGGGTGGTGAGGGGTCCTGCGGCTCCGCCTCACCTCAGGGAGAATCCACCCCCACCTGGAACGCCAGCAAGTCCTCTGTGATCTGGCCTCGTCCTAAGGCTTCAGGCTCTCGCCCGTGGTGATATCCTGCCCAACCCCCAGGGCGCCTCCCCCCATCGCCGAGCTGTGCTCCCGCCAGCACGACCACATGGGGTGAGATCCGTGTGCTACCTTCTCTCGGCCCTCCACGTCTGTGCACGCGCACCTCATCAGCCAGGCAAAGGATGGCAGCAAGTGCACCCAGCCCAGTACCTAGGTGACCACTAGAACGCCGTCCTCTCATCCTCTCTCCCCAGAAGGCTCTTCCAGCAACTTCCGGCAGGGGGCAAGACCCTCCTCTGAAGCTCCCAGGACACCCTGACCACGTTCATCCCAGTCTTGATTGCGCAATGCAGAAAGGAACTGCCTCCCGCCCACCAGGCACGCGGTAGATACGAACTACATGGCTGATGAATGAGTAAGCCAATCCGAGACCAAAGCATCCCTTTTTGTCCGGGGCGTGGGGGAGTTTTCCGCTAAGGCTGGATACTTAGGCTGGACACTGCTGGGAATGGGCTGGGGAAGTGATAGGACCTGGAGCCACGCCCACATCCCCCAAATTCCAACTCTGGTCTCTCTGCACCGGGGAAGTTACCAAACTAGAACGAGTCGTGAGTCAGTGTTGGCGGGATGGGATAATGAGCTGGTCCCGATTCATACGTGCAGACGGGGTCAGTCGTTCTCAATGATGTTTGCACATTAAAAAACATCTGAAGCGTTACAAAACTGTCTTTCACTCCCCGGTGCCTAGACTCAGAGAGGACTTTTTTCCTCTGGTAGGATCCAGTCACCAGGACTTTTAAGAAGCTCTCCAGATCATTCTAGAGTAGAAAACCCATGACCTCCTCAATCCCATGTTTATCTGAAACTACCATTTAGAATATTTCTACTCACATGTGGATATGGTCAATTACCAACAGATCTGTCACCAAGACTGCACAAGGTCTGTCTTCTGTCCTCTTCCTCATGATGAGAAAGTACCTGTTGTTAAATGTCTGTGTAGGGACCTGACCACTGGGCACTTCCCCACCCCTCACTGGCTCAGTCCACAAACGTTTCCTGAGCATTGGATATAAATCATTCCCTGGAAATACATAAAAGTAAGACTTCACACTTATTCTCAAGGAGCTTACAATATTTTGGCCAAGTCACCATCAAAGCTGATAGTTGAAGAGCGTTCGCCAACCTCTAGCTACTCAAGTGCCACATGAGTGCAAATGATAAGTGCCTTACGTCGGGGTGTCCCTCCGTGGCAGAGCCGCCCCTGTCAACCACTCCTTGAATCCCAAGATGGTAAATTCGTGGAGGAAACAGCAACTTCAACAGCTTTCAGTCAGGAAACAACTCGAAAGTCAAATTTGAGACTCACTCACTTCATCTATTTCTTAAAATAAAAGGTATCCTATGCTTACGATATGCGACACATGATGGGGGGCTCCAGAAGACAGAGACGTAGTCGGAGCGAGACTCTAACTCATTATGCATCAAGTCCTCCACCGTCCCCATGGTTAGTGCTGTCAAAGTGAAGGTCTGGGGTTCCAGGATGTGAGAAATGCTCGTAGGTCAAGGACCACCGGGACTCATGTCCCACGAACACCAGAGGTCATGTGCTCAACTCCAGCAGTACCCCCAGTCGCTCGCTTTGAAGAGGAGTGTCAGGAACAGTCTGGAAAGGAGGCTGGTGAGCAGGGGAGAGCTCAGGCTTCTCCTCCCCGCTGGACAGAATTCTCTCTCACTGGCACAGGAGTAACCTGCAGGGACCTCCACGGTACCATGTGCAGATGGGGTTTAATGAATGTGGTGATGATAATGATGATAATTATTCAAATTCTTCCCTATCTCTGTGCCCCAGGGAGGCCGGTGCTGCTGTCATCTGACTAAATCTGAGAGGTGACCCTCCTTCCTCAGTTGATTCTGTCCTGTTTTCTCACGCACGGCGTGGTGTTTCCCTGCCTTTACATCCCTCCGATTAGCATATGCTCAGCAGCGTGCTCCACACTCGGGAGGGAACAGAAGAAAAATGAGATTGTCAGGAGGTCCCTGGGCCCTCCTGACACCGATGTCAAGGGCAGAGGCAGGGGCTTGCACAGGGAATGCCTTAAAACAGGAGATAGCGTGTGGGAGGACGAGATAATGAAGCGTTTGTATTCATTTGTGGTACATGGCCTCTCTCAGAAAAGAATTTAAGGAGAGCTAAAATAACATAAACAGATAGACATATAAAGTTATTAAAGTTGAAACAGAAAATCAAATACCCGATTAAGGAAGAGAAAACAAGAGATACAACTATAGGGGCTAATAAAGGCAGTATGACCGAGTGCTGTATTTAACTCCGGCGTTTCCAGAAGATGAGGCGAGAGAGAAAGAACGGGTCATGTCATTTGGTTTCTCCAACGGAGGAAAGCTTCCCAGTTCTTGGGGAGAGACACCCAACAGCCCAAGGACCATGCAATCTGCACAAATGGCACCTTCAGTTACGAACCGTTTTCATAGTCTATGCAAGGTATCTTCACGCTGTGTTTTTTCAGTTATCAAGAAACCCAAGGTACAAACACTAGAGTATGAGCTATCAGACATAACTCAACTGAGGAAGAGAAGCCCATGTCCTTCAAGGATGTGGTTCCCTGGTTGTAAGAAAAGGACAGAGGGGGCATTACGTGGGGTAGGGAGCGAGTGCCCCCCAGCAGATCTTCAGGGAACAGTCACCTTTCTCCCCTGATTTCTGGGAAGAGCTGTGGGCAGTAGTATGAGAAGCCACCGTGAGACCCCGGGCATCCCTGACGGTGCTCCAAGGCTGACCCTCAGCATTCAGATGCCCAGGGCGGCTGACATTCTGACCAGAGGCAAAGCTCAGAGGCCTTGCTGGATTGAACGCGATCCTTCTCCATGGTGCTGAGTCACTGGACTACCGTCGGGGACAAGATGTCCCTCTAGGAGTGGCTTTCGATCCAGTGACCTCCCCGCCCCTCCCACCCACCCCGGGGCAAGTGATGTTTGAGACTCTAGAACACGACCAGTGTCCGAAAGACTCCTCTGTGATGATGAAAACAGTCTCTGTGTTGCCCCATACATGAGCCACGTGTGGTTATCAAGTCCTTAAAAACGTGTGTTGCTGAGGAACTGTCATTTAGATTTTATTTCATGTTAATAATTTTAATGTAGATTTCAAAAGCCACACGTGGCCAGTGGCTACACTACTGGACAGAGAAACCCTCAAGATCCACATCTTGGGAGCGAGCAAAGGCGTCCTTGCTTTGCGAAGTTTCAGAACACGCATTACTCGTAACCTACCCTAGCTGTAGACAAAGCTCAGTGACGCTCCTGACGGCCTCCCAGAGTAAGTCCGGGTCCGAACACTCCTCCCACACCCTTGAATAAACCGGCCTGCTAAATGAAACCATTTAGTTGTGACCAAACAGATTTTGGAGAGTGTTTGCCAAACACAACATTTGAGGTTTTGACAAATCTGGGGTTGGGCCATCCTGGTGTTGGGTAACTAGGAGGCCCCAATGCTTCCCCAGCCCATTCCTAATTCCCATATAATCCAAGGCCATAAAACACCCTCCAGCACACAGGCAGCCACTCTCTTCCTAACTGCCACGGCAGGAGGGCAGGCAGAGAGTTCCTATGAATGCCGTAATTAACTCCCACCTTAATGGTCTAGAATAAAACACATCTCTGTTTTCAACACTTGCGATTAAGATCTGACATGTCTGGATATCGTTTTGCCCTACCCCTAACTCTTGCAGTGGTAATAAAACAGGGCCTTCACGAGAGGATCAATGGCCAACGATTCTGGTTACGTCTGGCCCTTAGCTGACTTCCGTCCACAAAGAACAAGGCCAGTGAAAGAAGCACGATAGCTACCAAGAATTCTGGATCCATTTTCCGGAAGTCGCAAAAGAGCACTGCCGTGACATAAAATGTTTAGAAACACGAGTTACGTTTTGTCATAACGTATTAAAGCTGATTTCAGGAAAGAAAAATTATAAACCCTTGTCTAGCCTGATGTCTAATAACAATACGACTTTGGATGACCGAAGAACGTTCTTGGCAAGAGCGGTAAGAGATTGTGGAAGGGAGCCTGGGTGATTTGACTGGAGCGAGTTCTGATTCCAAGGAAGTTGGAGCTGGCAGGGGGACCGCGCGACTGAGGGCTTGAGCAGTCCCCGTGGGGCTGAGAAGCTCTGGAGGCCGGCTGCGCACCGCACTGTCGTTGCCCCAAGAACCGCCGTAGCACCGACCCATGCGAATGCCAGGTTCGGTTAGCAGGTCGGGCTGAGATGTCAGGAACAGCGGACGACCACAGACCCCCGAGGCACGAGGGGACGCAGGTCAAAGTTTCAGAAGAACTCGGGAGAAAGAGGGTTTTGTGAGACATCACCCAGAAAGACAGTGGCCTGGCCATCTTGTCTCTAAGAGAAGCTTGGCCTAGACTTGTCTTTATTTACTATCAACCAGGTATAATTAATACACGGTGTTATATTAGGTTCAGGTGTACAATATACCGATTGCACAACTTGTCTTTAAAACGTCCACACTACTCAGTGAGCCTGACAACCCACTGCATTACAGGGCACTTGGCGATGTCTGAACTGGCCCACGGCGCGGCCACCGTTGTGCGAGGCTCCCCCCGCCCCAATCTTTGCTCGTGCTCTGGTCCGATTCTGACAGAAACAGCTGTCTAAAAAGAACTGGAGCTAAAAAGTTTTGCAGATCTGGGTTTCTCAATCTGATACCCTCCATCAGGAGCAGTCCCGTCTCCCCCACTTCTGAAAAACAAGTCTGGCAAAAGCTGGAAAGCACAGTCAGAAACACCAGTACCAAGCTGGACTCGGGGTTACACTTTGGGTTAATGTAGAGACGCCTGCGAGCAAAGAGAACATCGCTGGGAACAATCTGGAAGGGTTTAGAATGGTGCGGGTGGCAAGAGTCCCGCCACGGGAGGGTCATTTTGCAGGGAAAACCTTTTCTAAAACTCCCTGGTTTCCCTGCCTGCCCTTTTGTCTAGTCTTGAGCAGCAGCAAAACCCCAAAACCCAACCAAGAGGCTATGAAACAGCCCGCGGGAGGGTGGGGGCCGGGGGCAGGCAGTGGAGCTCTTCTCCCTAAAGGAAATTAAAGACAGATGCAACTAGCTTGTTCCACGTTCTGCCTGGGGCCTTGAGGAAATAAATGAAAGGGGTGGAAAAATCCCGGTGAAATCACCAGCCCAGACGGCACCGTGACCCAAGCGCATGGACACTCAGGGTTCAGGACAATTTCGTGGGAAGTGGAAGGGGGTGGCCACAGCCCTCGGAGCAGGGGGCCTTGCCCAGCTCCTTCCCTCCGCGCCTCTTGGGGTCTGCACACACTGCTGCACGCATGCGCACAAGTGTCCTCTCTGGCTATGGACTCCCGCAGCAGGTAGGTCAGGGCCAGACACGAGCTATGGCAAAGGATTTCTCCCTTTACAGAAGGGGCCGTGAGCCCCGCTTCCCACACCAGCAAGTCAAAGTCAACAGGACAGCAGGATGTTCTGGCTCAATGCCATCCAGGATTCTGCCTGCCCCAAATTCCATCCACGCGCCTTCTCAGGAGGGTATCTTTCCCATAAACTGAGGCACATCCACACTGCGCTCACAAGTAAGGAGAAGACAGAAGGAACAAGGAAAGCTGGCCTTCCTGCCCTTGGCCCCAGGGTACTCCCAGTCTGAGGGCCAGGGATGGGGGGTGGGGGAAGATGGGTAATGGGCCCCTGGGGGGAGCCCTCTGTCTCAGGACGCTCTAGAAGGTTCCTCCCTTAGGAACGGACTCAGAGAAAAGGAAGGGGAGAAAGTGATCCGACAGGAGAACGTGTCACGTGGACCCAGAAGAACGTGTCACGTGGACCCACGCAAGTCCCTGTTCCACACTGTCAGGGGTCAAACCCCCCCGCAAGGCCGTTCCCCCAACCTCCCTGCAGACACGGCTTGGATGCTAGTCATTCCTGAAGGGTCAAATGGCAGCCAGGACAATAACGTCTTAAAAACCAAAATGCCAGGGTTAGTTACACAATGTATTTTTTCCCCACTTGGTTGGTTGGTTTTTTTTTTTTTTTTTTTTTTCTTTTAACCTCGACCAGTACTTCTAATTATTTTAGAGAGAAGACAGGGAATCAAAAGATCTGGTTCAAAACACAGATCTCTCTTCCTCCTCCTGGGGTGGGCTTGTCTCCTGTGAGATAATAAGCATGAAGTGGACGGCGGGCTGCGTGCACTCCCCAGACAATGGCTGGGGACAAAAAGGAAACAGCTAGAACGCGGGAGGCCGGCAACCTGCTGTCAGCAAAGGGTTAAAGCCCACAGCCTCCTCCAGGGCCCTGTCTGCCTTCCCATAAAGAATTCAAAGCTCAGTGGGGCAGGGAGGAAACTCCCACCGGGGTCCCTATTAAAACAGATCAAGTCACACATGTCGATATCCCCATTTCATAGATGCTGTAATTTGTTTGACAGGAGTGAATCCTGCTGATCCGAGTCAGGGCAAGGAGGGGAAAAAAAAAAAAAAAAAGGTCGGTTAGAAAGGGAGCCTCAGAGGGAGCCCGGTGGTGATCTGTAGCTGGCCTTTATGAGCCAGACTCGGGACCACCTGATCCGCGAGGGCTTTGAAAACAGGGTGTGTCCCCAGTAGCCCCGTCCGTCCGCAGGCGCGTGCACAGACACACACACACACACACACACAGTGTGTATGTACACGCGCGTGCGCACACGCACACACACCGTGTATTGTTCTGATCTAACTGTGAGATGTTAAAAAAGGTACAATAAAGCTTTTTCCTTTCCCAGTGGAGAACAGGATCAAACCCGGCTCACCCTCCGGTAATCCTGATAAATGCAGAGCCGATGTTCTAACAAAACGCGAGGCTGCTGTTAGCATGCCTCTCTCTCACTCTTGTTCTCCTTTTGTATTTTCCTTTTTTTCTTGCTCTCTCTCCCTGTCTTTCCCTCTCTCTGCCTGTCTCTGGCCCTTGCCAAAGGCATTAAAAAAGAGATGAGAACCACTCCACCGCGCATGGGGGGAGACTAATCCACTGGCCCCACTCTGCTGGGAAAGCAGGTTTTGAACTAGGCCCCTGGCACAAATGAGATGAGCTTAGTGATGGCAGCGTAATTCTTATTAGGGCACAGCGTGCTCTGCGGATGTGAAAGACACAGTATCGGGAACAGAGTCCTTTTTGGAATTGGTTTTTCCTCTTGGTTAATGAGGGTCAGGGGAGAACGAGGGCAGAAGCTGAGATGCTAAGTAGGACCCCGGAGGCTGACCCCTCGGGGGACACGCTGCTGGGGAGAGGCGGGGGCCACCTTTGCTGTCCCTCGGGGCAGCTGGAATCGTGGAAGGTTGAGAGGATGTTAAGGGCTGGTGGCGTCCTCTGAGGTCTGCCCAGCCTCCTCTTACAGCCGCAGGAGAGGCGAAGCGACCTGCTCACGGAGGCGGCAAAAGCCCAGGGCAACCAGATGCCTTCCCCTGGCTTCTCCAGAGGCCCCCGGCCCCAGCTGCCGCTAGACTAGTTAAGCTCCGTCTCTCTGCCAGTGGGGTGAACTAGGAACTGGTAACTGAGGATGCTGGTGGGTGTGGCGAGGCTGGTCTAAGAGGGAGGAGGGGATGCAAACGTGTTTATGTCAGGACCGCCTTGGAAGGCTCTTGGCGAATGTTAAGTGGGGGTCTTTTTCCTTAGGTTTGTTTCCCCATGTTCCAAGTTAAGTTGTTCCCGGGAGGAAGTTTTCTGGAGGTGTGAAGCAGACAGACAGTCATCTTACGTGGGGATACCGGACAGAAGTAGCTGCTTGTACGGAGGAGAATCCCTTCTGTTAGGTGTAACGGCTCAGTTTCTCTTGGCGGGGGAGGGGTGCGGAGACAGAAAGCGAAGACGGGGAGGTACATTTCATCAAAAGTGGATTTCACGAATCTGGGATGCTCCCAACTTCACAAAGTTCTAGGAACTCAGGGGTGAGTAACGGACTTTTCCTCCCCTCCCCTCCACGGAGTCTCTCAGGATCCCCCGCAAACTTCTTCTACTGCCCCCAAAAGCAAGAAGCCCAGCAGAGGCGAAGACCCCGCTGGTCCTTGTACCCCCCTGTAGCCGCTCTGTCTGGCCCTGACCGTGTCGCCGCAGCCCTGCGCTGGCCCGCTGGCAGGCAGTGCACAGAGCCGGTGTCTCACCCCCTCGGCACCCTTGCTCACTGCCTGGGTAGGGGCTGAAGGCTCCCCCTCCCATCCTCCTCGCGACTCTGGCCGGCAACAGCCATCCCACAGAGGTCGGAGGAATGCTGCCACTTTCGCGATAAAAAAGGATAGGAAGGACCTTTCTCTTACTCGAATGCAGGTGTGATGCCAGAAACCACAACACCCAGAGCGTGGCTGTGGGGGGTGGGCCAAGAACGTCTCAAAGGTACCTGTCCTCACCGCTGAGCCACCACACGATGACCGCTGTCGCCTGTCTGCACCCTCCTCACAACCACGTGAGAGACGAACACCCATAATGACTTCCCACACTGCTGCTCACGCCCGCTGTGACCTGCCTCCGAAAGCACTCCTCATTGACACGAAGCCCAAGACTACGGACGGGATCCTTGATTTTCCCTCCGTCTTCACCTCTGGTCTCGAAGGAGGAAGTGCCCTCTTTCTGCTAATGAAAATTCTTCTCTGCCCTTGACCCGGTCCCTTAAGACCCCCTCCGGGACCTTGTTCCATCAATAATCCCCTATTCCCTCCGCAATAATTCCTACTGCTCAAGTTTCTCCAATCTTAAGATTTCCATTTTATACTGTACTTAGGAAAATAGCCTGGATTTGGAAAGCATGTTTACTCGGAGGACACGCCATTTCAAGCCCTACCGTTCATGTCCTTTTCCCTCCAGCAACCATGTCCTGCACATATACAGTAGACGCTGGGGACTTGGCCGCACGTAGACGTAGACATGACCTTGCCCTTGAGGAGCTCACAGTCATCAGATCATCCCACTGTAGATGCAAAATTCGACCTGCCGTCCACAGTGAGGCATTACGGTGTCAGCTGTGAGAGCCACAAGGTGAGATCCTGGGTCCTCCATGAGGGAGCCACGTGATGCTCACAGGGCTCTGGGCGCCAGTGTCCTCACCTGCCCAACAGGGCTGGTGCCCATATTGCCCACTCCGCACTACCTCCAGCAAGACATGCTGCCACGTCGAGGGCTCAGCACAGTGCCTGGCAGAGAGAACATGCCGTGCGCATCTTAGCAATCACTGCGGACTCTGACCAAGGGAACAGAGGAAGTTTGAAGAAGAGACACAAAAGCCATTTCATTCAGGTCTTTAAACTCCTTCTTTCTGGAGAAATTCCTCCATTAAATACCTTCTGATAAAGTAAGACTTTGTAGCAGAACGCACCGCCCTTTGGCCTCGTTGCCAGTCTTCTATCAGGACAACGAAGCCTGATCCAAGCAGCCCAGCCGACCTCTACCCACGTCACCAGGAGCTACACACACGGCACTTGGATGGCACCAGAGAAGAACAAATGCTTGTCGCATGTTCTTCCTAGAAAAGCCACCCACCCTACAGGGCGTATTTTCTGTAAGCTGAGCGGCAAAATCCTAAGCCGGGGAATCCCTAAAAATGTGGACAAAACCAGAGACCACTCATGACCCTTACTAAGTCAGAGCACGGAATGACGGAGCTGTTTCCCTGAGGGACCTCCTCCTCCCTTGTTAAAAGATCTGGTCCAAGTCAGGGAATTGTTGCTTTTTAATTTTCTTCCCATCCGTCCTCCACCCACCTCCCCTCTGGCAACCATCAGTTTGCTCTCCGTTCTTGTTTGTTTTAGTTTTTAGATTTCACACACACTAAGTGGACTTATATGGTACTCGTCTTTTTCTACCTGACTTGAAGACATGACAAGACTAATCCCCTCTGGGTCCATTCATGTTGTCACAAATGGCAAGATCTCATTCTTTTTTAATGGCTGAGGAATAGTCCATTGTGTACATAGCCACATCTCTATCCATTCATCTACTGATGGACCCGTGCGTGGGATGATTCCATGATTTGGCCACTGTAAATAATGCTGCAATAAACATAGGGCGCATGTATCTTTTGAAATTAGTGTTTTGTTTTCTTTGGGTCAAAAGCTAATAATGAAATCACTGGGTCATATACGGTAGTTCGATTTTGAGTTTTTTGAAGAACCTCCATCCTGTTTTCCACAGCGGCTGTACCAGTCTGCATTCCCACCAACAGTGCACAGCAGTCCACTTTTCTCCAAATCTTCATCAACCCTTATTATTTGTCTTTTTGATACTAGTCATTCCGACCGGTGTGAGGTGGGATCTCATTGTAGTTTTGATCTGTGTTTCCCTGATGATGACTGTTTTCATGTGTCTGTTGGCCATCTGTAGGTCTTCGGAAAAATACCTATTTGGGTCTTCGACCCATTTTAAAAACAGATTACTTGTTGCTTTTTATCCCCCTTCCCGACCCGGCAGACTGTTTCTTTGGTCTTCTGTTGTATAAGTTCTTTATAAATTTTGCATATCAACCCCTTCTTGGATATATCATTTATATATATCTTTTCCCATTCAATAGGCTGCCTTTTCACTTTGTTGACGGTTTCCTTTGCTGTGCAAATGATTTTTATTTTGGTGTAGTCCCAATAATTTATTTTTGATTTTGTTTCCCTCACCCGAAGAGACATATCCACAAATCTCCTGCTAAGGGTGATGTCTAAGAGATTACTGCCTATGCTTTCTTTTAGGAATTTTACGGTTTCAGGTCTCACATTTAGATCCTTAATTCATTTTGAATTTTGTGTGTGTGTGTGTGCACGGTATAAGTGGCTCCGTTTCATTCCTTTGCACATGGTTGTACAGTTTTCCCAGCACCAATTTAAAAGACAGTCCTTTTCCCACTGTACATTCTTGCCATCTCTGTCATGGATTAATTGACTATATAAGTCTGGTTTTATTTCTGGACTATCATGTTCCATTGATTTATATGTCTATCTTTGTGCGAGTACCACACTGTTTTGATTAGTATAGCTTTGCAGCATTTCTTGAATCTGGGATTATGATACTTCCAGCTTTGTTCTATCTCAAGATTGCTTTGCCTTTCACAGGTCTTTTGTGGTTCCATTAAATTATAAAATTATTTGTTCTGGTTCCATGAAAAATACTACTGGTATTTGGATAGGTATTGTATTGAATCTGTAGATTGCTCTGATAAGTATTGGACCGAATCTGTAAAATGCTTTGGGCATTTTAACAACATTAATTCTTCCAATCCATGAGCATGGTATATCTTCCCATTTGTTTCTGTCATCTTTAATTTCTTACATCAGTGTCACACAGTTTTTGTTATTTAAATTCAATTAGCCAACATATAATACATCATTAGTTTCAGATGCAGTGTTTAATAATTTATCAGTTGCCTATAACACCCAGTGCTCATCACATCACATGCCCTCCTTAATACCGATTACCCAGTTACCCCATCCCCCACCCACCTCCCCTCCAACAACCCTCAGCTTGTTTCCTAGAGTTAAGAGTCTCTTGTGATTTCTCTTCCTCTGATGACTTCCTACTCAGTTTTCCCTCCCTTCCCCTATGATCCTCTGCACTGTTTCTTATATTCTAAGGATGAGTGAAACCATATGGTAATTGTCTCTTTCTGACTTATTTTGCTTAATCTAATACCCTCCAGTTCCATCCATGTCGATGTAAATGGTAAGTATTCATCCCTTCTGATGGCCACATAATATTCCACTATTTTCTTCATCTATTCCTTTATCTTCTTTATATATTTCTCTGTCGATGGACATCTCAGCTCTTTCCAGAGTTTGGCTATTGTGGACATTGCTGCTCTAAACACTGGGGTGCAGGTGTCCCTCTGGATCACTACATTTGTATCTTTATGGTAGATAAAGTAGTATATTTGCTGGGTCATAGGGTAGCTCTATTTTTAATTTCTTGAAGAACCTCCATACTGTGCTCCAGCCTGCATTCCCACCAACAGTATAAGAGGGTTCCCCTCTCTCTGCATCCTTGTCAACAATCCTTGTTGTTTCCTGTCTTGTTAATTTTAGCCATTATGACCAGTGTCAGGTGGTATCTCATTGTGGTTTTGATTTGTATTTCCCTGATGCCAAGTGACGTGGAACATTTTTTCATGTGTCTGTTGGCCATTTGGATGTCTTCTTTGGAGAAATGTCTCCTCATGTCTTCTGCCTGTTTCTTCACTGGATTGTTTGGTTTTTGGATGTTGAGTTTGATAAGCTCCCTTTGCAAATATCTTCTCCCATTCCATAGGTTGCCTTTTAGGGTTGTCTACTGTTTCCTTTGCTGTGCAGAAGTTTTTTTAAATTGATGAAGTCTCAAAAAGTTCATTTTTGCTTTTGTTTCCCTTGCCTTTGGAGGTGTGTCTAGCAAGAAGTTGCTGTGGCTGAGGTCGAAGAGGTTGCTGCCTGTGTTCTCCTCTAGGGTTTTGATGGATTCCTGTCTCACATTGAGGTCTTTCATCCATTTTGAGTTTATCTTTGTGGGTGGCGTAAGAAAATGGTCCAGTTTCACTCTTCTGCACGTGGCTGTCTAATTTTCCCAGCGCCATTTATGGAAGAGACAGTCCGTTTTCCATTGGACATTCTTTCCTGCACTGTTGAGGATTAGTTGACCATAGAGTTGAGTGTCCATTTCTGGGCTCTCTATTCTGTTCCATTGATCTATGTGTCTGTTTCTGTGCCAGTAGCATGCTGTCTTGATGATGACAGCTTTGTAATAGAGCTCAAAGGCTGGCATTGCAATGCCCCCAGCTTTGGGTTTCTTTTTCAAGATTCCTCTGGCTATTCAGTCTTTCCTGGTTCCATATAAATTTTAGGATTTGTTGCAGCTTTGTCAAAAATGTCAGTGGTATTTTGATACAGATTGCAATGAATGTATAGATTGCTCTGGGCAGTATAGACATTTTAACAATATTTATTCTTCCGATCCATGAGCATGGAATGCTTTTCCATTTCTTTGTGTCTTCCTCAATTTCTTTCATTAGTGTTCTGTAGTTTTTAGAGGACAGAGCCTTTACCCTGTTGGTTAGGTTACCCTAGGCATCTTATGGTTTTTGGTGCAATTGTAAATGGGACTGATTCCTTAATTTCCCTTTCTTCAGTCACACTCCTAGTGTACAGAAATGCAGCTGATTTCTGTGCATTGATTTTATATCCTGCCACACTGCTGAATTCCTGCAGGAGTTCTAGCAGTTCTGGGGTGGAATCCTTTGGCTTTTCCACATAAAGTGTCATGTCATCGGCGAAGAGTGAGAGTTTGACTTCTTTGTTGATCTGAGTGCCTTTTACTTGTTTTTGTTGTCTGATTGCTGAGGCTAAGACTTCTAGTACTATGCTGAACAAGAGTGGTCAGAGTGGCCATCCCTGTCGTGTTCCTGACCAGAGCGGAAAAGCTCTCAGTTTTTCCCCACCGAGAATGATATTTGCTGTGGGCTTTTTTGTAGATGGCTTTTATGATATCGAGGTATGTTCCCTCCATCCTTAGATGGAGGAGAGTTTTAATCAGGAACAGATGCTGTATTTTGTCAAATGCTTTTTGTGCATCAGTTGAGGGGATCATATGGTTCTTACCTTTCTTTTATGAATGCAATGTCACACAGTTTGGAGAATAAGCTTATTCCGAGTTTTTTTACTCTGTTTGGTACCATTGCAAATGGGATTGTTTTTCTTAGTTTCTCTTTCTGGTACTTCATAATTAGTGTCCAGAAACACAACAGATTTCTGTATTCTAATTTTGTATTACGTAACTCTACAGAACTGATTTCTTAGTCTAATAGATTTCTGGTAGTCTTCAGGGTTTTTGATATATAATATCATGTCATCTGTAAATAGTGAAAGTTTTACCTCTTCCTTACCAATCCGGATGCCTTTTATTTCTTTTTCTTATCTGATGGCTGCAGCTAGGACTTCCAGTATCATGCTGAATAAAAGTGAGAGTGGACATCCTTGTCTTTTTTCTGATCTTAGAGAGAAATCTCTCATTTTTTATCATATTTTATCACTAAGTATAACATCAGCTGTGGGTTTTTCACACACGACCTTTATTATGTTAAGGTATGTTCCTTCTCAACCCACTTGGTTGAGAGTTTTTATCAGGAATGGATGTCGTACACCGTGTCGAACGCTTTCTCAGCATCTTGACAAGGATCATACGGCTTTTATCCTCTCTCCTGTTAATGTGATGTAGCATACTGATTGATTTGGGAATATTGAACCACCTTGCGTCTGTGGAATAAATCCCAGCTGATTGTGGTGAATGATCCTTTTAATGTACTGCTTAATTTTGTTCGCTAATATTTTGTCGAAGACTTTCGCATCTGTGTTCATCAGAGGTACCGGCTATAGTTTTCTTCCTTGGTAGTGTATGTCTCTGGTTTTGGAATCAGGTAAAGCCGGCCACAGAGAATTAATTTCACAGTTTTCCTTCCTCTTTCATTTTTTGGAACGGTTTGAGAAGAAAAGGAATTAACTCTCCTTTAAACGTTTGGTAGAATTCTCCTGTGAAGCCATCTGGTCCTGGACTTTTGTTTGTTGGGAGTTTTGGGATTACCAGTTCAATTTTGTTCCTAAGTAATCTGTCTTTTCAAGAGGTAATTCTGACTTCGACAATGAGGGTGCTGGGGGGTAGGCTTGGGCAGGAAACCCATGACGTCCGGGATCCAAAAGGGTTTTAGCCCATTCATTTTTTCCCCTCCAGGCATTTTCTTTCCTTTTTTTTTTTTTAAATGTTATTTATTTATTTATTTATTTGACAGAGACAGAGCGATCACAAGTAGGCAGAGAGGCAGGCAGAGAGAGAGGAGGACCAGGCTCCCCACTGAGCAGAGAACCTGATGTGGGGCTCGATCCCAGGACCCTGGGGTCATGACCTGAGCCGAAGGCAGAGGCTTAACCCACTGAGCCACCCAGGCGCCCCCCACCCCAGGCATTTTCTAAAACATATATACATATGTGAAGTTCCCAGTGTCTCTTCTACCTCCCCCTCCTCCTCCCTGCCACCTACTATCCACCCCAGCCTCCAAGGCAGATGTACAAACTGCTTTCCAACTGCAGGAAACCGAACTCACGCTATTTTCCCTTGTGCCACTGACCTAGAGCCTGGGAAAACAGAAAGACAAGGAGGGGAAATGGTCCCATATTCGCCCCCCGTGTAGCTTGGCCAGCCGGTTCTTCTGCATCCAGCACTCGTGTGTTTTATTTCTAGGGAGCCACAGTGGCTGGCTGGGAAGTTCCAGGCAGATGAGATGCAACGTCTCAGCCAGTGTCCAGTCTAGAAGGCAGTGCACAGCACTTGTGATCCAGAGCTGGGTGGCCTGGGGTGCCGGGGCAGATTGGCCCTGCAGCCGGCTGGCCTCTGGGCCCCTGCCAGGCTGCCAGCCTGCCAGGGGAAGTGAATGTGCTCAGCACGAGAGTGCCAGCTGGCGGGGCTTTCTCCCGGGGGGAGGCTGTAAGCACAGATTACTAGTGACTTTGTTCAGTTCTGCTGCCGAGCTCCCCGAGGAGAGGACCATCACGGCCCAGCACCAGCACTCATGGGCCCTGATGTGCCGGACCCAGGCTCAGAGAGCAGCGGGGGAGGGGTGGTGCAGCAGACGGCGGGACAAAGGCCGCGCGTTCGAAGCCAGCAACTGGCTCAGAACCGGATAAGGAGGTGCTCTCCGCAGAACATTCCAGCTCCTGCGGCTTGAGGAATAATGTCATCACCTCCCACTCTTTGCCGTCCGCGCCAAACAGGGACCCTGACGCCTCCACTTCGCCCTATCACGGGAGCGCCCGGGGTCCCCGAAGTCACAGATGAGAAACTCAAACTTTCCCTGCTGCATTTCAGGGGCCTGTGACTGTGAAGTCACGTGAGCCGGCATAGCCAAGCTGTTGTCATGGAGACGGTGGCAGGGCCTAACTGGGCTGGGTTGCTGCTTCCATATTAAAAAAAAAAAAAGATGCAATTTGAATTTTTATGTATAAGATCAGTTCATTAGACAGAGAAATTAAATTGATAATTTCTGATTTTCTTCCTCCCAGCAGACCTTCTGCAGAGAGCCCAAGTTTGGCAGACTTCAGCCGCGGAACGTCACTCAGCCGCGGAACGTCACCCAGCCCGGGGGTGGGGATGTGCCGGCCTCTGCGGCCAGCTGCACCCCTGACCTGAAACCAGTGTACTTCAAGAGTCAAGGGTGCCTCCTTCCCCGGTGTTGCGTCCGTGTTCCCACGTTCAGCCCGTCCCCCGCCCGCCCCCCCAGCCATCATGTGGGGTGTGGGGGAGCTTGTCGGAAGCCCGACTGCAGAGACTTTACGGAACTGTTGTCACTTGGAAGCACCCTCTGGACACTCACCGAAAGTCGGCGTGTAAGAGGATGCGGGTACGTGTTCACGGAGCCGTTGGCAGGTGCCCAGCAAAGCCCAGTTTACTGCAAAGTTTACCAACCAGTCATGGCGTCCCGACGGGAGCACCCTGAGAAGCCCAAGACTCTTGCATTCATCCCTCTTCCCGCCTGTGTAGCTCTTGGCTTTGTTCCTGTCCCTTCCACTCCTCTCCTCTGTGGGGGCCTGCCTGTGCCCACTCCCTCTGGCACCCATGTATCTCCTCTGGGCGCAGCAAAGAGGCTCCTCCCTGCTCTCCTCCCCTCTCTATCCACAGGGTCACCACGGTCACGGGGGACTTACTGAGACCAGCCACTCCCGCCAACCCTCCCCTCGGCTCCCCTGTGGCTCACCTCCGAAGGCCCCAGCCTGAGAGCAAGAAGGCCTAACAAATTCTCACTGGGGTCGATCCCCAATGAAACACACCTAACACAACCCCCTCCGCACCTCCTTTCATAACAGGGTGGCGAGCATCACAGTCCACTGCGACACTCCCGGAAAACCTCCTAGTACTTGCACAAGAGCATTCTATACTCTCCGTGGGAACGTCTCTACAGCCCCGATTTCAGGGGTTTGATCTGCAAGGGGACAGTGCACTTTCGAGGCCCCCATCCTGCAACACACACACACACACACACACACACACACACACACACGGACGTCTCTCCAGCCATATACGCACATCTGTATGTACACATACGCCTCGCCAACCTCTCTTCCTCTTGCTATTCTGGGGCCTGCCTTTAATGAGCAGCTCCAAATGACAGCTTTAATCACTGCCTCTGGCCACTGAAAAAGGCCGCTAATGATAGGAAAGAACATAGGGCCATTTGCATCAATCAGCTCCAGTCTAAATCACTTTTTATGATAATGCACCCAAGCGAAGAAGAAAGTCTCTGATGTCGCCAGCACGATGATGTACGCTGTGCCGGCTCCCCAGCTCAGACCGCCACATAAATCTCTTAAAGCGGCACGCACCCCGCCCGGGCCCGCCCAGCACTGCCCTCGGTTTCTAGGCCATTAATGAGCCAGCGCCAGAGCAGACCCGTGGGGGGGCCGAGCAATCTGTTCCTTTAGTTCTCAGTCCTAGGGCTGCACCCCCTGGTAGGAAAAGAAATGAGTCAAAGGTACAGGGGAAGAAATAAATCCTGCCCGGCTTGGAAGACACTTGTTTATCAGACCATTTCGTTTTGTTTGTCTTTTTAACGTCTCCAACGAAAAACGAAGGTGACTACGTCGCCAAACTAGGCATTTGCCGGTTGTGGAAACGGGAGGCCATGCTGCATGGTGACAAGAACAACAGGTAGAGACCTCTGAGCTCTGGGTTCCTGCCTGTGCTGCCCCGGGGTCCGGGTGACCTTGGGAAGGCCCTGTTAGAGTCCCCGGGCCTCAGTTTCCCCAACTTAAAGGGCAATAGCAGAACACCGGCAAGATTCAAATCCAGAAGAAACTCTGTTCCAGACTGAGAAGGTTTCTATGTCTAGAGTCGCATTCTGCTGGGCCCGAGGCTGACCGCTCCTCCTCCCGGCCCAGGGTCCGAGCAGTCGCAGCTCTGGGCGTCAGACTCAGCAGACAGCTCTCTTTACAATGCAGAAGCCCGGAGACACCTTCCAATACTCTGCATCAGCTAAAGGAATAATTCGGGAGCGACCACACGGTCACTGCTGGCACTGATGGGTCCCGACACGGGAATTCCCAAGTTCTGTCCTCTGCGTAGAATCCAGAAGCCCACAGTACTTTTCTCTTTTCCCCAAAACTACAGCGGTCTGTTAGCAGCTAGTAACCGGGGGTCATCCGTCCTTTGTGACACAGACAACTGCTGCTACTTTCAGTGTAAAGACCAACATGTACACACATATATGCACATACACGTACACACCCCGGAGAGTTTCCAAGTTACCATTGTAGATTTGGAGAAATACCGAAAACCCATTTGTAAGGCTCCCTTTGTAGAAAACAGTAGTGCCCTAGAGAACTACTAGCGACACTTCAGTGCCTCCGTCCATCACAGAAGTCACTGCACAAGTCCGGTCTGGTTGCCCACATCTCAGGCTAATTCGTCATTCTTTCATTTGATTATGCTCTAGGCCAGGAGTGGCGTTTCGGTAAATGCTTGTTCGAGCACATCCTAGCGAGTGAGTATGAGATTTTCATCCTTCTGTTCTCCCGGCACCTTCCTGCACCCCACAGCGAAGTGTGGACAGTGATCGACTGTGACTGTGTGACTGTCACACAAAGACTTGCGCAAGAGAGGACTTCCAAATGCGAGGAACTCGGGGAGGCGAGTGACAGATCTTGTGGAGCCATGTCCACTGGCTGGTGAGAAGTCAGTCTGGTTGAGTGTGACAGGAGACCTAGAATGGAGTGGCTTAAACAAGAGTCCTGTGCCGGCTCTCAAAGCTGAAGTCCCAAGGCGGGCAGTGCAGGGCCGGGAGGGTCTACGTACACTGTTGCTCCTTTATTGTCTTGATCGCCTTCAGTTCCCAAAGCCACGTGATGGCCCAGGACTATGGCTGCAGCCCCAAAGCTATGTTGCTGCTCCAGACTGGTGTGCCGCTGGCCCTTCCAGGGAATCCCCAGTGGCCACAACGTAGTCACATGACCACCCTGCTACAAGGGAGACTGGGAAATGTAGTCTTCACGCTATGTAGTCGGGCCATTCCGTCGGACAATTTGCCCAACTAAAAATCAGAATCTCCACTTCTGAGGAAGAAGGGGAGAATGGGCGTTAGAAGTCAGCTGACATTCTTAGCCACGCCCCCGGTCCCACTAGGCAACACACCAGGGCACTAATTACCAGATCCCCGGGACCCAGGCCAGGGTTCCCCAGTTCCACATCCACCCCCCCGCCGCCCCGATGTGGGGAGGGAACCTCTAAGACACTTGTTCCTTTCATCAGGATATCCCAACTGGGGATGCTTCTGGATGACCTTTAATCTTCCGGGGGGGGGGGGGGGCGTGTCACTCTGAAAAAGTTATCCCAGTAAGAAAGCAGAAGATGGAGTGTGTTCTAGAAAAGGCATCACAGACTCAGAGAATCATTTGCGCACTCCGCGAAGCAGCGCTTTAAAACCTCCCAGACGAAAGGACAGGACACTCGCCGGCGTCTGTCACGCTGTGGAGGAGCAGCCAACCCAGGAGAAAGCAGTCTGGGGGGGGGCAAGAAGCCGCGGGAGGGGTCCCGGGACGCTGCACCGGGCGCGCACGTGTTCTCCCTCAAGTTTTCACGGAAAGCAACACTTTTGTAAGCATTTGTAAAAATAAAGGTTTTTAATTTCTTGGCGTAACACACTGACTACCCACATTTCAATGTGAATTTCTTCCTGGAGGTGATGCCCTTTTACCTTTAAGTGAACACAGACAGCAGCAGACCCCTGCAAAGTCACTCGTACACGCATAAGCAGCTGTCCTCCAGACAGTTCCTTTTGTCCTCCCAAATACAAGTGTCTGGTGAAGGAATGAAGACATCTCCAGAAGGGACGATCGTGTATGTCTTCACACAACCGTCCTCACTGGGACAACACCGAGGGCCAAGTTCATCCCCGCGTCAGGGACGTAGTCACTGTCACGGGACGTGCAGGCCTGCCGAACCACCAGTGGGAGAGCCCGAGGAGGATGACCAAGTCCGGGCACCATGCTCAAAGGCAGAAACTGCCAGGTAACAGTCACCGCTTTCATGGGTTCATATCCCAGAGCTAGCTGGCCTCTTGGGTCACATCAGCTCTGTCCCGAGCTGTGTCTTGGCTCCCCCAGCACCTGGCATCTCGCTGCTCCCTACTGTCCATATCACGCCTTTGCCAGGTCCCGTGTCTCCACAGGCTTCCTTCCCACGGATGTTGCCCAAAGGCTTCAACTGATAATATCTCCCAACACAGAGACACACACATTTTTGAAAAAGAGCATTCTTGGGGTGCCTGAGTGGCTCAGTGGGTTGAGCGTCGGCCTTTGGTTCAGGTCAAGATCCCCGGGTCTGGGGTCAAGCCTCGCGTCCGGCTCCCTGCTCAGTGGAAAGACAGCTTCCCCCTTTCCCACTCCCCCTGCTTGTGCTCGCTTGCTCTCTTTGTGTCAAATAAATAAATAAAATTTTTCTTTTAAAAAAAGAGCATCTTGTCAGCACTGAAGACTGAACGGTCTTCTTAAAACACGGCAAGCACCACGCAGCTGTAAGGGAACTCAGATGCCGGAAGCCCCTCTCCGCATCCCAGAGGAGCAGCGCTGAGAGCAGTACTCCCTTGCCTGAAAAAGTAGGCCATCCGTGGACAGACCCTTGGACCTATCCAAGAATGACTGGTTTGTACACATAAGTATAAATGAATGACAATTTGCCCAGACTATTAAGTAACTGAATATTTTGAAAACATTATGGATGTAGCACAAGTTTCATGAGCGGAGAAGTTGCGTCTATTTTTTTCACCACTATACCCTCGTCCTAATATATTGCCCACACACAGGAGGTTCGCAGGAAATGTTTGTTGACTGAATATATGAATGAAGCTTCAAAACCAAGAACAAAACACGTCACAAATGTCACACAGGCTGCAAACACCATTTTTCTTTTAAGACTCACAGGTGACTGGACTTGGGGAGGGGTCTCCTAAATCCTGAATCTAGTGAATCCCACAGGCTTCTAGGGGAGCTCAGACCTAGCAGATCGACATGAGACTCCTTTTTAAAGATCTGGAAGCGATGGAGTTACCTCTTCTGATAATCTTATCCAGTGCCCAATAAGCTTGCATGAGACAGGCTGACCTCAGGCAAACTCTAATTTTCCACTGTTTACTAGAAACGTTCCAGATATAGGAAATGAAGTAGATAGCAGTGGGAGTTCTTATGTTTGCATTAGAGAAGACAAGACAGGGGGGAAAGAAGGAAGGAAGGAAGGGAGGGAGGGAGGGAGGAAGACTTAAGTCACAGCGCACAGTGCCGGGAGCGTCCGGAAGCAGATGTGGCTGCTTAGAATGGCTGTGTTGACATCTTTCCCACGGAAGACACCTACTTTAGCACCTGCTGGCTAACTCAGCCTGTGAACACCAGCATCGCACTACGCCAGTTCTTGGGTCATTCTTCCAACTCGTCTCATTTAGCAATAGGTGCTTAGCCAGTGTCGAAAACCAAGAGGCAACGATTTCCCAGTGATAGTTCCAAGTGATGTCAAAGTGAGCCCAGGGACACGGCCAAGGCTGTTTCATGCTGTTTGAAAGGGGATGTGTCACCGCCTGTAAGCTGAGCCGCCTTAGTGACACATGGAAAATGTTATGCTAAATTCTTAACATGTTGAAAAAGAAGATTCATAGAGCAGGAGGGGCCCTTCAAAGACGTCTCTGGACCATCTGTCCGCTCAACAGAACGGTCCCAAGGCATCACCAGAAGGAAAGATCACAGGTTCACCCCTCAGGCAGTCGCTAGTTCACACCCGGGGGGTGGCGTGGGCACCGGGCTCTTGTGGGATCCCAGCCCCTCCCCAGCCCAGGGTGGAGAGGGAAACCGGACCCAGCAACAGCCACATAGTTTTCCTCCTGTTCAAGGACAAAAAGGGAAGTGAGAAAAGTCATCGTGTGGAGAGGGATACAGCAGCTAGGAGGACCTCGAGAGGAACAAAATTGCCCCGAGAGATTCAGCCATCTGTGTACTTGGCCAGTAGTCACCGAGGGCCCCTGGCAGTTCCGGGCAGCACCCCATGCACCCTGTAACCCGCCCCTGTGCCGTGTGCCTGCGCATTCGGACCCACCGTGCGAGGTGGTCTGGGCTCACCCATGCACCGCGTGACCGCATCAGGCTTCAGTGTCCTCACGCACACCTCTCCCTTGGGGTCTGCGGGACGATAAATTAAGGTGCTACCACCACTGGTCTCTTAGTTCTTCTCGGCTGGGCTTGGGGGGCGCTGCGCATCGCTCATTCCTCACCAAGGGAAGCAGCGCCATTGACACTATCGCCAAATCATCTCTGACAAAAAACTGTTTTCTCTCTTGCTCTTTCTCTTTTCCTTTTACTGGCGGGAGAAGGACCAGGCGCCAGTGGAGGCTGCTGACTAGCTTCTCACGGCGACAGTGGCTGTCCCCGTGCCCCCACCCAAGCCGGTGACCTGGCATTTCCGCGTCCCGGGAGCAGGGCAGCAGAGCAGAGGCGACAGGAGGGCATGCCACAGAGCACCAAACCCCAGAGGAGCTGCAGGGCCACCACCGGGGCCACCTTCCAGACCCCTGCTGTGTCTGTGGGGCTGACGCAGCCTCTTCAAAGGTCTGGCCGGATCCCGAGTCTCATCAGTCAGGATCGGCAACCCCAGGTGAGTGGGTGTCTGGCTTAGGGACATGGGGGAGAGCAGAGGTGAAGAAATTTTCATTGCAAAACTCTTATCCCAAAGGGTATTGAGAAAGTTTTGGCATTAAAAAAAAAAAAAAAAAAAAGAGGGGTGCCTGGGTGGCTCAGTCGGTTAAGCGTCTGCCTTCGGCTTGGGTCATGATCTCAGGGTCCTGGGATCGAGCCCCACATCAGGCTCTCTGCTCAGCGGGGAGCCTGCTTCCCTCTCTCTCTCTGCCTGCCTCTCTGTTACTTGTGATCTCTGTCTCTCTCTGTCAAATAAATAAATAAAATCTTAAAAAGAAAGAAAGAAAGAAAGAAAATGGGAAAATGGTGTAAAACACCACTTTGGCCCATCTTTCCGCCTCCAATGTGTGTCTGTGATGCCAAAAGCTTCTACACGTCCTAGTCTTCGACAGCAAAACAGACGAAAACAGAGAAGGGCGTAGGAATGTTCTCTACAGACATAAGCAGCTTTGAAGACATAAGCACGTCAGACGGAACGAAGGGTGAGAGGTAACATCACTCGTGTCACAACACGGTTCTTTGTTTTATCAGAAGATTTCACCTTCCCAGAGGGTGCAGCCCTTGGGAACTACAACCGGGGCGCCAATGCCTCAAACCTGACCCACGCTCGACTTTTTAAGACGCGTCCTTGTCTGAGATGAGGCCCCTCTGCGCGAGCTCAGCTGGGGACGGATGAAAGAGGCTCCCACGCGCGGGCTGTTCGCCACACAGACCCATCTCTGAATTCTGCCTGGGCCAGGGTTCGGGGTTGAGCGTGTTCAAGAAACAGTGACTCAAATACTCTAATTATTATGCAGCCAATCGAACGGTTTCTGGCCAAAAACCGAGAATTGCAGTACATTCGGGAAATATCTTTACGCTTCAACCTCTCTGCGTGCTTCCGAAACGCTTTCCTTCAGGGAGACCCAGGGTGATCTCACGCGCTTGGAACATATTAGTACAACGGAACACACGGTGTCGACAGCAAACAAACACGTACACCCACTATCATGAGACTCGGAACCCCCTGGGAGGGGATCCACTGACAGCAGGAACCAAAACATCCCACCGTTGATCCTTAGCAACCTGGAAAGTAAGAACTCGCAGGTAAGGACACCAGGCCGGGTGTGGACGGGCCGGAGGTCAGGTCCTGGTCACACCATGTCCTCCTGCAACACTGAACCAGTCACGTCTCGGGTGCTCGGGTTTCTTCCCCTCTAAGCTGAGAGCCCTTCTGCAGGGAGATGGCACAGCACTCGCCGGAGGAGAGCAGGACACGGGACTTAGTCCCAACACCTGCACTGAAATCCTGTGGTTCCAGTACGCCACATTCAAGGTGTGGCTCGACAGTGCAGAGACGCTGCTGAGAAGCCCTGAAGACTCCGGGACCTTGAGAGAGAGCCTGCGTGGGGGTTGGGAGAAGCCTGGCGCCGCCACCAAGGGACCTGCTCACAAGGAGGCAGAGACTATCTGGGGACACCCGCAAGCTTTTCTCTCCACTCACAGAGCATCAGGACGCATCTCTGCAGCCTCTGATGAGGAGGGAGGCAAGCAGTCTCTTTCCAGACGAGCAAACAGATTGTAAAAAGATGAAGGGGGCTCCTGGCGGGCTCAGTCTGTGTGGTGTGAGACTCTTGATCTCGGGGTTGTGGGTTTGAGCCCCACGTTGGGTACAGAGATTACTTAGAGATAAAAATCTTTAAAAAAATCATTTCAGGGCGCCTGGGTGGCTCAGTGGGTTAAGCTGCTGCCTTCGGTTCAGGTCATGATCTCAGGGTCCTGGGATCGAGCCCCGCATTGGGCTCTCTGCTCAGCAGGGAGCCTGCTTCCCCCTCATTCTCTGCCTGACTCTCTGCCTACTTGTGATTTCTGTCTGTCAAATAAATAAATAAAATCTTTAAAAAAAAAATCATTTCACTTTCTGAGGCAGGTAGGGGATATCATCCACAATCCTAACACCTGCTCTGTCCCAGCACCCCACACGGGGTCCTTCTGTAACACAGAGCATCACAGGCCTAGCCCTTGACAGTGGACTCTCTCGCCCTCTTCCTTCACCGTGACGCATCTAATCAGAACTTTCTGGCGTTAAAGACCGTGCCCTGGGCTTTCTTTTACAAACCCTAAAGCAGTGGCACCAGACCGATTCCTTAAAGACTAAAGTGTGTCCTGTGGAGGATCCTAACACAATTCTCCAAAGCAGATACAAAGGTGGCGGATGAGCACACAGAAAGACGTTCAACGTCACCAGCCATTAGAGACGCGCACGTGAAAACTGTGGCGGGCTGCCACCGCACACCCTCTAAAAGCGCTCTAATGAAAACATAACCACCAGTGTTGGCGAAGTCATGGAGAAACTAGAACCCTGCTGCTCTCCAGCTGTCAGTGCAGAATGGCTGTAGCCGCTTCGGAAGTTTGGAGAGAGTGTGGTGCGGAGTTACCGTAACGACCCAGCACTTCTGCCTCGGGGTCTTCACCAAAGAAAACTGTCCACACACACCGCGTGCACGAACGTTCAGATTAGCACCGTTCACGAGAGCCAAAAAGGGGAAACAAATAAACGTTCCTCAGCTGATAAAATGTGGTATATCCATTCAAGGCCATGTGACTTGTCTGTTTTCACAAGATGAAGGGGGCCCCTGGCGGGCTCCGTCTGTGGAGTGTGCGACTCTTGATCTCAGGGTTGTGGGTTTGAGCCCCACATTGGGTGTAGAGATGACTTAAAGATAAAAATCTTAAAAAAATAAAAGGAATGTGAATCATATCTCAGTAAAGCTGTTATTAGGGGCACCTGGGTGGCTCAGCAGGTTAAGCGTCTGCCTTAGACTCAGGTCACGATCCTGGGGTCCTGGAATTGAGCCCCACGTCAGGCTCCCTGCAGGGAGCCGGCTTCTCCCTCTCCCTCTGCCTCTTTCCTCACTCATGCTCTCTTCTCAAATAAACAAATAAAATATTTTAAAAAACTGAAGCCATTATCAAGAAACAAAACAACCAAAAGGCTGCCTTAGAGCAGCGGTTCTCAGACTTGAGCTCGCAGCGGCCACCGGAAGCACTTGCTCAAACGCAGGCTCCCGGGCGCTGCCCCTACAGCTCCTGACTCAGTGGTCTGGGGAAGGGGCTCAGGAACGAGTCCCCGTGCAGAAGGTCCGGCTGATCTGGAGCCACACTGTGAGAGCCCCTGCCCAGAGCAGAGCTTCCTCCAACTCTTGTGTGTGTGATGGGCACTGTCCAATGACGGACCCGCCGCCCCCCAGGGGACAGCTCTGAGGGCCTGTCTAGCTTCGGAGCAACCCATGTGGTCAGCGGAGCCTGTGCCGGGGGCCTGTCTTCCAGGTGCACCTTCTGCCTCTGCCTACCCGTTCCTCTACCATTCCTTCCTGCGCCCATCCTCCTGCTCACACAGGTGCAGGCTCCAAGGACACTCCTGAATAACTACTTGCTTTCGGGACTCTGGCTCAGCGTCTTCGTCACGGGAGAAGTCATGACTCAGACCGATCATCTGGGAACCGTGCTAAAGGCAGACTCTGGGACATCAAGGGACAAATCTGACCCTTAGCATTTTTTTTTTTTTAAGATTTTACTTATTTATTTGACAGACAGAGATCACAAGTAGGCAGAGAGGCAGGCAGAGAGAGAGGGGGAAGCAGGCTCCCTGCCGAGCAGAGAACCCGATGTGGGGCTCGATCCCAGGACCCTGGGACCATGACCTGAGCCGAAGGCAGAAGCTTAACCCACTGAGCCACCCAGGCGTCCCCATCCTTTAGCATTTCTAACAAGTTCCTTGAAGCACTCTCCTGATTCTATGCTGGGAAGATCCTGGGAGCCATCAGGTCAAATGTGAACAGAGAAAGATCTCATTTTATAGGTCCAAAAAGGCAGACATCATCCTGCCCTTGAGATCCAGGCCAAGGAACTGGGTCACAGGTGAGTGTATTTCAACCAGGGCCTTTCGGGCACTTTGAGGAGCTAATCCCCTGGGCCAGGGGCCAAGACCAACTTGAGTGTTACCTTCTCTCCCTCCACTCTATTGTGACAGCCCAGCTGCAGGGCGGGACCTGGGCAGAAGTGATTAACTCACGTGATGCAACCGGCAGACAAGTGCCGACGGGTACCCGCCACCCCGCCTATGCGCCCAACATTAGACTGAGTGGGAAGAGCGCTAGAAAAGTGTAGAGGTAGGGGTCACGTCTGCCATGTTTTCGAATGTTTTTTGTCCCCAAACTAGGTGTAAGAGAGCCTACAGGCCAGTTTGCGTCTTGTTTCCAACTTGGATCATTTCATTAGGAGGTGGGAATCCGTTTTTGACCTCTACCTGTTCCTAACTTTCCGGGAGCTCCGAAACTTGTCTTTTGGTTTTCTACCTGTTCAGGCTGATGGCAGATGACTGCATGGGTGCCACACTCCCAGCAGGTCACAAAAAGGAAAAGAGGAATTGGGAATTCGGTCTCACAGATGTTATCGAGCAAGGCAATGTTCACGGCAACACAGCAGACACCCACCGGTCAGAAAAAGAAGCTGGGGCTGAGCATTTCTCAGAGAATGGCCATCCGTGACCCTCTGCTGCCATCATGGATTTATTCTAACAGCCAGCAACAGGCAGGAGGATCTGCGGATGTTCAGCGAAAATGGACACCACGATGCTGTGATCTTTAACAACGAACTCTTAGGAAAGTTTTGAAACTTGGCGATTCGTAATTCTTGAATGGTACGAGTTGCAGAGTCCCCCCACCCTGCCCTGTGCTGTGTGTTTTTAAGAATCTGCCCAATTGCACAATTCCATGAAAAATAAAAGGGAGTCTGCCGAGCCTCGGGCAGAACGCAAAAAGGCAGCAGCAAGCCACTGGAGTGAGCCAGGAAGTGGTTCCAGAAGATCTCAGTGTAGGTGTTTGCAACAATGACAAAACGGGGCTGGGAGACAAAGGAAAAACCAGAGTAATGGGCAGGCCTTAAAGCTCCAGCCACAGGGAAGGGCTGAGGCTGGGAGGCACCTCTCCAGCAAATGTCTTCCAGACCTGCTTTCCCTCATTAAGGACAGCTCCCAAAGTGCTCTGTGAACTTGGGAACCGAAGCAGGACGGAAGACCCGTTGCTCTCCCCTGCAGTGCAATGCACCTGTAACGGCACTCCCAGAGCCCACTCTGCAGCAGGGGGGCTCTCGGGCGCACGTAGTCCCTGCTCATCCTGTTGAAAACCCCAGACTGTGCGTCAGCAAGAAAAAGAAGCCAAGGTACAAATAAATATTATTATTTGAAGTGCTCCTTATTTACCAGTATACGCAAAACCTAGTGATTTCCAAATCTGCTGGAGACTCTTACAGAAATAAACACAGACATCCCATTGCAGGGTTAAAAGGGTTCCCAGAAACCTACACCCAAAAAATAAATAAATAAATAAATAAAATGTTAAAAAACAGGAAAATTTCCTCTGAGAAGGGATTTCTCTCCAGTTTCACCGCGTCCCACAAGGGCAACAATTTCATGAGAACAGAATAGCCAAGGAAACAAAACACCAGCAAGGGGAAAATGACATCTTCGTAATTACAGATTCGTTCTCAGATCCCGCACGGACACACTCACTGTGCAGCGGGCTGCTTCTCGGAGGCTCAGCGGGCACCTCCGGCTCTCCACCCTGCAACAGCTTACCCGCTCAATCCTGGGACTTTTGATACCGAAACCACAGACAGCAGAACACTCTCAAACGACCCGCTCGTGTCCTTCTCCGAGAGTGCGGAAAACACAGCCACAGAAATCACGAAACCAGGCTGATCCTACAGCAGGGGAGTGCCGGGTTCTGACGTCTTTGGAACAACCTGATGTCGGTGTGCCCGGCCCAGATGACCTAACCGTCTAAGCTGTTCTGATCCGTATCAGACAGGACTCAGCCGCCAAGAGAAAGTCCTGCTTGAGCCAAACTGGCATGTGCCTTTGTCGGAAACTCATCTAAGGTCAGGACACTTGAGCAGGGCGCCCGCCTCTATGTCAGGTCACCATTTACCCACTACGTGGGTTTCTATCCCCCCCGCGGGTGACTTCATTCCTGCCCCACGGCTCCCCCGAGAAGTAAACGCGCCACAATTACCTGCCAGTAATCCCACCGGATCAGGACGACGGACGTCCGTTCCCTGGGCTCCCGACCGCTCCTGCTTCCCGGTCAGCGGCGGCCCCTCCGACCGCGCGGTCCTGCCCCAGACGCGGCTGCTCCGTCGGAGGGAGGCGGACTCTGAGCCGGTTCGCGGCCGGCAGCGGGGCCGGTCCTCGGCGCGCGCAGCTCCAGGCGGGGCTTCTCAGGGCCAGTGTCCCCGGGGCGGGTTCCGGGCGCCGCGACCCGCGGGGGACTTACCCCAAGGAACGGCGCATGCAGGAGCCAGAGAATCCCGAAGCCCAAGTCGAGCTGGAGCCGAGAACAAGAGCCCGACGCGGTCTCCGGTCGCCCAGGGTCAGGGTGCGCAGGGCGGGCGCCTCCGGGGTCCGCGGGCAGGCAGCGGCATCGCGGCCTCGGGGGCCGAGCCCACGGTCCTGGGGCCGCTGCGCGCCGGCGTCTGCAGGTGCCGGTTCCGAGGCGGGGCCGGCGCGCCGAGAGGCCGAGCGGGGACGGCGCCGGGGAGCGGTGCTGGAGGGCGGCCCCGGACGCCGGCGGCCCCGCCGCGCTGCGCGCACCCCCGCGCGCCCGCCCCGGCCCGGCCCCGGCCCCGCGCACAGCCCGCGAGCTGGGCGCGGCTCAGCAGCGGCTCCGCCAATTAGCCCGGAAGAGTGGAGCCCGCGCGGGGGAAACTTGACGATTTATCCCCGGCCCGGGGGAGGTCACCCGCCGTGCGCGCGCCGATTGGCTGCGCCGCGAGCCCGGGCGTGCCGGCGCGGGGTCTGGGGGCCGCCGAGGCGGCGCGCGCGCCCATTCGGACGTCTGGGCGTCCCGGCCCGGGAGCGACCGGCAGCGGTGGGGCCCGGCGTGCCAGGACGCCCCGAGGCGGTCGCAGACTTGGGACGGCGCGACAGGGCGGTCGTCGGTGCCGGGAGCCACGAACCCGCCCCACCCGCCCAGACTGGCGGCGCGCCGGAGCCGCCGCCTTGCTCCGGGGGTGGAGACGTCACAGCCCGCGTTTGAGTCTTCCTGCTGACGACGGGCTCAGGCATCTACAGCCAGAAGAGATTCCGAATGAAGCCCTTCCTCTGACCTCCCGGTGCAGGGCAGGCACCAA
The DNA here is from genome assembly GCF_002288905.1 of Enhydra lutris kenyoni. Classification (NCBI taxonomy): domain Eukaryota; kingdom Metazoa; phylum Chordata; class Mammalia; order Carnivora; family Mustelidae; genus Enhydra; species Enhydra lutris. The sequence goes on from NW_019154097.1 coordinate 43,065,226, forward strand.
AGACCAAAGGACACGGTGACTCGGGAGCTGAGCGGGTGGAAAGCTGCTGGCCAGCCGCCTGCCTCCTCCTAAGCATTTCTCAAGAAACCCGGGCTGCCCTTGATGCTGCCTTCCTGCAGAGAGCCCCGACCTTGGAGACGTGCCCAACGATGCACCGCACAGCCCCGGAGGCACGCAGGCGGGGCACCCACAACCAGAGCGCTTAAGTCAGAGCTCAGTACCTCCGTCTTCCGCGTTGGGAACCGAGGCTTGGCAACCTCTTTGGCCCTGGGCTGGTGAGTGACAGAGCCGGCATGCGACCCCAGCCTCCCCCGTGCTGAGTCTCAGCCACAACACCTCCATGGCCCTCACCAAGGACAGGTTTATCCCTCGCCAAAGTGACTGAGCTCACCTGCTCCCAGCACCCATTCTGCTCGTTGTCTCTTGCCTGGCCTTTGCAACCTCTCTCCGCAGAAACGGAAGGAAAGCATCAAAATGGGGTAGACAGAAGCCGCAAGCTGGAGAAAGCTTCCCCTGGGCCTAGGACCAGAGAGCTCTCGCTAAAGCCTCTCTCCGTGGTCCCTGAACGCACAAAGTCAAGAAGGGCTTCCGGCCTGGCTGCCTCGTGTCTGGAATTGGAATGTGCAGAGCTCGGCGTCTGAACCATCCTGCTATGCTCCGAGCGAGGATCAAGGCCCGCTCACCAGGCCGGCTATCAAAGCACAGGTTCTCCAAGTGGGATCCCTGCATCAGCGCCATCTGGGAACTCGTTAGAAATTCTAATCCTTGGACGTGACTGCAGACCTACTTAGTCAGAAACTCCAGGGGCCTGGGGCCCGCAGTCTGCCAGGGCATTCTGGTGCGCACGTGTTGGAGATACTGGTCTCTGGCACAGTTGGACCTCTGCTTGGCAGGGTGTGAGGAGATGTGGGCATGCCAGGGTTTTGTTTTGTTTTCCTCATCTAACTGCAAGATCACTGGCCTGACCCCGTCTTCTCCTCATCTCCACGCTAGAGGTCAGAGGATTGAGGGTCGCTGGGCCAGTCGTGTGCTGTGCCTGCTCTGGGGCCCGTGGGCTGAGCGAGGCCTTCTGCTCTGAGGCAAAGGCTTGGTTATTCTCTTCCAGAGTCATGGGGAGAGATTTAAAAGCAGCCAGACATTACCGTGGAGAGACCCTGACACGGAGGGGAGCCAGCCTCCCCGCACCAGGGGCCCTGCAGTCCAATCCCACCCACAGGACTCGGCTTTCCCACCCACTCAGTGGGAAGAACAGGTCCTCACTCGCTGTCCTGGGTTTGGTGGGGACTAAACAGCACTTTGTATCTTGGGGAGAAAAATAAGGTGTTGCTAAAAACATACAGGGCTTGCTGAAGCCCCACGCCATGACCTCCACTCATTAAGGGATGTGCCCCCGATTGTCCTGGACGTGGGTCTCCGATGCCAGAGTCACCAGACTAGAATCTGGCCCTGGCGTGAATGGTGAGGCAGGCGGCTTAGCTTGAATATCGTTCCCATGCCGGTGTTCTGGGTGGTGCCTACACCCCCACGGGGACGAGGGTGGAATGGGTGGGTCGTGGAGGGGGTTATGCTCCAGGCTCAGTGCATGACTTCATGGAGTCAGGGGTCTTTCACTTGTCAAATACTAAGTTCTCATTTAATAAAACACATTTCAGGAAAAAGAAAGATGACCGACTTAGATCACTCAGTGCTTAGCGCATGCTGATAAGCACTATTCTTGGTGTTTTTTTGTGTTCGTGCCTTGGAGCACCCCTGTAAAGTGGTATTGTTACCCCTAGTTCACAGGTGAGACAGTGGAATTAGAAACATGTCAAGAAGCACGTCCAAGGTCACGGAGTTCACCAGTGGCAGAGCCGGATTTAAACCCAGGCAGTTTGGCTCCCAGACGACATCCCTCCAGGTAATGCTGCGGGTGCCACAGTGGTTCACACAGAGTAAAAACACAAATATGTAAGCTATCTTGATGGCATTTGTGAATATTTCTTAATACGTGTTGAGTTTTCTAAATTTTATCAAAGAGCTATGTCTTACATTTGAAACCTGCATCTTTTTTTTAAGATTTTTTTAGAGAGAGAATGAGAGCAGAGTATGTGAACAGGGGGACGGGCAGAGGGAAAGAATCGCAAGCAGACTCCCTGCTGAGCACAGAGCCCTGACTCAGGGCTCGATCCCACCCCCGAGATCATAACCTGCGCCGAAATCAAGAGTCAGACGTTTAGTGGACGGGGCCACCTAGGCACCCTGAAATCGCATCAATTTTAATGGTTCTTATTTTTACAGACTAGAATCCCTCTGGAGGGCCCAGCCAGGCGGGGACCCTTGAACCTCCCAGGAGGCCAAGGGGTTTGTTTCTACACGTCTCGCAGCTGCACAGTTTCGAGAGCCGTGCCGACCGCAGTGCCCACCACACTGAGGGCTGTCGGGTCATCTGCTTGGCAGCCGGGTCAGGGCCAGAGGGGGACAGGGGCAAGGCACCATGCACTTCAATAGCACATGGGTCATCCCTTCCCCAGGGAGCAAGGCCTCCTGTAAAGAGTGGGCTGCTGTGGCTCTCAGAACTCCCATCCCCCTCCCCCCGGCAAAGGGGCGACGAAGACTTCTAAGCGGGCACCGCAGATCGGGTCTGGCATAGCGCATCCAGTGAGCCCGGCACAAGGTCACATCCAGGGGTACCCACTCTTCCTCATTCACCCTGGGACTCTTATCCGGTTCCCCCAGGCAGCGGGGTGGGCAGGGCGGGCGCCAGCACTGTTTTCTTCTGAGTCCTAGAGAAGCAGAAGCACCTGCTCCAGCCACAGCAGGAGGCAGGCCGGGACGAGGTTAGCTTGGCACGCGCCAGCCACGCACGGTGCCAGTCCACGTGAGTCTGTCGGTCGGGACAAGAGAACCGTAACCACCATACCCCGTAACTCTGAAACCAGTTAAATAAAAGCAGTCAAGCGGGCCCTCTTCCTTAGCACGAGCGTCACACGCATACACAAGTACCTGTACAATGAACTGAGGTCACGGAGCTTTCCAGAAGAGCCATGGCCGGTCGGGAAAACCACGCGCTACAGATCGAGTTTGGTTACTGGGAGGGTTTCACATTCACGGCGACGGTGTCTGTGCGTTACGGCCGGGAACTCGGCTCCGCTCGGTTGATGGCTCAGGAACCATGCCACGTTCCCGCCACAGCGAGGGGAGCGCGCCACGCCCAGGGAGGGAATGCCTTCGTGTATTGGGTCATAAGCGCTCTAGAATACTTACGACTTCACAGAAACTTCTTTTCGATCGTACAAATGTAAAAAACTAGGATGACTGGCTCAAAGGTCTGGACAGACAAGCTCGGGGGACGAGGCAATGACCTTATGAGGCCGACAGCACTACCGTTCTCTTGAAAACGAATCTGCGGGTGGCCGCACTCACTGTGGTGTGGCTCGAGAGTCCCACACGTAAGGAACAATGTGCTCCCCAAGAAATGGCCCCTGAGGCAGGCAGGAGACAGAACGAGCCATTCCCACTCAGAGAGACCCACGCACTGAGGCTCTCTCAGCCGCCGGCCCCATGACCTTGGCTTTGACCTCCCCGGGCTCGGGTGTCCTATGGGCAGATGAGCTCTGCATGCAACCCTGCCCCCCTCTTGAGGGCAAGCGCAGTCCCCGAGAGAGGCGCTCAAAAGCCACGAAGAATTTCTCCAGGTCCAGGGGCTCCCTGCATTAGGGACTCTGTGGGCGCAGACACGCACAAGCACGCCCTCGGCCACCGTGCCATGAGGTCACCGCGCACCTGAGCGCAGCTGGGTGCGACCAAGGTCAGTGCACAGTTTGAACACATCAATCGTGGTGACTGCAGACTCACTCTTTCTGGAGAGGCAAAGAGGTTTCTAGGCTCTGTGGGAGGGAATGGTGGGAATGTTCCGGAGGAGAGCGGTGGAGGAGGAAGCTGGAGGGCAAGAGGAAGGTGCTTCCTTGAGAGATTTTGCCCCACAGGTCTGAGAATCCCTCAAGTCCCTCCCGGGATCCCCCTGGAGCTTGTGGGGGACAAGGAACAGAAGCTGAACAGAAACTCTCAGTCATAGCTCCATGAATTTCTAGGCCATTCTTCACCACCCTCCCAGCCCCGGCCCCTGCAATGTGGTTTTGCAAACAAATGGGCTTGCTCTGGATTCCTCTTCCTGCAAGCCCAGGTGATAACCTGGTTTCCAGTGTGCTCGGAACACACGCGGCCCCACCTCTCCCGCTAGGAGAGCTCAGGTCTGCTCTTCCCCATGTGGCAGAAGGGCTGGAAGGAATCCACCCCCGGACCCTTTCCCCTTGCGGCGGGAGGAGCGGACAGCCCAGCTGGGCCTGGCAGTGCACGCTTAAAAGGCCATGGTCTACCCCCACCACCAGAGGCCAGTGCCGGGGACGGCCCCCACCCCCTCCGCGGTGGCAGTGCCCCCTGCGCTACCAGTGCTGCCTCCGTAGGAAACACCCCAGAGGGATTCTGGAGGACACGGGGTACCTAACACATGTTTCAAAGTGGATGCTTCACTTTCAGGGAACACAAGCTTTTGTAACCCCCGCTACATGGAGTGGAGTCTGGATATGCTTAGATCTCAGAATGGAAGGGTTTCTAAAGAAAAACTCCAGAAATACCCGAATTCAGATGTAAAAAAAAAAACAAAACAAAACTGTGCAAGAATCACGAACAAAGGCAGGGAAAGCAGAGGGAGTGAATAACCTTTCATTTCCAGCCGCTTTCCCCGCTAGAGACAGTCATGATCTGCACTGTACTATTTGATGCAAATGCCTCTCCGAAAAGAGCCAGCAGATAATAGATGAAAAGATTATCTGTGACATTACGAAAAATGAAAGTTTAAAAATGGCTACAAGTCCCTTAAAAAAAAAACAACAAAACCCTAAACTTTATTCAGTCTCACTGAAAGGCACAGGCAGAACCGTGCTTCATCCGGCCCCCGGGGTCCCTGTTCTAACGCCTCTGCCGGCTCATCAGCTCTCCAAAATCTTTCCTGCTGGTTTCTCTTTGCTGGAAACATAAGGTCCAAGCAGCTATCACAGCCCTGTGTCTTTTTCCTAACTTCGCTCTGATGCTAGAAATTCAAGTGCCGCAGCTCCTGTCCCTCTCTCTTCCCTTCTCTGCCGTCCCCCTCTGTGCTAAACCACCGGCTACACACTTGATTTAACAGATGAATTACAGATTCGAGGCATGGGTTTCCAGGGCAAGAAAGAGTCTGATTTTTGTCCAGGTCTCTCTTGATTGGCTCAGCATGGGAGTCTTTCATTGAATGGACCAGGTCCCGCTGAGAACACCTCTGCGGGCACCACACCGATTTCTTTCTTTGCTGGAGAGATCGTAAAGAGAGATTTTCCATCTTCCAGGTTTCTGGTGTGCTTGCTACATATCATCCTTTTCAAACGGAGCATCGTGAGTGTAACCCAAGGCTCCGGGAAACATTTGATTCATTGGGCCAGCCGTCTTTGATCTCGAAGTTGGCCGAGGTGCGGAAGGACTGATGTGAACACCTAGGCCGCGAAAACCTGCCTTCGTCTTCCGCCCAAGGAGGAGGCAGCCCGTGGTGGGGTGTTGCCAAGATCCGCGGCTGGACTGCCCGCCTCCCGTCCCAGCTCTGTCACCTGCCGGCTGGCCTGCCTTTGAGCGAGTTCCCATGTCTGAACTGCGGCGTCCGCGAGACAAATACAGAGGATTATTGCTAATACTGAAGCACATCAAGTTGCCGGTATCGGACTGCTTTTGACATACAAAAACAGCAATTTCACATGCTGATCCAAATTATCGCTTTAACAGGTGACTGTGGGGTAAGAGCAGAAAACGGTATCAAGCGTTGTACCAAAGGGCAGGGGTGCGGTGCCCTCCATAAAGGTGAGCTGTTACCGTCTCTGTGAAGAGGCTGGTATCCATCACTGGTGTATGCAGGTCACTAGACCAGGTGCCCCGAAGTATGGGGCGCCCTGGTGGCTCAGTCGGTCAGACATCCGCCTCTTGATCTCAGCTCGGGTCTGGATCTCAGCGGTTGTGAGTTCAAGCCCCATGTAAACGACCAAAAGCAGAATGTCCAAACCAGATCATCGCTGACCTGCTAAGAACCACCTGCCCGCGGGAGAGAGTGCAAACAGTTGGCACCATGGCTACGGGACAATGTGTCCTTGGTCCCAACCCCACATTCTCATGCCTCTCTGTTCTCAGGTCTGATCTGTCTAGAAAAATCCATGCCCACAAGGAACGTCCCTGCTCTTTCTGGGGGCCGTCTTACTCCCTCCCAGCTGCTTTCAGAAGCTGGTCAGTACGGCTGGAACTATGCTGACACCTACTTGGGACAGAAATTCTGGGAATATGCTTGAAGATAACACCAACGGTAAAGATGAGCAGGTCCTCCCTTGGCCTAGCAGCACAGTGGCTGGGAGCCGGACATGCTGAGATCGGGACGAGATGCTGTCGTGGTGTTTGCAGGGACGGTTCAAGCCTAAAAATGCAGTCTCCTGGGCACACAGAACGCTTCCTTGAGATTATCGCAGGAGGATTCCCTCAGATTTCGACACAGTCCTTTGGACCGGCATGAAGTTCTCCAGTGGATGCTAGGATGTGGCCAGTGGCCGCTGGTCCCCCCACCCTGCCCGCCCCGGGAGGCTTCCCCTCACTAAGAATGCACGTTTCTCTTTGTACGCCTCCCTCTGTCGACTGCGAATGTCTGGACAGAAAGGACCAGAGTTCTTTCAAGTGCTGGGGTGAGAAGGAAATAGAACTGTGAAAATCTGTGGGTAAGTGCTGACCTCGGGGACACGTCACGACTGCAAACTGAATGTGACTGAGAGGCAGAGTCTCCAGAGGCAAACCCACCCGAAATGCTGGCCTCGCTGTCCTACCGTGGGCGCAAGCCTCAGTTTCCAGGGCGCTAGGTCCCAGAGCGGGGGCCTGGGCTGGTTACATCATGCCCCTTCCTGGAGCCCCTGGGTGTCAGTGCCCTCCCTGAGGTAAAAATGCAGAGCCTAATCCCTGCTCCTGGCAACCTCATCTGCAGAAGCCAACAGCGAGTCTTGAAACGCTTCACCCTAAATACCATCTCCCCCTTCGCTGTACACACACACGTCCTTACACTGCAGGGCCGTCATGCCCCCACTGACCTAATCATAACTGTCTTGAAAACTATTTTAAGTCATGAAATATTTCTGCCTACAAAAAAATAAAGGATAATATGAGGATATATGTAAGGAAAACCTGGCCTCTATCCAGCTGAAATATGTATTTTGAAAACCTCTTCATGGGGCGACGCTCTCACTAATCTGATTATTTGTCACGCGTCGTGCGGCACTTATCTCTTCGCTAAAATTGTGCGGTTTTGTTCTGCACTTCTCAGAGCTTGATTTCAGTGGTTTGGTTCACTCTGCACCCTACAACTTCCAAGCGAGATTTTGATTCATGGGGCCGTTTCAGCCTTGTAAATTGCCTTGAAGGAATGGCTAGGTCATGGGTGACGGCTAGGGTGACCACATCATGTCACTTTCAAGCTGAGTTGTTCTGAAGAGCGGAGGGAGTGCTGTTAACTATGCCGTGTGTAAGGCGGGACTGTCCCAGGCAAACCGGGACGCAGGGTCCTCTCAGGGGTGGCAGATCAGCCCCTGCCTTAACACATGTGATGAGCATGACCAGTCAGGGGCCTTTGTAAGTTTCCGATGGGCCCCTTAGAATGAGTCAATTAGCTTCCACCTTTTTTTTTTTTTTTCCTATTTTAGCAGCAAGCCATTACCGGGACCCCTGGTTTCCTTGTTAATGAAATGCAGAGTCTGGAAGGCGGAGGGGCGTCTGAACACCACTCGTGTTGCCCGTGTTGTGGTGCACATGGCCCTGTGGATAGCAGCCATCCCATGGGAAGCCATGGAGCCCTGCAGAGGACAGGGCGTCCTTCCCGTGTGTCAGTCCAGCAGTTTGCACACCGGGGCAGGGACAGGCGGCCCCTCGCGGGACCACCGAAAGCTGACTGGTCAGGGCTCTGCAAGTGCTTTTTCACATGGCATCGTGATCATCCTCTTCTATGGAAATCAGCTTTCCTGCGATCAGGCTGTCTCTCTGCTCCCAACCAGTTACTGGTGCACCCGTCCACTCTGAAATTATGCTGAATTTGGTATTTGCTAAGTAAGTAAGTGGGAGCCAAAAAGAGTATCAGAGCAATCAGTCAGTTTACCTTCCCTCTGAAGGAAAAAAAGATCAGACCCCGAGCGTCTTCCACACTTTCAGAAGCAGAGCATGGGGTGCAGGGATGGAGGGCGACGGAGCCGAGGGCACACCGAAGTCTGCCACACGCCTGGCTCTCTGGATTGGCCCAGCGGGACAGGACGGGGGACCTGGCCAAGGCCAGGGCTCACAAACCCAAACAGTGACGTGTCATTCGTAGAGGGGCTCTGCGCCCACCCCCAGCCTGGCCTTCCCGGGGCCTGTCTCCATACGGCCTCCCAGCCCGGCTCTCTGGAGCTCACTGCTTTGGCCGAGGGCTCTGCGCATCCCCCAAGATGCCTTCCTCATCCCGGCGCTGTGTCTAGGCATTAAGAAGCACGGCCGTTTTATCAAGGCTCGTTCCCTCCCAAATTGCATTTGACCAGTTTCATTTCTGCCTGAAATTAAAACACGGGATTTATCAATCCCAAACTGTCACAGCGTGAATGAAACCCTAGAAATAAATCCAGTCTAATGACAGAGCGATCCCGAGACCTCGGTGGGAAACAAGATACTTTGTTTAATAATTATCAGCCTCCTTCAGGGCCCGTCTGCCAACGCCGCAGCGTCAGAAGCAGCAGAGAGAAGAATTTTTCTCCCAGATTTCATCCTGAGAAAGACTGAAGCCATTTAAAACCAGGCTGGACGCTGCTGACTTACATTTCTGATATTAAAAGCAGAGCGTCCGTCTGCATTTATGCTACAAGGCATTGCCTCAGAGCAAAGAAACGGGGGAGTGGCAGGGATCCAGTTTACTAATGAACAAGCTTATCTGGAGGAAAACAGCTTTTCACACCGTAACAAACAATGAACACCTCTTAGATAACAAATTCAATAGCGAAAATATCGCGTTGTGCGTGTCACAGTCCTACGATTTAATGGACGCACTTGCAGCATTTGGGGTTTACATTAATTTTTAAAATTAATTTTGTTTGGCCCGCAGGGAAAATGTTTTCTTTTTTTGTGCCTGATATCCTGCAGCCCATTAACACCACTTACTGCCGCTCTACAGCACTATCCATAATCGGCCACTTGGTAGCCAGAGGCCACTTTTTACAGACAGAGAGCTGGGAGAGGGGCCAAAAGCAGGCTGCTCTGCTTCCCTCTACAAAGAAGGACTCTCCCGGCTTGACAAAGGTGCAGGGCAGCAGGGCCCTCTGGAGGCCCTTGAACTCTGAAGGTAAAGGTGGTCGCAGTCGCGGTGGCGAGAGGACAGGTTCCTTTGGCCTCCATTCACCATCACTCCCCACCCAGAGCAGTGGCTCCCGGAACTGACCATGCCCATCTGGGCCCTTTTCGTAAAGACAGACGTCACCAGGCCCCATCTCCTACCCACGAATCGTATCCCCTGCCTGTCACCTCTCCCAAGCAAGGGTTAACCAGCGGCCACCGCGAAAACAGGCCCCTCTCCGTCTGCCTGGGGCTCCGAGATCAGGGAATTCGCTGCTAATCACTGCGGTTGTGATTTCTGATTTCAACTGGCAGCAGAGAGAATTGAACCGGAGTCCCCTGAGAGCAGGCGGCTCCACGAGGCTGACCCGGGCTTGTTAAACTGTGGTGCTGTCATGCGATTATCAATTTCAAATTAATCTCCCCAGTCTCCTTAAAGCGGTTGCTAAAAATATAATCTCTGCGATATCTTACCATAAGACTTAACTAAAGGGGAAAATCTGGATAATAATTAAGTGCTTCCCTCCATCTAAGCTTCCTGTAAAACACTTCTGGAGACTTGGCTGAGCTACGGGCAGCAAGAAGGCCAGCCAGGGACAGTCTCGGGGTCTGAGTGAGCTGGTTTCTATGTTACACACTTTCCCTAAATAAAACTTCAACAGGCAGTATGCGTTTGGACAAAAGGTTAAAGATACAGTACTACACTGTATTAAAACAAATCCTTCCCTATTTTTAACCCAAAGAGGTTTGGGAGGAAAAGCCAGAAAAAATTGTCGAGACATACTTTTGCTAAGCTCACGAGGGAGTCGTTACAAATTCACTTTATGGGGACATAATCAAGGTTATATATACAACACTTTTTTTTTTGTAAGGCAGCAACATGGTGGGACAATTTGAACGGAGGTAAACGGAGTTCCTGGTTATAGGGAAGGGGCTCACTGTGCAAACACCTCTAGCCCTGCAGCGGGTCGAGTGAAAACAGAGGGGGTTTCTGAGAGCCACGAGGAACCGTGAAGAAGAAGGAAAGCAACAGTGATCCGTTAACAAAACCCGCCATTCTACACGCGCCGCAGCTTTCCGCCCGATGAAAAGGCGTCTACACCTGGAATCCTGGGAAGTGGCAAGTCTCGAGTTGCCCCCCAAGGGGAACACCAGTGGTATTTTTCCTTTCCCCTTTTGCTGACCTTCCTGTTTCTTGGGGCAGCGCAGAGGGAGGACTGGCTCATTTAAAGCCAGAGCACGCGATTCGAACCTGTGTGTTTTCCACGTGCGGTCGCACAGCAGGCCTAGAGGACCCGGGAGGAAGCCCTCTGCAGCTCCCCGGGGGGGATCTCTCTACCCTCCGCTGGATGAGGCCGGGGTGGGTGGGGGAAGGGGGAGCACGGGCAAGAAGAGGTGGGGGAGGGGTATGGGTCTCAAAAAGGCCGAAAAGATGGGCCTTTCCTGCCATTTCCACATCACGACACTGTGCCTTCTTCTAATGATGACCGTTAAGAAAACCCCCACCTTTGTCAAATTCCATTAATTCAGGACCTTCCTTTCTTCGATAAAAACAGAGAAAGACATAATGTGTTACCTCTGCTGACAACCACATCCGTGACTTGGAGAAAGCTACTCCATTCGTGTCGTGGGCCTCCGTGGTCCAAGGAACGGGTTGGGGTTGGGTATGACAAGCCCCAGAACTCTGGTTGCATTATTCTGGGTAAAAGCAAATGTTGCCACACACCCGCCAAAGCTCGCTTTGGGCCCCATCTTGACCAAGGGATTAAAAAAACGGAACAGGGGACTTTAAGACAGACATATTTGAACCGCAGGAACAATGTAAAATACAAGGGCTTAAAAAAAAAAGCTAGCTGTACCATAGCAAAAGATTGCTTGAACAAAGATGAAATAGAAGTGACTGTTAAGTCTTTTTTACACCCGTGGAAGGTTCGGTTCCTCAGATCTTTGCTGGATGAATACAGCTCCCTGGGAGTCAGGGTCGACCTGTGTTAGAGCTCTGGTTAGGTGGGGAGACGGGGTCGGGACGGTGACCGTCTCTGGGGTGGACTGCAAACCGGGTGCGACTTAAAGATAATTTGTGCATATTTCGTCTTTGCCAGCCCAGGGAATCTTGACTCCCGTTGTTGTTACAGATCTACTTGCAAGTCTGATGAGTGCTGGGGACCGTCTTCGGAGGCAAGGGTACAGGTGCCCAAATAAACACAACTTGAAACCCACATTCATGGGAGCTCAGGGCTCCCGGAAGCTTGCCCACAGATTCTGCAGCGACGCATTCATTGGAGATAAAACCCCTTGTTTTAGGCCCAGACACTGGAACATCTGTTTGCTCTCCCACTGCCTTGGAGGTTTTCGGGTTCCCATTTTCTCAAGCAGAAATGTATTCTTCAATTAAAACATAAGCAATTCTACAGGAAGTCTGGTGTGTCTGGCCAGAGAGCAGAAGGTCAGCAAACAGAAGACCTGGGTTGGGGTGGGGCGGATAGCCCTAACGGCCTGAGCACCTTGAGGGGTAGGGTCTGGAGCCTAAGCCTTCATTCGGAACCCTTTTTTCCAGAGGAGAGAATTCCTCCCAGCAAATAAGTAGGCGTCCCGCTCTCCATTAGAGACTGCCCTCTTTCTGACCTACTTTTTCCACCTTTCTGACCTGCCTTCCTTCCCAAAGAACTAATAGGAGATGCGGCGCCAGGCAGGGGGGAGGATGGGCAGGAAGCACCCTCCAGGAATGTCAATGATGCTGGGGCGCACACACCTACCCCATTCCCATTCAGCAGGCAGCCGAGCTCCTGCGCGGGGCACATCTGCATAGCTTAAGGTCAATACGAGACCGGCCCGCTTCCAGGGTGGAAACTGCACTGTTCAGGGCTTACAAGAACAAAACTGTCAAGTGTGTTCGCTCTAATTGGCACTGGGCTGCTGGCAGCTAAAAGACGAGGTTTTCTTTGAGGCCCGGTGCATTAGAGAGAAGTATGGCTCCAACAAGCCAGTGCTCGTGCAATGTGGAGGCACTGTGTTCTAGAGAGCACGTCACTGAAGTGACTGGATCCCTGGGGATCTGGTCCCAGGATCCGGGAGGAAAGCCTCTCAGAGGCTTGTCCCATCCATTTCACAGAAGACAACCTCTGCTTCCTCCTTCCAGGCGGATTATGAATCACGCCGGAGGAGCGGAGAAACGGTGGCTTAGGGCAGGTTCTCCCCCACTTCCCACTCCAGCCAGTCTGCCACCTAAGTGCGTCCAAAAATGTCTCCTCGACAAAGTGACAAATGAGACACGAAATCAGTGGGACCGTGAGTTCAATCACTTAAGCCTGAGTGGAGAAAGCCCTGCAAGATGGATTCCATCACACTAAATAGCTTGACTCATGTCACGGGAAAGCAGTCTACAGACCACCGGAGGCAACGCTTGAAAAGGTGATGTATTAACTGCACGTATTCTGTCCTATCTCTGGACACTTGAAACTCATGTCTCCAGCACTTATGAGGATGTGGCGGCATGTTCCATCAGGGAAGATGTGACCGAGACTGCTAACCTGATTTCTGGGGCGATAAGGCCAACAGGAAGAAACAAGACGGCACCAATTTTTTATGAGCAAACTGCTTAGGGAAAGGAACTGTATTGTTTCAAGGAAAAAATAAAATAACCCTCACGAGTGAAACTGTTCATCTCAATGATGGTTGGATTATTATTTGGAAAGATTAATATTTGCTAATGTGAATTTATCAGCATTGCATTTTGAGACAGGAAAATCACTGAATCTGATTTTCCTGAAGTGTCCCTCCTGTATCTTTTTTTCCCCCCCAAAGAAAGGAGAATATACCTTAGGAGTCTTAAATCTGTTAGTCTAGTTTTAGCTAATAGCATCCTTGACCAAGGAAGTATTCAGAGGGAGATAAATTACCGGAGGGTATGTTTCAATGCAACAGATAGGCTTTATTAAAAAAAAAAAAAAAAAAAAGGAAAAAAAGGCACGACGATAACATGGCTAACTGTGGACAAGAACAGCTTGGTAAGGTCTATGTAAAGGCCTTATTTCTTAACTCTATCAGAACTCGGAAAAAAGGAGGGAAGAGGAGGGTGCTGTGTTTTATTTTATACTTAACTCAATAGCCAGTCTACCCATTGCCCAATTTTTTCAGTGCTCTAGTTAACTTTCTGTATAGTTGGAAGAAAAAGAATTATCTTGGCAAGACGGGGTAAAAAGCATCCCAGACTCAGAGTGAGGACGCTTGATTTCTAATGCCATCTTCATCTCAGGTAACTACATCTGTCAAAGAGAGACAGTGGGGCCGGACAGTGTGTAGAGCTCATCCTTGTCCTTCATGGCGCACATCACCGATCCATCCGGGCTTGTACTCCCTCCTGGCCCGGAGCGCTCAACACAGCCCTCCCAGCAGCCACCTAACGGACTAGCAATAGCACACTTGAAACCTATCAGGCAGCCCTCGCCTAGATGAACTTGAAGGCTCTCTCTAGCTTTAAATTTGTAGGGAATCTTCCATAAATTATTTTCATATCCCACTAGGGGTCTACCAGGGATAAAACATATATGGACAAAAGACCATTTTATGAGCTTGCCAGAGATGGCGAAAAAATGGAAAACGTGGCTTAGTGAATTGTTTTCATGGCTCCAATGATTGGAGAAATAGAAAAACAAGGACTGCCATGCCTCAGAGTCTCCAGGGGCCAAAAACACTGTACGCCTTTGAGCTAAGTAACTAACTCTTGCCACAGCTGGGGTGGTACGTCAAGTGTGTAGCAACCTTGTCGATAAGCCCAAAGTGCCCATGGCCTCAGACAAGTCAATACCCATGTAGTTATTAGGCAGCTAGAGTGGTAAGAGGTACTGTGGTGTGTCACCTGGCCTGCCTTAGACCAAAAAGTTGTTCAGGCAGCTTTCGAGATAATGAAAAGAAACACCTTTGGAAAATTGCTGGTAGATGAGAAACAAAGACAAAGAAACAAGGCAGGTAGGTATAGTAGTGGTGAGAATGGGGTTTGTGTGCCGGCCACCTGCCACTTACCTAGAGGGCCCCAAAGCTGGCTCCAGGCTCCCAGCAGCCACTGGGAAGAAGGAAATCGACTCAGTCGTGCAGTTCCTAGGGGCCACCAGATACGGAGAAAGCAACTATTCCCGACTCTACAACCAGAGGGCTACTTCTCCCAAGGGTCTACACAAAGAAAACAGCACACAAGGTGCAATATAATCTTTTGCCCCATTCATCTGGAAGTGCCGGCAATGAGTCCCACGTGGCTGTCACAGTCTCTGCAGAGCTCACGGCCCCATGTGCCAACCCCAGGCAGAATGCTGCGAGGGTTACTGCTCTGGTTCTCGGGTGCCTGGGCTTACTCCAGTGGACGTGAAGAAGTACTATTTCCCAAACTACACAGGGCAAGGGACCAATGAGACGTTAGCAGACATTCTCGGGTCCAACCTGTTCGGTAAACACAGCACAATATGACCTTGCCCCCCCCCCCCCCCCCAACCGCCACCCTTCCAAATAAGTTTGCTTAATTTGATTAAACTCAGTAATTCTACAGATTTTATTTTTAAGTACTCTCTACACCCAACGTGGGGCTCAAACTTAAAACTGTGAGCTCAAGAGTCGCACGGTCCATCGACTGGGCCGGTCAGGATTCTTAACAAAATCCTCCGTCCTCGGGACACCTATCAGCATCTCATGGCAAATTCTTCCAGGCAACGTTTCAGAAAAATGCCAATCTAGAGGAAAAGAACTGCGTATCTCTATGGAATCTTTCCACAACATGATTTCTCTCAGCGAAGTTTCGAGAGCTGCTGGACGGCAGTGAGCCTGAGAGGCGTTTCGCAGTGTACGGGGAAGGCTTTGGTTCTCCGTGGCCAGCTGGAAGGGGACGCGCATGCCCCAACAGGTAGCCACACTGGATACATGGACAAACCAAGACTCTAACAGCTGTAAGTCCAACCTTCTAATGAACGAACGGTTGGGTTCCATAACGTCCCCTCTACACTCCCCCAACAGAAATGCTACAATGGGCCAAGGACAAGATGGCGTCTTCAAGGTCAGATGGAAGGGTCCCCGTGGTAGAGGGAGGAATGAGTGGTTACAAGAGAGCTGAGCCAGGGCAGCTCCTGGATCCCTCTCTTTGACCTATTTCTTTTCTTTTCTTCTTCTTCTTTTTTCTTTTTTAATCTCAGGGGGCCTGGAGGAGAGCAGGCCACTAGGGTTGGTGCCAGTCTGGGGCAACGGGAGCCACTGAAACTTACTCCGACTCGAATTTGGGACCAAAGACTCAGCTGGTAAAAAAATAACCCACGTCCACCTATAGTCCCTCTTGGAAACCAAGGGGGCTGACTCAGGATCTGGATCCCAAGACACAGTTTCTCTCGAAAACCCAGCACACAGGGTCTTCCAAATCCAGGAAGCACTGACCATAGACCCAAAGAACGACAATCTCCGGGCTAAGCGGGGACAGCGATGCTTTCTTTCTCCGGGAGTAGTGACGACCCCTAACCTGAAATTTTTAAAATAAAGTATCTCCCAAACATCAGAAGACCAAACCCTTAAGGAGAGGCAAGGCAGGGCTGTCAGCAAGTGTGCTGGGTGGTACGTGAGCTGGCGTGCAACGGCCCCACTGTATATTACGGGCGGTTATTTCTGAAGTTCCCATGATGCGCCCCTAATGGGCGTAGGGATGTGCTGACTTCCAAAGTGGGACTGACAGGCCCGCAGTTAACTGTCATTTCCATCACAGACTTAATAGCTTTGCCAGGCATCCTCCCAGCAAACGAGGAGAAGAAAGGTCTTGCTAGATGACAGCGTTCAAAAAGAACGCATGCGGATGCCATTACGGTATTCAAAGTGTCAGGTGCCAGCAGAAGGGCCCTGATCAGACAGACAAGCGTCAGGCTGCGTGCTTTAAGGTTATTTGAAGCCTGTCATTTCCATTAGCTAGCTAACCACAAGTGGAATCATTCACTAGCCGGCTTTCTTTAGCACCACGGTGGGGCTGAGGCTGGGGGGTGTAGGCGGGAGAAGGCGGAGAGGCCCGGGCTTGGCACTTTTGGTTCCTACCCTATTAGCAACTCATGATGGCTGGCAAAGGGAGGGGTGCACACGGGCGGCGGTGCCCCATGTGCCTGCTCATTAGTGCCTGGCAGTAAAGCGCAGAAACGAGTGGACATTGGCACAGGCTGGCCCTCTGTTCCTGGAGAAGGCCAAAAATAATCTCAGTAGATTTAATTAAAACTGCGGCGAACAGATGGGGAAGATGGAAAGAACTCCAACTGGAGACACTCATCTGTCCAGGTCTCCACGAGCGCTTTAATGAAGCCTTCGCTGTCTGCGGGTCCCTGTACTGACACATCCCTTTCTGGTTATGCAACGGAGCGGAACGATTACCCAGCAACTCCGCTTCGAGGGGCAGGGGCTGTTTCCCCAGGACGCGCATGGCCTGACCCAGCGCGGCTACTACAGCAGGAAAGCGACGAGCAGACAAACAGACTCTCCTTTCTGTCTTGATCTAACCCCAGAGAGAGAACGGGCGGTCAGGGGCCAGGGGAATGTCTCCTCTGTAGACAGAGGTGGTGGTGGCGGGTGCAGGGGGCAGGGGAGAGGGGAACCCCGCAACCGACTGAAGATTTAAACTCCCGGGTCCAGCTAAAACAAAGCAGCTCTGTCCAAATCGGGTCAGCGGTCTGCCCTAGTTAGTGGCTCCTTTGATCGTTCTCTGCGGCACCGCAAGCCGGTGGAGAATGGCGGGAGGCGGTCCTAACGCACCAGCCAAGTTAAAGCCCTGCCTGTATGAAAGCGGAAGACCCAGCGCGTGCGCACTTCCCAGACTGACCTGCGGGCTGGTCTTAACGGAGAAGCCCAGATTTCTGGTGCTAACAGCGAAACAGGGGTTCGATATCTACCTGCACCCAGAAATCTGAGTACAGAGACGGCAAAACCCGCCTGTGAATACGCTGGGCACCACGGATACAGCGCCCGAAGCCAGAGAGAAGCTTGCCGGCATCAAGGGCAAGGAGAGCTTCAGGAGAAGTCTTTGGGGCGGGAACTCAGAGGGATTCTATTAAAAGATTACTGGCACATGGAGCCCAGAGCTCTCCCGGCAGGGGCATTCCAGGTGTCCTCTAAACACTGAATGCTTTAAAAAAAAAAAAAATCTTTTTTTCAGATGTTAGCAGAGCTTGGTATTGCTGGTCTGTTTTTAAAAAAAATATATGCTCCCAGGAAAGTAAGGGTAGGATGACTCCTTATATAAGCCCCTAGGAATGTCAGGTGTTGAAGACCAGTCTGTTGGTAATTCCCAAATGACCTTGGGGTTGGGGGGACAGGACGGGATCTTGGCCGCTCATCACATCACTAGAGCACATTTTAAAGGAAATGGAAAACACCCCAGGCCTCCCACGTCCACAACCAAGCTCATGCTTCTACACTTCACGGAGAAAGGGGCCGCCCTCATGCATCAAAAGAAACCCGTCTTCGCTTAAACAGTCGTATCCCCCAAAGTTCGGGGAAATGATGATGATGGAAACTTTTTTTTTTTAAACCAAGAAAGACCAGGAGTATATGGAACCAGGAAACATAATGAATTCTTTGGAGAAAACCAGTGGCATTTTTCAACTAAAGTTTCCCTTGAAACTAGTTATGCAATGGTGTTAAAAAAAAAAAAAAAAAAAAAAAAGCTTTTGCTCAGCTAAGTTTCCGACTATATTAATCTCATTATCCTTTGAACCGTATAACCAGCAATGCCAAATGCAATTTGTATTCCGCAGCAAACCGAATGCTCTAAAATGATTATCCCAATATGAACCGTGGCAATCCTTGATATTGTTGGGTCTGAAAGGCCATCGAACCGCTGAATACTGTTCCCATATGCCTTCTGAGTTTCATGACACAACGTTGCGTCTGCTTTGCAAGGGATAAATTAAGCGTGTGAAAGTCTTAGCAAAGCCCTCATTTTCCAGTTAATCAAATCTCCCCTAATCAAATTAGCACACATAATTCCTCTGGATGCATGGCACAAAAAGTGCATTATCCCCTTCTTTGGAGTTGAAAGGGAGAAAACAGCATGGTGCCTTTCTCCTTTGCTTGAGTGGGCCTAAATAGAGGGGTTCTGCAGAAAGACAGGTCGAGGAAAACTTTGGCAGCGCTGACATTCCCAGCTCATTAAATCCACCGCGTCTGCGGCCACCTCCGGGGACCAGTGAAGCATTCCGTAATGAGATACTTGTTTAATTTTCCTTCAAAGGCCGGACATCTGTGACAAACCTCCCCATTCCAACCCCACACAGGCTAATCTATCAATAGGCCTAAGGCCTCTATCTGGTTTGATGGAGTGTTTTCCATTGAATAAACTAGATAATAAATTTTGAGGAGAAAGGAACAATTGCCATTAGCTCCGTTCTCTCCAAAGAGTCGAAGTCCATCATGAAAATTCAATAGCGCTGAGCTAAATGGATAAATGTTCACAGTCAACCTTTTTTAATTGATTTCCCTTCATGAAATGATCTAGTCTCTGAAGCTAGCCGTCCCAGAGCCCCTCTTTAACCTTTCTTTTCATTCCAAATACATTTAGAAGCCCTGAACAAAAAGGAATAGCTAAAATATTAATCTCCCTTGAGAGGAAAGGCCTGCAACAGACCAGATTTTCAGATCAATCCCCAACAGTGCCCGTGGTCTACAAAAGAATGAAACACACTTTTAGCTCTATTCAGTATGGCACCGATTCTGACCTTTATTGAAAACCAACCACCACATCCCGACACTGGCAGGGACTAGAAAGCCTCCTTACATAATAGGAATTCAGTGCAGATACTGTCAGGCTCCGGGTGCAGTTGGTTCTGCTTACCCCATAATGAGGCCTGGAACATGCATAATGAAAGCTGTCTCAACAATATTTTCACTTTAATGCTTTATTATGTCTAGGAATATGTTTTAAGTAGTAATATTTCACTTTCTCTCCCCTCCCCCGCCTCCCCCCACCACCACCCCTGCCTTTCTTAGACTCAATTTGCTGGAACCCTTCAAAGGCTCATAAACAAGCTATTATGATCGCTGCCATTTCGACAGCGTGTGAGGAATTCGTTAGAAGCGCGGCGCAGGACCTCACTGTTCTCCACCCACAGAGGTGATCCTGCGTGTCCCCTCCCGAGACATGAGCGGCCCCTCCTCCGCCTCCCTCCCACCTTATCCGCATTGGCGGGTGCCCGGGATGGCGTCACACGCCTGGCACTGGCCGAAGGCGGTCATGGGTATCACGTGTGCCCGCTGGCACCATCCCCTCCCCCTGGCTGCCACAGCAGATGAGTCCCCAGGACCCGAACTCCTAACAAGAGACAACTCCCAAAGCCGCCGGGAGCCTCCCCCACCCCCGCCATCACACGCCGGCATTACTTCTGAACTTGACGAGCGCACCAGCTGCTTGCACACATGCGTTCACCTCCTGTGTTTTAGGGCAAGTACACGAAGTGGGTGATTGTCCCCTGTGGAGCACGGAGCTGCTCTGCACAGCACCCAGGTCTTCTCCCTCCCTCCTGGGATCAGAGTCAGAGTCAGGATCAGAGTCCTTCCGGATCCCACCCACGATGGCTACTAGACGCAGCGGGAGAGAATTCTTGGGCTACTGCTTTACCCCCAGCAGAGGTATGACCGCCCTGTGTGTCTGGAGCCGAGGCCTGTGCTGGTCCCGGGGCGGATGCATGTCCCTCTCGCACACCCACAGCAGCCCAGCAGCCCAAGGCTCCCCCATACCGGCAAAAGTATCCCAGCTCCCCGAGCAGCAAGCTGAGGACGTGAGTGTGAGTCCCCTTTTGTGGGCCAGAAACCATTTAACATCCCCTTGTGCTTATTACAGCAAAAAGTCTGGAAACCAGGGGGTTTATCTAACTCCCAGCCTCCTCTCTTCCGCCGAAAGGGTCTTACTAAGAGCTTTCCAAGGGTAAATGGAAATGAATTTCTCAGAACGCTGAGGAGAGGAGTGGGAGTCGCACAGCCCCCTGGCTAAGCAGCATCGCTCTAGACCTTCCTGCCTGCGGGGGACTGTGCTGGGCACCCTACTTCCAACTCTCTCCTTTAATCCTCTTAAGAATTTCTGAAGCTGATAGCATTTACCTTCTATTACAGATGAGAATGTCAAGTCCCAGTAATCTGCCCCAAGTCCTACTTCTGGGGAGTGACTCAATCTCGTTTGTTTGTGGTCACACCTAAGCTCCTTCTACTAATCTTTATTGGCCTTTTAGTTCAAAGGGCTTGGGTCAACACGGATAACGATGTCAAACCTCTGACTTCTGTTCCTGGGCTCACCCTACAGATACACACTGAGAGTGTATGTGTACTCGGACGTGTCATCCTAAAGATCCTCCAGGGCGAGAGACGAACCCAAGAACAGCGGAAGGAGCTTGTCCGTGAAGGGCGGTTCTGGAGATGGTTCCGGAGATGCGTGCGCGGGAGGCCTCGGGGGTGGAGGAGAGACGGGATCAGAGGTAAGACGACAAGATGACAGACGGAGACACGCTGTCACGGGCCTTGAGTGCCCTTGAACCCTAAGGAAACCGGACTTGGTCGTACGTCAACAAAAAGCAGAGTGAAAGAGGAGAGATCAGGTGGGAGATGGGACTGCAGCAGAAGGGGACACTTTCGTAGGTGAGAAGGAAGGAGCCGGCAGAAGCTTGAGGACATATGGGAATAGAAGGCAAAGGAACATTCGCTGGGAGCGAAGGAGCAGGAGAGGAGAGAGCAGGGGGCCGGGGTGGTTACACGGTAAAGGTCAAGACCCCGTGGGTGGACACTCTACCGGTAAAGCTACGATCCAAATTTTGGTCATTTGTGTTGATGCTGGAACAGCCGGGACAGGAGTCCATGTATCACTTTCACAGTGAGGGGTTTCCCAGGTCCAGGTTCTCCTTAGGCGAGTCTGACACGGGCGGCTTGAACGTGCCGGGCTTCCTCGGACGCCCAGCTGCAGGCACCGGCGGGTGGGAGGACCCTGGGGCAGAGAACACCGGCGAAATGGACCCAGTCATCGGAGCCAGCGGGAAGACCGGTCACGTCACAGAGAGGCGAGCAAGGCTTTCATCCACTCTCACGGCCAGAGAGGACCCCCGCAGGCTGGACCTCCCCTGGGGAGCCCCAGGCCGAGATCCCCGGACACCTTGCGACTCACGCAAAGCAGGAGCTCGGGGACTATTTTCCACCCCGCCCCCTCTCATCCTCTGAGCTCTGCTCATTAACTCTAACAAAGAATCTTAACAAGTTCCTTTAGTTTTGTTTTGTGAGAGGAAAAAAAAAGAAAGAGAGAAAGGCAGCGAGACGTGTACCAAAATAACCAGCTTTAACAAATGGCCGCTGGTTTAAAAATAGTGCGGGGGCTTAAGCTTTCGCCTTCATCTCCGTGGCTGACCTTGCTAATACAGTATGTAGATCTCTTGCCAACTAATCGGCCGACTGTAAAGCATGGCTTCAAGCTGCGGCCAATGGTCTGTAACGGGAATGAATGAGAGGGTTTCGGCAGCCAGGATCTGGAGCCTGCTATCTGTATCTGACAGCTGTCACCCACGCGGCGGAGGCCAAGGCCTAGACCTTCATTTAAAAGCAGCATGGCTGATCAGATTACTGGGACAGTGTGTCAAAACTGACTGCTCCGAACTAGGGAGACAGAAAGCAA
Source organism: Enhydra lutris kenyoni (assembly GCF_002288905.1). Lineage (NCBI taxonomy): Eukaryota > Metazoa > Chordata > Mammalia > Carnivora > Mustelidae > Enhydra > Enhydra lutris. Next base: position 43,087,250 of record NW_019154097.1, read on the forward strand.
ATCCATAAATAGCAGTCTTGCCGCCTCCGTGAGCCACTGAAGGGCGACCGACATCGAGCGGCAGATGCGAGGTTTGGTTTCCACAGCCGGTGGGACACAGCCGCGGCCGGATCAGAAGCCTTGTTCTAGGACACAGTGCGACGGAAAGATCGGCTTTCCGGGCAAGAATTTAAAAGAGCTGCATTCTTGGCCATGGTAGTGGTCGCCCGGCAATAATTGGTTTGAACCAACTTTACGAGCTAACAAGGCTTCCCGGCACTTAATAATGGCCTCGGGGCACAGGGGCTCAGCAAGTCACCTTTCCCATAATGTGCTGGCTGCCTGCTTCCCGCCGTCCGCGGGGACCGCCGGTGCTGGAACACAGAGAGTGATAAAGTCAGAGGCTCTCCACTTGATATCTATTATCGGTGTCTACTGGGTCTTCAACCAGAACCGCGGCGCGGAGGACTGGGGGAGAACAGAGCGTCCCGAGGTTGAGTTATCTACGAGCGTGCTGAGAGCGTGGCCTAGACGCCGGACATCGCCGGATTGTAAACGAGCCGGCTGACATTTTAGAGTAGGTACCAGCCCTTCCAAGAGCCATCTGTCACTCCTCAAGGTCTCCGCTGATAAAACCGGGATGTCCAAAGATTTGTCAACAACCGCAGAAGGTAATCCCGCGGCCACGTCGGAAGGGAGGAGCACACGCTCCCTCGACCTTCTGCACGCAGGTCGGGCGCACACTGGCGGTGACGGCGGCCAGAGGTCTCCCCAGCTCGTGGGGCTGCAGGTCCGCGGCGGCGCGGCTGCCAAGGATGAGGACCTCAAGGTGGCGAGTTCCAGGAGCGGTGGGGACACAAGCCGGCGGACGGAACCCTGGCCTAAGCGACCGAGACCTCGGGCCCCCGTGCTGCCCGGGGGGTGAGGGCCGTGGGAGAACAGGATGGACAGTGATTTTTCTCCGAGGCGGGTGCCACTGCCCTGGCTCTTTTTTTAAAAGGTTCGGCCGAAGTAACACTTTTCACGAATAATGAGAACATCAAGAGAAACAAGGTTCAGAGCAGCCAGTGCGTCCCTCTGCCAGGCGCTGTTCGAAGAGCCTTCTGTGGACAGCCCAGTTAAGCCTCACCCCCTAATGGGACAGGTACTCGCAGGAGCCCCGTTTTGCGGATTTAAACCCAGAAAGGTTCCATATACCGCTCGACATTGGGCAGCTGGTAGGAAAAGTCCGGGGTCACACTCGGGCAGGCCAGCTTCAGAGCGCCACACGTGCACATCCGCACCGTCCACCCCTGCAACCGTCCCCTCAGGGAGACCCAGTGTTGGAAACCATGCTAGGACGTAGGGAAAGAAAAGATCAAAGCATCCCATTCGGAACTACGTAGGAATCAAAAACAGAGCAGAACAAGAAGGCCGTCTCTCTGTTTCGACGGTTGACTCTAAACAAGTTCATTCTGCCATATTTACCCAACAAGCGAATCCTAGCGCCTCTCTCTCTGGGCACCGCGCTGGGCTGCGGGGTACAAAAAATGAGCATGAAAGAGCCCAGTGAGGAAGCCAGGCTGGTGGTTTTTTTCTCATGGGGGGAAGGGGCCTGCCCTGGAATGCCATTTGCCTTCCCCTCTTTGGGCATTAGAAAACACCTTCTCCCCAGGGACTGCAGCCGGAGGGCCCACCGAGGGGGCCGGACAGCAAGGGGAGTACCCACGCCCTGTTCGAAGGCCAGTGGGAAACGTCACCAGGAAGAGCTTTGAACCAAGCCGAGCTGATAAGCCTTCAGGCTGACATTCAGGTCTCTTTATGGGATTTCTGTTGGCCATCTGGGGGCTCCTGCTGGCACTCTGCACTGCCCAGAAGAGAGAAGAAGCCTAATTAAAAAATCACGTGTGTTCCCATGGCTTTAAAAGTGTCACACTGGCTGGCTGTCATGACTCTTGGAATCCAAGATGCTGAAGCTGAGAGGAGTCACTGGAGATCATTTAACTCAACCTCGACGGATCCAGAGCGGGAAGCCCCCTCCTGTGCCCGCTCTCCCCGCCCAGAGGTTAAGTGCCTTGTCCAAGGACAAACAGCCAGAGGGGGGCAGAACCGGGATGGAACCCGGGGCGGGCACTCCCCGTGAAAATGTTTTGCTACAACCCCGCGGAGCAGCCCATGAAATGAATGCAGGGCTATGAAATCGGCAAATTCAATCAAGTCAAATGTGTGTTTTGAAAGAAAGTCAAGAATGAAGAAATAGAGTTTGAAGAACATTCAACATTCATGAGCTGTGCCCATTTCAGGTCGCTGGAGAGGTTTCTCTGGGGCAAAGGTTTTCTTAATACAGGGTTTCATTGGCCGGTTGGCTCGAGACGTGCACACACTGATATTTTGCTCCCGGCAATACCTTAAACCCCCAGTTAGGCAAGTATAAAAAACGGCAATGGCCTTGAGAGTGCGGCATGGTTTATACATGGCACACGCATCGTAGAGGATTTGGAGAAATCTATGAGGGACCCGATGCTTTCCCACCTACTGACATTTACAAAGCAGTTTAAATCATGCATGAGGGGCCTCGGGCACATGCAGTTCACAAAACAGAGCTCCGAGCTCCCAGGGAGTTCGAGCTGACCAACACTCTTTATTAGAACCGACAGTGAAAGACAGCTACTGCGGAATTCGTATCAGAAATGCAATACCAGGATGACAACGTTAATGCTGGCGGATATATTATGTAGATTACCTGACTCAAATCTTTCTTGTTAAATAAGTTTCATGCATCCTGTTTTTCTCCTCCAGAATATCCTTCTGGCTTCACTGGGGGAGTGTTCCTTGAATTCCTTGATCATTCATCTGGTTTTCAATATTTTGGACATGCTGGGTTAGCACAGAAGAACAGATAGAGATATTTAAACAGTGGGAAATAGTTAAACCTTTAAATGAACAACAGAGCTGAACCCTGAATTAAATATCCCGGTGTTATTTTTTTGTATAATGTTCCACTATTCAATAATTTTTTTTTTTTTAACAAAGAAACACTTTCCTAAGGCTGATTCATTCTAGATATTCAATTCCCATGTAATCTAAGATTTTAAATGTATGTAATTATAAATTAAGGACAATTTCACTTGCATGCTTTTTTAGGGCCAAGAATTTCATGGAAATAAGGTCCCAGTGAAAAGTGGCCAGGGACAGAAGACAGCGAACATCCTTTCTCTCTCCAATCTTCAAAGACCTCGAAATACAACATAGATGGTTTAAATTCTGCTTGTGGAGACACTAGGACTAGGTCAACGCGACTGAGTCAGAAAAGGAAGTCGTTGGTTATGTGGCATTGGTGACTGGTGGCCAAGGGCAGATTCGGTGGAGGCTGAATGAGAGTCAAACGCTATTTCGTGGAGGCTTCCGAGTTTCTGAATGGAATCGATTATCTGCTTCCTCTGCGAGATTTTCCGGCCGGTCTCCACCACAGTCCGTGGGAAATGTCATCCCTGCTCAACGTCTCTCATAGACGTGACCCCTCCAGAGCACACAGCCACAGGGCTGATGTCACTTAGAAGGTGCCCATATTGGTGCGCCAAGCAGGCCTCAAGCTGCCTCAAGCTCGCTTATCTGTTGTCCTCCAACAGTTACAGCAGAGGGGCTCTTGGATCCATGAGTGCCAAGCTCCATCTCGAGTCTCAACACACCATACACCATTTTCATGAACTAATGAGACTTTCCAAACATGTAGGGATGCTTCAGTGATCATAAAAATACATTTTCCTTTTAAAATTCATGGTCAGGTTTTATTCCTTACAAACTTTTTTTTTCCATTTTTTAAAAAGATTTTATTTATCTAACAGAGAGAGAGAGAGTGAGCAAAACCAGGGGGAGCAGGAGAGGGAGAAGCAGGCTCCCTGCGGAGGAGGGAGCCTGATTCAGGGTTTGATCTCAGGACTCTAAGATCGTGAGCCGAGCCAAAGGCAGACGCTTAACCTACTGAGCCACCCAGGTGCCCCTCCTTATGTATTTTTTAGTCGACAATCTCAAACATAGTTAAGGTAGAAAGAACTGTATAATAAACCCCCAATTACGATCACCCAGCTTCAATAATTATCAACTCACGGCCAACGGTGTTTCATGGACACCCTATCCATTCCACTACTCCCCCTCCCTGCATCATTTCTAAAACAAACCTGGGACTCTATATCATTTTATCTGCCTGTGTTTCTGTACACGAGTTCTACGTTTTTTTAAACTGCAAGACGGCAAAGGTACGACTATTATTAGGTAGAGCTCTGATTTTTTTTTAACATTTAAAAATTATTCTCAAATTTCAAAAACAAACTAAAGAACCACTTCTCTAGATGCTTTCACGGATCTCAATCGTGGATTGGAGTTCAAGAGCAGAGAATTTCTAATTTCTCTATAACCATTAGGGACTAACAAGATGTGTGTAGTTGGTGTTTAATGAATGATTTTCAAATGATTTCCTGAATGATCCTCACTACACATGCAAACATAAATTCACTGCATTATCGTAATCAAAGCCCAAGAGCGAATACATTAATAGAGTAAGCTTGAAATAAAACCACCTTTTTAAAAAGGGTTACCGTTAGTGTTAAATAACGAGATCTATCACATATCCTGTAATCTACGTGTAAACGCAATCACGTACCCCACAGGCCAGCCACAGTCTTTCAGGAGATGATAATAAAGAAGCTGCAGATATATTTCTATGTGCTGGGTATAAAAACACAGTCGTGAATCACCACTTGAGCATCCAAGATCATGGGCGATCAGTAAGTGACCCTTCAGACGGCGAGCACGAAGGAGATTGAGGCAGTCTGACACCCTACGATCATCTAAATAAAATTCCCCCAAACGGCCTTCCGTGCTTACAGTCATGTCTTCTAAAACTCATGGCACTGAATAAATTCCATGATATTACTCGAACTGACAGCTGATGAAATAATGCAAGAAAAATAATCCAGTAGTGACCTCAAACGAAACCACGAAGACATTAAGGCTAATGGAAGTAAAATCACTCATTGCACAGTGATTTTACTTTCTTCTTTTATATTAAAATAAAAAGCCAACCTAAACCTTCCTCAGGATATTGCATTTTGAAGCTAACCACAAAATATTTCTAGAAAGGGGGCGTATTTCAGAAAATCGACATGCAGTTTGAGTTTGTCAAGGGGGAGCGAGCTTTCCACATCACGGGGTGGGTAAACGTGGAAAAAACTACCACTGTCACATGAAGGGAGCAAAGATCATTGATCTGAGATTGACTGTGATTACCACGGTAAGGGCAGAAGACCTGTTTTACTCAGGGACACACGTGTGTGGTGCCCTCCCCCGCTAGAATCACGAGAGTAGCGATGCCCCACCGTTTCGCATTTCCGCCTCTCTTCTCTGGCTTGCAGGTCGCCAGGTGGGTAGGCAGATGAGCACCCGCGGACCCAGCCCCACTCCCCCACCTCTCAGGAGCTAAGCACCTCTCTTCATGTTCGCCCCGAATATGTCAAGAGTTCACAAGGCGAACTTTAGACCTAAGAAACGTATACGAACAGGACAATATTCTGCCGCGAGAAGCAGATCCCACCGAGATGGACGAAACGAGTGAGATCGAAGATCTCATCCTCTTTCAAGAACTTTTCATATCAAAATATTGAGGTCAGGAGAAGAAGAGCACATACAGTTGGGAATAACAAATACAGACGGGTTTACTAAAAACATTTTATAGCATCATGACATCTCTTCAGAAATAACTACTGTACTACCTCCATTGCAACGTTTAGTGGTAAGAGTTTTGTTTTTGAAGGTTTCTTAGAATTTCAGAGGATCCCGTCACTGCCAGGGTTATATCAGAGAAGAGGCGACATCTGGTCTAATCACCGAGAGTAAACAGAACCTCCCCTTACGGTCCCCGGCCAAGTGGCTAGAGGCTCTGTGCTTGGCGACCGCAAGCGCGCTCTTGCCTGAGCAGCAAATTCCATCTTTACATAACTCCACTTTTAGACTTTGGCTCAATACAAGAAAGAGCTTTCTGTCTCTTTGCACTTTCCACTCACTTCTCCTAGCTCCATCCTTAGAGATCCCACGAGGTAATTCCAATCTCTCTTTTGTGGGAAAGGATTTTAAGGACTGCATCTCAGAAGGTCACTGGATTCCTCTGATCTTTTCTTCTGAAGCTAGAGAGAGTCATTTTCACAGGTCATAGGACAGGGCTTCAAAAACACCTTAGTAATCACTGGATTGTCTCTTTGTTTGTTGATTATTCCGTCTCCAGGTAAACACCTGCCATTCTTTCAACTGTTTTTCCTAAGACATGGCTTCATAAATGCCTTCCGTGACATGTGCTTATCTGCTCATTCATTCCCCGAGCAAACGCTGAGCTGGCCTCTACCTCTATCGGGTTCTAGCCCGGGGGATCCGGACACAGAGAAGAAGTCAGAGGCCCCTGTGATGTGCAGACACAGATGTGACACGGTATGCAGGTATGGACACAAACGGCGGTGTCTTAACCAAGTGCTCTCAGATCACTTCTAGATGCTTTAGAATACTCTGGTCTGTCAAAACAGACCCCAGGCTAATCTACTATTCCGCTTGGACTGAATTTTTCTCAGCAGCAGCAATGGGTCTCCCCAGCAGCTTGTCCCCCTTTCCCTGTTGCTAGAAAAACCCACCTTAGTTCAGGCATCAGACCACCATGGGCCCAGCCCAGGAGATGACCAAGTGGGAAAAGCTCACCAGTATTTGCTCGTGACTGGTTTTGGGTAGACATGGAACCTGGCTCCGGCTAGGTCACTAATGAGATACTAGGGGAGGTCCGCTGCAGGACCTTTGGAAAGGGTTTTCCCTCCTAATGAAAAGAATCATACAGTGAAGCAATAGGTCTGCCCCCTTCCTTCCTCGCTTGGGTGTACAGAGTTGGGGCGCAATGCGTGTAGCTGTGGCCGCTATCTTATCGATGGAAGGTGAAACCAAGAGACCCTCAGAGAAGCCAGTGCAACACTCATCCGGCTAGCCCTGGACAACTCGCTATGTGGCTACTTCTGGTTAGGCCTTCTGTTACCTGCAACCCGATGCGTCCCATGTAGCACGAGGCATGTATGGTCTTTAGAGCAGGTGGAGTGGGGGGGTGTTCCCACCTTCCCGCCCTAGTGATGGACTGGCTGAGTCGAGAATTATGCTCCTATGGGTAAGACAAGAGAGAAGCCAACTGAAGACGCTGGAGGGGGAAGCTACGACCTCCCCTGCACGGTCTAGGAGGGAGGGCGAAGACAAAAGGGAGACTGAACTTTTAGAAGACAGTGACAGTGCCCCCCTGTATTGGAGTTTTTCTTCCAAACCAGGGCTACTAAAGAGAACCGTCTTATGTCCCTTTTGCTCATGGACACAAACTTTAAGACTTTTTTTTTTTTTTTTTTTTTTTAAAGAGAGAGAGAGAGAGAGCGCACAGGCAGACAGAGTGGCAGACAGAGGCAGAGGGAGAAGCAGGCTCCCCGCAGAACAAGGAGCCCGATGCGGGACCCGATCCCAGGACGCTGGGATCATGACCTGAGCCGAAGGCAGCTGCTTAACCAGCTGAGCCACCCAGGCGTCCCAAACTTTAAGACTTTCTAGTCTAATTTGTCTAAAGTAAGGGGGACCGATGTTATGATTTATGTCTTAAAAAGTAAAGAGAATGAACTGCTCAGAGGACTCCAGAGTTGGGTCCCTTTGGCGTGGCTGGGACCACAAGCCACGCTTTCACGGCCCTGTGGCCCATGTACTTTCACGCAGATCGCCAAAGCCACGAGAAAGGTCAGCTGTGTTTGCCTGGCACGGCATTCTAAAACCTTGTTTTTGTCCTCAAAGGACAAAAGTAAAAGTTAACAAACATGGTGGGGAAAACAGAAGAGGAAAGGAGTCCATCAGCGAAGTGATACAGGGATGGGGGGGCTCTGAGCTAGCACGAGGAGCCTCACTGCTTGAATTATTCTGTCCCGGATTTCACCAAATATTAGGAAAACGAATTACTCTGCCTTCCCAAATCCTTGGCACTGAAAGTGTGCTCACTTATAAAGTGTGAGTATTTGGAAAAAGTATGGTTTTGATAGACAGTTTATTGGAAGGATTTATCAATGACCCGGTCTTCTTAAAACCCTGCTTCAGAAACCTGCTTCCAGTCAAACTTCCTCCTTCCTTCCTTTAACCATTCAGTTAGTTAAGTCTCTGCTGGGAGGTCATTACAGACCGTGCAGTGTAGCGGCAGACCTCCATACAAAATCCCTGTCCTCAGGGCACCAACACTCCAGTGCAGGAGGCGAGCAAGGGATACCTGAAAGCCTGTGTAGGGCGTGCGTGTGTGCGTACGCGTGTAAGTGCTGGTCAAGCGCTACAAAGAAAAGCAAGTTGGGACCGGGAGATGCAGGGTCATCCGGGGTGTGGTGGGGCCTGGTGTCGTGACACGGTCATCAGGGAAAGCCTCTCTCAGGGACTGACATTTACATAGGGGGACCCTTATGACGTCAGGGAACAAGGCAAGTGACCCCACCCGGGGGGAGAGCACTCAGGCCGACGGAGCAAGCCTCCAGCGTGCGAACTGGCCCAGCTCGCTGGAAGGACAGACCAAAGGCCACTGGACCGGCTGGAGGGCTGGGAAGTGAAGGCGGACCAGCAGGCAGGGTCCGGTGAGGGAAGCGCCTCTGCTGAAATGTGACGGAAGCCGAGGGAAGGTTCTGAGCATCCTGGACTCGGGTCCATCTTGGACCTCCTTGCCTCCGGTGATTTGGGAATCACAGTTTCACTAGCTGTTGTCATTACTGGTAGCGCCAAGACGTAGGGTGTGACAACGGGACTGGGGGGGCTGGAGGGGATTACAAGAGGTCAGGAGTCGAGGGGCCCGAGGTGCGGACGGGCTGTCCGTGTGAACGCCGTCTCGGCAGGAAGAGAAGAGTGAGGCAGACGCTCAAATCTTCAACAAGCAGGAGGTCAGCAGATAAGACAGGGGAGAAGTGATGCTGCCAGATGCGTGGCTGTCAAAGCAGCATCTTTGAAGACGAAGGAGGATCATGTATTTCCATTTAGACGGAAGGAAGGAGGCCACTGGTTCCCAGGCTCCCTCAAGCGCAGGGATACGCAGCCCGTTACACGCCCCACCAGCAACGTGCACCCCTAGGGATGAAGAAGAGGCTGGAGTTTGTCTAGAAGGACCAGAGGATGAATACACCTGCCCATCGCGTTTCTCAGCCCGGCATTATTCCCTCCCGTGTGGGAGGGTTTTCAGGAGTGGGCTGTCCTGCAGCCGTGTGCTTTCCAGAAAGCTGGAGTGTACCCTTTATGTAAAGCACTTAGCTCTATCAAGAGAAACCCTCCTTGAGTATCGGCTTAAGGATTTCCAACGGGGTGACTCGGAGCTTCATCTCCTCTCCTCCTGGTAGCAGGGGCAACTGTTACGGGGCTCGGCAACGGTGCCTGTCCCTGACCGAAACGTCATGCTGGCGGGGCTTAGCGCGTGCGTGTCCGCGGTGTGTCTGCCCCTTCGCCGAAGGGTCCCCCGGCACCTGCTAGCACAGAGGCCCCAGGACCCTGCAGCGCGGCTCCGGCGGTGACAGTCCGGTCTCTCCGTGACACCATCAGCTGCGGCTTACTGCTGGCAGCGCGGACGGCGACTTGCTCCTTAATTTTACATAAAGCGTCTGATCGGGGCCCTGGGGTAGGGACACCTGGACCGGAGAACCAAGAGCACGGGCTTCGGGAACGACACGTCGCTGCTCAGAATCGGGCACTGTTTGCACAGCAGGAGCTACCTCGACTCCAACTTGGGATACGGGGAGCTGTCCTTGCCCTTGCCCCAGCCAGCCGGGAGGAACGCGCGCACGTTCTCGGCCGCCAGGAAGCATCGCGCAGTGAGGAGTGAAGGTGGGGACGCTGCCCCCCGCGCCCCACCCGGCTCGGACGCGTCCCACAGGGCGCGGCTGGGTCAGGCTTCATGGAACAGACTGGAGAGCATCACTCGGGGATCTGGGCTATTTCGCGACATACTCCCGCTCTCCTTGGAGCCCCGTGCAGACTCTGCTCTGGCTTCTGGAGGGGCCGCTGGAAGCAGAGCCCGCAGGCGTCCCACTCGTCGCGGCGCAGCGGGCTGGTGGATGCGCGAACACAAAAGGTGATACTGACAGTCAGCATCAGATCTGACCGCTCCCGACAACTCCTGTGATACGGCAACCTCCGGGACTCGAGGACACATCTGCGAGGAGAAGGAGGAGCTGCCATCTGCACAAGCTGCATTATTTAACTGCTGGCACTGATTCACATTTGCTGTAACCTATGGTAATGGGCTCTGGGGCTTTGCACGTCTGCTACACAGCGGCAGCTGATGTGGCCTGCTCCATCCTTAAAACAGGATGCTTTAATTTTTAATGGAGCACATGTTCGATCGGCTATACAAACAGGCTAATCTGCAAAGCATGTGCTCGGTAACAAGCCTGGCTGTGCAGCCTGAATATCAACACGACGCGGCCAAGCCGGGGGCCTCCTGCTCCCCTCCCCCCCGCCAAGGGCCATGGGCCGGGAGCACTGGCCAGCTGGGAGCCGAGGCACCTGTGGCCTCCTCGGGAGCCTCCGCAGGGCTTCAGCAGCTGGGGGTCTACAAGCCCTGGCCGGCGGGGGGAAAAGGAAAAAAAAAAAGCGGTTTCCGGCAGGTTTGGGGCTCTGGTGTCGAGGCAGGTGAGGCATTAAAGATGAAACTGTCCTCTGCTGCACAGGCATGACTAGAATGAGGCCTGGGCATCTCCCCCCCGGACCTACCACGTGCCCGGCACTCCGCTTCATGGCGAGAATTTAAACACCGACGAGGCATAGTCCTCGCTCCATAAAACCCGGTGACCGCGATGCCGACGTGACGCGTTAGAGGCAGGCACAAAGCTCTCCGGGGGCCCAGGGGGAGGCATACGCAAGGAAGAGACATTGAAATTGGGTTCTGAAGGCAGGCCAGGAGTTCACCAGCAGCTCGCGGGGTGCCGCGCGGTCGGCACGGAGCGCAGTATGTGGGGAATGGTAAGCAGATGTGCCCGCGTTCCGCGGGAGACAACTGCACAGAAATGCCTGGTGCGGAGCTGGAATCTGGAGCCAGAGCTGACGAGAGCAGCTCACGTCCGAGACAGGAGCCCGGGCGGCCAGCTACAGGCGACGTCGACACGATGGAAAGTCTGAGAAATGGTCCGGGGTGGAAAGGAAAAGCTCTGAAGACCGAAGTCTCAGGGGCGCCAATGTTTAGCTGAAGGGGGGCTTGAGAAGTAGCGGAGAGGGGTTAGGGACATAAGGACAGGGAACTTTCTGTAGGGAGGGAGGGGTTCCAAGCCTCAGGGCGGTCTCGCAGTTAAGGCCTGCTGGGCTGGGTCATACCCAGGACCCTCTCGGTGCCGCAGATGTAATCCTAGTCCTTATTAGGACACACTGTTTTACTATCGAGTATTTCATTACAAGCCTGGAAGACAGGCCAGTGGCACGACCACATGGTCTCGATGAGGAAATGGGGCCAGAGAAGGGTATGGGATTTCCCAAGGCCGTGTGGCCGTGGCCAGTCCACAAACTCCCAGTCCCAAAAGGACACTGTGCTGGGGCCCAAGGACATGAGGGTCCCAGGTCCACCAAGGTGGTTCTCCGTGGGGAAAGGCTTTCAAGCCAAAACCCTCATTACCACAGCTTCCTCTGAGATATTCACCAAAGCCACTTAGCACTCTCAAGGCTCTGATAAGTTCTGTAGTTAAAAACAACTCACCCATGAAAGCTACGTGCCTAACTGTGTGGAGCCCTCTACTGCCCAAACGACTGTTTATGGAGCCATTTTTTCAAGTTATGTTTTTAATGGTCCTTGGAAGAATGAAGGAAATGCAGCTCTGACACGCCACCGGGAAAGCCTCCCCCAGCTGGGTGTCGGTTTGGAGTGGGTCTGCGACCAGGGCAGAGGGGCTGGGGCTGTGCTCACCACACACTGCCCACAGTCCGTCTCAGGGCTGGCTCTACTGTCCTCTGGAGGTGATCGAGGGTCCCCTGTAGTAAGTGACGTCTAGTTGTTTACACTCGTCTCTCCATGAGGTAACAACGTATTTATTTTATCCACCTCTGCCTTGTGTCTTGCTCTGCTGGCGGGCAAAACCAGGAAACCATGGGGCGCCTGGGTGGCTCCGTGGGCTAAGCCTCTGCATTCAGCTCAGGTCATGATCCCAGGGTCCTGAGATCGAGCCCTGCATCGGGCTCTCTGCTCAGCGGGGAGCCTGATTCCCTTCCTCTCTGTCTGCCTCTCTGCCTACTTGTGATCTCTGTCTGTCAAACAAATAAATAAAATCTTTAAAAAACAAAACAAAACCCAGAAACCGGTGTGTATCTGCTGAATTAGAAAACTGCCTAATGACAGAGTAGAGCAAAATCCATGGACGTGGGCTCAGAGCTTCAACCGGGGACCCTCAGCACGCGCTCTTGTCACGGGAGAGCAGCTGTCCAACGTGACAGCTCGTCCCTGTCCATCTGGCCTGCCCCTTGGGGGTCACTCGTGCTCAGATCCTCAGTGGGCGGCGCCTCCTGGCTCTCTAGCCCTTGACTTAGCTCCAATCTGGCCACACAGGGCAGCCAACTCTGTGGCCAGGCCCTCGCCCCTCTCCCCCTGGACCTGCTCCTCTGGCGAAGGAAAGCCATGACAGGAGAGAGAGCGGAGAAGCCAGAGTGTCCAGGGACCAGAGCGCTCCTCGAGAACACGGGGTTTGTGGGTGGAAGCGTGTTTTCCTTTGGATGGCAGGGCACGTGGAGGACGAGGGTGGGCCGGGGGCTGTTAAGTGTCCAGCCCAGAGAAGGGGCAGCTGGCAGAAGGCCTTTTCACGAAGATTCCCAATCCACCCCGAGAATCCTTTTCAAAATCAATCGCATGTAAATATTTAGCTCTCCCTGCTCTGTCCCAGCCCATGTCCCCACATTTCAAACGGCTTCTGCCCTCTATAGTTACCAAAGTTGCCCACACGCCCCCCCACTCTCACAGGCTCCTTCGAACAGCGTCATGCTTCTCTGTACTGCCCACAGGCACAGAGTGGACACCGGGTCAGCTGCCCCACTGAGATGTGGATGTGACGTGTCGCCACACGCGACTGCTCCCCCGCCCTCCCCGCCCCGAGGTAGAACGGCTGTTCCCGCCCAGCCTCAACGTGGCTCCTCGGCCTGCCCAGGCCCTTCCCAAGGCTCTCGAGTAATTTTTTCCCCTTAAGCTATGCCCGTGGTACCAGGTGTTTCATTTTCTTATAAGATTTCTAGGAAGCCAGGGGACATGAAAAATGAATGCACTGTTGGGACACCTGGGTGGCTCAGTTGGTTAAGCAGCTCAGGTCATGATCCCAGGGTCCTGGGATCGAGTCCCACATCAGGCTCCTTGCTCAGCGGGGAGCCTGCTCCCCCCCCACCTCTGCCAGTGCTCTGTCTCTCTCTCTCTCTCCCTGACAAATAAATAAAATCTATAAAAAGAAAAAAATGAATGCAATGCAAGGAGAAGCAAGTCTGTGGGGCTGTCTACACCATCAAGGAGAAGGAACATTTGGATGGAGGTTGAATGCCCACAGCAGAACATCTACCCTACCATCGGCCCCGTGTCTGGCTTCCGAGACTTCTACTGCTTATGGTCTCTGCTGGTAAGTCCACGTGCCCACTGGGTCAGAAATCAAAGAGCGGCTGAGCTGACGTCCTCACTTATCAGAGGAGTCACCGAGGGCCTGGAGAGGAAAGTATTTGCTCCAGGCTGTTTGCAGGACCACGGTGTCACCACGGCTGCGCTGCAGGCCCCGGGGTGCTGGGCCCGGCCTTCTAATGCACCCAGACCCACCAATCCGCTCGATGATTCCGATGGTCAACGGGACTGCCAGGGAGGGTCTGCGCGCTGGGAGCCTCCGATGTTTCCATCGCGGGTACCCTGGCCTGCTTTGCCAGTATGGCTGAAACTACTTCCTTTGCTCCCTGCCACCCCAGAAGCCCACAGGCCTTGTCACCGCATTCAGATATCGGGGATCTGGGCCATCAAGCACTTTAATTAGTCTGTCTGGAAAAAAATGAAACTGATCAAATTAAATATTAATCACATATAAACTGTAGATAAATCAGTAGGGGAATCATCAGGCAGGAAGGGCCATTCTCAAAGGCAGGATTTTTTCTTTTTTTTTTTTTAACAAAAAAATTTCAAAGGCCTTTCCTCCTGCTCCCTGTCCCCTGCCAAGTTTAAGTTGATTTCAAAGCGAAAACAAAGCTTCTATTTTCCAAGCACAACAATGATGTCTAACCAGAAGTTTCTTTTGCTGAAATACTGAATGGAAAACTCAGTTCCTTAAATCTTTCTAAATCTTTGCCTCTGATTGGGTTCATTAATAAACATGCTGATTTTGTTAGAGGGAGAGACATATGGTATAATCCGCTAACAGGAAGAAGTATTTTGCATTTTATTGTAGAAAACAAACATGCAAACAGGTTCTCACAGATGGTTTTCTTAGCTTCTGGGAGGGGAAAAAAAGCTTAATAATGCTTGAAACTAGTTTTTCTCTTTAGCAACAACAACAAGAAATCCTTGCATATCTCCAGTGGAACTGCGTATAAATTAGATTAAGTTCCACTCTAAGGTTTTAACATTTTAGAATTCACTTTTTCTTCTTGTTTAAACACGCACACACGCACGCACGCACACACTTCTTTCCTCTACTCAACCCCATCCTCTTTCCTTAGAAACATTAACTTGCTCAGAGAGGGAGAGACAATTTAGCAAGCCTGCACTTACCCATCCCCATAAAGGAACAGGCTTTCTCACAAATAAATTCTCCAGATGACTGATGCTAACTTTCTAAGATTTTTCAAAATTGGTAGTGATTTTTTTTTCTCTTATGTGGGTTTTATTTTTACAATTTTACATTTACAAAGAAACTGAGAAGGCAGCAGCATATTGTCATATACCCCACAGCCAGTTTCCCTATAACTATGTTCCCTTATCATCAGTCCCTGATCTTACGTAAATATGACACATTTGTTACAATTCGTGAGCCAATACTGATACATTATGATTAACTGAAGTTGTAGTTTATTGAGATTTTCTTAGGGTTCACCTAATGTCCTCTTTCCGGTCCAGAATCCTAACCAGGATCCTGTATTATATTTAATCCTCATGTCTCTTCGGGCTCCTTTCGGCTGGGGCAGTTTCTCCAAATGTCTTTGGTTTTGATGACCTTGACATATTTTCGGAGAGGTGAGCTCTTCTGTGCGATGCCCACGACTGCGAAGTATTTGTTTTCTCGTAGTAAGACTGCATTTATGGGTTTGGGGGAGGAAGATCACAGAGGCTGGGTGTCATTTTCATCACATCATATCAATAGTAGGTTCTACCATCATGATTTATGACTCTTGCTGATGACCTTGGCTGGATGTTCACCAGGCTGAAGTGGTGCCTATCCGGTGTCTCCACTGTACAGTTTCCCCTCCCCTTTCGTACTGTCCTCTTTGGAAGAAAGTCGCTATGCACGGCCCATGTCTAAGGAGTAAGGAGTTAGGCCATCCTGCGAAGAGCAGAGTACCTTTGTAAAGTATTTGGAATTCTACATGGGAGGTTGACCTCTTCTCCCAAACTTATCAATTTCTTTATATCAGTACAAAATCATGGATATTTATTCTATACGTGGGCTTATAATCCAATGCTCCTTCATGGCTTTGCTAATAAAACTGCTCCAGGTTTGGCCACTAGGAACTCTAGAGAATCCTGTGAGCCTCTCGCATACCTCCATTCATTTTTTTTCCTTTTCTGGCACCGTAGAATTCTCCAGGCTTATCTTGTGTATTTCTCACCAGAATCCCAGAATCAGCCATCTCTTAGGAGCCATTTTGCCCCTTACTGGAGAATGATATTAGAAACCAGGATCTGGATGTAGACGTGCTTGTTGCTCCTGGAGCGTCCTTTCCCTTAGGCCTCGTCAGCTGACGGGACAAGGAAAATACACATGTGCACACTACCCTTCAGTACGTTCACAGATTTATAAATAGTTCTATGGGCAATCCTCTGAACCTCCATGACCCTGAACGTGAGCTCGTACTGATGTCTCCAACTCGGGTGCATTCCCACTATTCCCCTGTACGTCCCTCCTCCAACAGTGAGAAGCCTGGCTAGACAGTGGGTTTTGGCTTTGTTACTGTATACATTTTTCTAATATTCCTTGATGAGGAACTTTTTAAGAAGCTATGTGAGCTCATGTGTTTATTCTGCGGTAAGTGGGATTTCACTTTTGTGAGGACACAGGGCTATCACTGTGAGAAATCACTGTTTGGCTTAGTTACTAATCTTCGGCTCAGAAAAGAGAATCAGAATCCAAAGAGATCATAAAAGACCAGAACAATGGGTTGACTCTAACAAGCTAGGATTTCATAGGGAAAATTACAAAGCATTGCACTCAAATCTGATTCATCAGCCACAAAAGAAATGGATGGGGTCCCTCGGGTTTTGGCTTTGCTCGCAGCCTACTGAGACTGGGAAGTTGCCTTCAATTGCTTTGCCAGTGGCGTTTTCAGTTCTTGAGTACGAGGCTCGCACTGGTAGGTGTCCGGGAAATATATGTGGAGTATTTAATGCTTTTTCAATTTCTTCCCTCACTGTTAGCTAGCCTCCTTTCGCTTTCTGCTGTCCTTTGTGCTCAGCTCTTGGTTTCTCTTCTCTCTAACACCGTTCCTAAAGCATAGTTGCAAAAAATCCCCAACCAAACCAATACCAAAAAAAAAAAAAAAAAAAAAAGAACTCTAGAAAACCCAATACCCATGCTTATTAAAACAACATGTAGGCTTGAAGATGAGGTTCAGGACAGATCTGAGATTTTCCAGTGGGTTACATAAATGAGCTTGGAAGGCGCGCGGCATTTATCTTTGCCTACTCAGGGTCCTTCCGTGCCTGGTTCAGGCGCTTTCGTATCTGCTCTGGTCAAGCTGCTGAGAGAACCACCCACTAAGAGGAAAACCATGAAGCCACACGTCTATGAAAGTGGCATTTTTACTCGTCTGCGAGGGCAGTGAGCAGTGCTTCTCTCTGCCTCTATACGGCTCATCTGAAATTGCAAAAGTTGGCTCTGTGTCCTCTCACTTACATTATAACTGTAATCATGAACATTTGCCAGGACATCATTAGGTAAGTTTTAGTCCTTGAGATTCTGTATCAGGCAAGACAAGAAACTAAAAGGGCATCCACCCAGATGGGAAAAGAGGTAGTAGAACAGCTTAATTACAGACAGCATGATCCTAAATGTAGAAAATCCTTAGGAATCCACAAAACAACTACTGGTTTATTGTTATTAGAACTAATAAACAAATCGAGTAAAGTTGTTTTATATAAGATTTCGATACAGCAGCAAGAAGACTTCAAAAAAGACATTTAAATAATTGCACTCACCATAACACCAAAAAGACCTAAGTGCCTAGGAATACATTTAACAGAATAACTACAAAGTGATTATGTTGAAAACTACAAAACGTTTTTGAATGAATTTAAAGAAAATCTGAATAAATGGAAGACTGAATATTGTTCAGATGGCAATTCTGCCCAGATCGATCTGCAGATTAAACGCAGGCCCTTCAAAATCCCACAAGACTTTTCCCTTGCAGAAATTGACAAGATGATCCCAGGAAATGCCAAGAACCCCAAAAAGCCCAAACAATCTTTAAAAAGGAGACTAAAGCTAGAGGAATCACAGTTTCCAATTTCAAAACATCTTACAAAGCTACAGGAGTCAAGATAGTCTTGCGCCGAGATCAGGAGAGACGGACGTACAGATTAAAGGTTCAGAAATGAGAGTCTGGAAATAAATACGTATGGATGATACATTATACTTACGGTCAGGCGATTTTTGACAAAAAGTACCAAGGCACTGCAGTGGGGAGAGGGTAGTCTTTCCGACAAAGGGTGCTGGGACGACCGATATCCACTTGTGGGAAGATGAGATGCTTACTTGGCACCATACACAGAAGTCCGCCTCATCACACAGATTTAAATGCACGAGCTAAAAATTATTAACTTTTTAGGGGCGCCTGGGTGGCTCAGTGGGTTAAGCCTCTGCCTTCGGCTCAGGTCATGATCTCAGGGTCCTGGGATCAAGCCCCGCATCGGGCTCTCTGCTCAGTGGGGAGCCTGCTTCCTCCTCTCTCTCTGCCTGCTTCTCTGCCCACTTGTGATCTCTGTCTGTCGAATAAATAAATAAAATCTTAAAAAAATTATAAACCTTTTAGAAAAAAAAAACAAAACACTGCGATCATCTCTGGGACTTAGTGTTGAGACAAAGCTCTTAGATAACACAAGAAAGAAAAATACTGACAAATTAGAGTTCATCAAAACTAAAAACCTTGTGCTTCCAAAGACACCATTATAAATACGTATCGTCAAGCAGCTGATGGGGAGAAAATATTTGCAAATCATATACCTGCTAAAGGGACTTGTATCCAGAATATATAAAGAATTCTTAAAAAGTCAATTTTAAGAAGACAAACAACCCAATTAAAAAAATGGGCAGAAGATCTGAATAGTATTTCATCAAAGAAGATATACAAACGGTAATAATAACACATGAAAAGACACTCGGCATCATCAGCCACTGGGGACATGCAAATTAAAACCACACTGAGATACACTTCACATGCACAAGGATGGCTCTAATAAAAAAGTCAGACAATTACAAATGTTGGCGCGGGAGAGGGGACGTCAGAACGCTCACGTGTCACTGGGGGAACGTCTGCCTTCTGTGGCCACTTCAGAAAGAAGCACATTGGCAGTATCTTAAAAATCTCCCTCAGAAACTGAGTGTATGGCCCAGCTCCTTGTCCTGGGCATCTAGCGGGGGAAAAAAAGATGTGTCTCCACTGAAAGGTGTGTGCGTGGATGCTCGCGGAGGCACGATCGGGAAGACCCAGGAAGTGGAAACAAATGTCCCTTCAGTGGGGAATAGGTAAGAAATACGTCCTATCCATTCAGTGGGACATCTTCCATCAGTGAAGGGACCCAAACTACCGACAGACACTACGGCACAGAGGAACCCCAAAGCACGAGGCAAAGTGAGAGCAGCGGCTGCGAAACATTACCCATTGCATGATTCCGTCTCCACAAAACGTTCAGAAAAGGCAAATCGGTGCAGACAGAAGGTCGCCTTGGACTGCGGGGTGGGGATGGGGGCCGCCGGCAGCGGAACAGGCGTAAGGGAGTTTACGGGCGCGCTGATGAAAATGTCCTAAGTGACGGTGACACAACCCTGCAGAGTCACCAAAAATCATTCAACTGGACACTCAGTATGAGTGAATTTTCTGGCGTATGAATTAGATCTGAACAAACCTGTTAAAGCAAGTTAAAGCTCATGAATATGTTTAATGTGATCACATTGGAAAAAGAAAACAAACAGAGAACAACGAAGCAAAAGAAAACAAAATCTAACCTTAAAGCTCTTTCACCATTATTTTACATCAGACCCTTAAACCTTGCTCATCTGAGATCTGAAAGTTGTACCTTTTACCAAAGTCTCTGAATTTCCTTCACCCTCCTGCTCTGGAAACTACTTCTTTGGACTCTGTTTCTAGGAGTTGGACTTTTTTCCCCCGCTAAGTTTCACATATAATTGGTACCAGGCATCATTTGTCTTTCTCTGTCTAGCTTATCTCATTCAGCACGAAGCCCTCCAGGTCCATCCATGTTGTCGCAAACGGCAGGACTTCTTTCTTTCTCGTGGCTGAATGAGAAATCCGCTAAGAGAGTATTTAAATGTCGCCACCAATACCAGCACCACAACAGAAGGAAGGAAGGAAGGCAGGAAGTGGAAGGGAAGAAAGGTGAAATGATGCTCCCTGCCTGGTTGGACCCGCATGTTTTCTAAAACAAGGAAGCGTGTGTTTTAGGCTGAAACTTCAGAACTGAACTCTGTACCAGTGTCTTCTCTGAGCCCTGGCTAACTTCTGAATTTGGTCAGTATTCCAAAGCTGGTGACATTCATCCATTGCCTACACTCGGGTGTGGGGACAGTACTGCCAAAGGCCCTGGATAACCCCTATTTGTTCTTCACTTTTTCTCCTGGAAAGTGTCCACCACATATGAAGGGAGCCAGCATGGTCTAGCAAACTTCCAATCACGACTTCGACAGCTGTCAACTCCTGGCCAGTCCTGTCGCCCGCCGCCCCGGGCTTCAGGTGAAGGGGACCAAGCTGCCTGTTGGGCTGAGAGTTGGAACAGGAGCACCAGCAGTTCTGGGGGGGCGGTGCGGGCTCTGGCGCGGAGGGCCAGAGGGGAGCCCTCTGAGATTGATGTCCCAGCCCTAACATACTACCTCTTTCCAGAAGGAAAGGCCTGGTGGAGTCAGAAGAAAGAAAGATCACGGTTAACTTGGGAGGTCAAAAGGGACTTTGCCGTCCACACGGGGGCTGTGCCTGATCAAACACGAGCGAATGGTTTTCCAGGAACCATCGGCTCATGCACGGAAGGTGAATGAAGTTAACTTTCCCGGTGCACCGGGTCATGGAGAGCGCCAGGGCCAAGTCGGTTACAGAGCCTGGAGCCTGGAGGAACTAATCACTTCAAGGGGCGAATGGCTTGTGCTCGCGTGGGTTATTTTTCACCCTGTGAACCTGGACAGCAGGGGCCCTGCCCACCAAAGGTGGGGAGGGAGCAAACCCTGGAGGGTCCTCCGTCCTCGGCCACCCCCCAGCCCCAGCCCCAGGAACCTCTTTGCATCCAAAGGCAAGGCGGGCACACTGGCTCAGGGAAAGACCCTCGGTTTTCCACCTTCTGACTGGCAGCTTGGTCTCTGCGCAGAACTGGCTCCCTGCTTTTGGAGAAGAGTCTGGTCACTCAGCACGGGGGTCCCAGGCCCCTTGGAGGGCCTCCTTTCCGTATAGAGCATGCGTGGAGACAGGCTTCGGCACTCAGAATCCGGTAAGTGCGCCACCTTTATTTGAGGGGAAAACATGGGTCCCAGAGGCGGTACAGAGCCCCCCAGCATCCCCGGAAGCCGTTCGATCTCAAGGGAAGCCTCAGGCTCTCGCCCAGGTGACTTGATCACGCTGAAACCTTACCTCTGAGGTGCAAGTCAATGCAGCCTTCCGGTGGTCAAAGGGAACAGTCATTGTGATTATTTATGACCACGACCACGATTTCATCTGAGTCAGTCCTCGCCCCCTGTGTGCCCTTGAGAAAGCAAGGCAGCTTCTGCTTCCTACCCCTGCCCTTCTACCCACACTGTGTCCGAGGTTGGGGCTGGGAAGGCAGAGAGGGAGCAGAGGGGGTTTATACCTGACGCCAGTGACCGGTCACCAGGAAGCCCTCCTCCCTGTCTGGCCAGTCGCTCTCCAGGTAATGACCTGGAGCTCACCAAGAACTGCACCCGATTCTCAGCCACAAACAGATCTGTCAGGCTTTTCGTTCCTTGTATTTTGGCACCAAACCTCCTTTAGGTAGTTATTAAGTTTTAAATATAAAATCCAGGCACCAAATCGTACCGCAGAAAAGACATACATAATTTGGGTTAATTAAAATGCCTCCGAGTGAACAGGTGACAGATGTCAAGCCTCTGGGCACCCAGAAGAAAGGCACTGCTGCAACAGACTGCTAGGATTCCTGGGTTAATCGGGTAATAGTAACTTGGGTAATTAGCAAATCACACCAAATCTTGTTTAAGTCCCAAATCTCATTCAGAGCCTTTTGGAGAAGCTGTTTAAATACAAAGGACACACTCTCCTACTGACAGAAGATGCCTACTTACTGGGGCAGATATCCCAGCCTCCTTCCTCTATTAAATCCATTTTAATTATGAAGTCTCAAGGTCTAATTCACCAAGGACCGTAACACAGAGCACTTGTCCCTTTGCTCTTGCTGAGGAATCAAGGAGCCTGGAGCGGGGACTTCTCCTAGACTTCAACGACTCTACACGTCCCAGACCAGATACATGCCCAGGGTCTTCGCCACTCTTCCATCAAGCCTCCCCACACCCGTGAGGAAAATGTCCACCCTTGGTCATTTCTGATTCCCACGTAAAGGATCTAGACAATTAAAGCTCTCACTTAGAAGGCGGCCCTTGGTCCCCGAGCCCGGGGGCACTCGGAAAGTAACCTTGAGGCTTTGCACCGCGATCTGCTCAACGACCCCCCTACCCCAACAGCGGCGAGCATGCCCAGGTCGGAGCAGCAACTCTGGTCTGCACTTCTGCATTCCTCTCGCCCCGAGCTTGTTATTTTAAACCATTTTTATAGAGCTCTTCCCAACACTCCTCCTCTATTTGGATCCAAAAGTACATTCGAAACGTTACCGAATTCCAATCCTGTCATCCTGCTTAGAATAGCTCCTACCGGGCTTGTTCCTGCAAGACAGTCGGTTAAGCCTAGGGATTGTGGGGGCAGGGGAGTCACTAGCCCGTGCTCCTTTGCAGCTAGAGAGTGTCAGCAAAATGATCTAAAGGTCCGTGGCAGGCCCCGGCATTCAGTTGCCTTGCCGACTTAGTGCCTGGAACTTAATCTATTCTTTTTTTTCTCTCCTTCTATTAATACTCTCTTACCCAGTCACTCAGACGCATTCTGGAGAAGGGAGAGGTCAGATATCATCACTGATAGAAGGGGAGAGAAGCCTAAAGCCCTTGGGGGCACCAGGGCTGGGCGACTTCATACACGTGACTTTGGCCAAGTCTCTTCTTTGAGTCCCATCTGCTCAGTGGGGGCAAGAATATTTCCGCCTGGACTCGGACTCGGCAGGAGTGAGAAAGGAGGGAGAGGATCAACGCGGGCTGCTTTGTTAACCACAAAGCCCCGCATCTGTTTACTCTGAAGGCCTCCTGAGGACAGGAAAGGTGCGAACCTTGCCCCTGGCAGTGCGTGGACCGGCCCCTCCCCTCCCATTCTCAGTGGGGTCACTGCTTGGCTGGCGTGCGGCCCTCCAGGGCACGGCGGGACTGACCAGGCACTCTCAGAAAGAAGCCGGTGCGGTGTCTGCTCCTACAGGACGGGCACCGGAGGGCAGAATGTTGGAAAGAAAAGACGTCCGGACAAGGTGGTTAGAGACACTGGGGTTCTAGGTACAACTCTGCCAGTCACCTGTTCTGTTAGCTAGTGACTTGGAAAATAAGACGGATTATCGGGAGGATGGCCAGAGGACCGTGAGGAAGCGAAACGGTGCTCCCTCGACGCCAATGTGAGTTACGGGGAACAAGTCATCGGAACAAGACTTTTTTCACGAGGCATGAGATTGATAAACTTGGAAAATAATGTAGACAGGGCAGGCCTGTATTCAGTGAGATACAAATGAGCCTTCACGTGCAATTCAGATGGTCAAGATAGAGGAGTGTGGTGGGGACAAAAATGCAATTAGGTGAGCTCATAAATGTTTGATGTGCCCAACGGGAGAGGACGAAGGTCTGAACAGTCATTTCTCACACCAATCAGGCTCGCCATCTGTATTAGCAAGTCATGAGGATCGGGGGCGCGAGCTGCTGAGGAGCGGCCACCGACACCGCGCTCTCTGTCACCTCTCACGCCAGTTCGTCCTGCCTCAACATTCACCCCTTGGCCAGCTCCTACTCGCGAATGCCCCACATTCCAGGAAGCCCAAACATGTTACGCACGTCCCTGGGAGCGTCTGTATTTCCCGTCTTAAGCGCCGTCTGTCCCCATGAACTCTTCGGGAAGTCATGGTGCCGATCTTATTCTCTGCTGGATCCCCAGGCCCGGCAACGTGTCTGGCACACAGGGGATGCACGTGGTGCTCACGTGACACGAAGGTGGGCGTAGCAGGGCAGTGGCTCATGAAACACGGATGCAGAAGGATCATAACAGACCAGAGGGACCGCGGCGTCCCTGTCGTCCCCGGGAAGATGGCCTGGAGCTGGGCTACTTCCGGTTCGCCCGCCGGCTCAGAAATGAACAAACGAATACGTGGAGGTGGGACAGATCCCTGAACGGTTCTATACGTAAAGAAAGACTCAGATTAAGTTTGGAATAAGTGAAGGCTTTCTGGTAAAACCATCGGAAGAGCCAGTACCACTGGGAGGTGGCACGGGTAGCTGTCAAAGGCAGGGACGGCCTTGTCACTGGGTAGCTCACGCCTGAGAACTCACAAACGAGCAGATCTGGGGGACAGGAACGGGGGGGACACGGGGCTGGCAAACCCAGCAATGCCGGGAATGGCTCAAAGGACCGAAAGCAGACCTAGGGAAGGAAAGCGTCACTAGGAATACGTAATTTCCAAGCATTTAGAGGGACGACGGCAAGGACGCTGGACTTATTCTTGGTGGCCCCAGGAGGGGTGGCCCGGTGGGAGAAAGGAACAGCCTTCACGTCACGCAGGAGGAAATTCTGTAAGAATGAGAGGCTTCCTCGGGGTTCTTGCTCAGGGCTGTTTTCCCCAGCCGGGAGGTCCAGGCAGGGGCCAGATTGCCTCTCCCCGGCAATGCCGAGGGCACGTACAAAGGTGCCGGGCACCCTCGCCAGCGTGCTGAGCGGCTCGGCCGCGCTTTCCTGCTCACGACGGCGCCCGCCGCCCCTCGCCGTCCTCACAGTCCGCGGGAGAGGCTGCCAGCGACACCACAGTTGGGCTTTTGCAGGGAGAGGCGGGGTGGTGTTCGGCTCGGAGACCGTCTGCCTCGCCCGCATAAGCAGGTGGCGCCTCTCGGCGGGGAACTTGTGGGAGGATGTGAGCCCGCAGAGCCTGTGGGCAGCAGCGCGGAGCCCCCCACCCCCATGAGGCCTGTGACTCGATGGAACCTGGAGACAGGAGCTGTCAGACGCCTTCCACCTCTCCCCGGAGGCAAAGCCGGGGCTGCTCCTGCCCCAGAGACATCCGGGCAGGCACAAAGGGCTTTCACCGAAAACCAAGGAAGTATTTTGTGCTTCCCAACTTGGCAGCTGGGATTAAGGTTTTTTGTTTTCTGTTTTTTCCCTTCTTCAGTGGGGGCTAGTTAAATTCTTGGCGGTGCTGGGTGAGAGCAGAAACTCCTCCCATCAACAGACATCGCTCCGCAGGCCTCCCACAGACCTGCCCTCAGCAAAGACAGGAGCTGGGAGCCAGAGGAACGCTCTTCTCCCAAGTGTTCTGGAACCTTCCACAGATCCGAGAGGACAACCACCACCTCCACCAGAATAACCCCACCCCCCAAGGAGAGGGCCTGAGTGAGGCGTTCTCTTTTCCATTTTGTTAGGCTGCTGGAGGTAAAGGACCAGCGAGCAAAAGGCAGGGTGCCAGGAACTCCTTTTCCCTGAGGCGCTGGTCCAAGTAAAACCAAGAAAAATGAGACTGGGGTGGGGGCGGGGGGGAGACACCGTCAGCACCACAAAAAGCGAATGGCTGGAAAACAGGGGGAGGAGGAGGGCTGGAGAGCTGGAAACTGGGCTCCTCTGGTGGCTGAGAGCATGGCCTACAGAGACCTGCGGAGAGGAGGCCCGGCCCCGGGCCGGCCCCGGAGGACGGGCGGACAGTGCCGGTTTTGTTGGCCGGTTTTTTCTTCTGCTGGGCCGCGTTCTTCCTGCGCAGCAGGCATGGGCTGAAAGCTGACAAGCACTGGCAGAATTTTAAAAATTGCTACCGCTCTCCCACAGACGTCCATTATGTCTCTGGAGCCTTGCGAGTCACAGCATAAAAGCATAATCAAGAGAAATCACGGTTCAGCTCAGTCAGGGATGGGCAGAATAGTCCATTTAACTTTATGTTAAAAAAAGGAAAATAATTGGACCAAAATTTGTTTGAAATGGGAGTAGGAAATGGCTTGTTTTCAATCTATTTCAAATGAAAAGCCCCCATTAAATCCTCATTGGAAACTATTTAGTTTGGAAACAAGTTGGGGACCCCATAGGCAGCGCACATTAAAAGTCGCGCACGGCGTCGTCTGGGCAAGGGCCCTCCGCCGGCCCTGGTGACCCAGTTCCGCAGGGCGTTTGAGAGAAGGGCCGGCTGGGCCGGGGCCGTTCGCAGCCGGGCTCGTTGGCTTCCCCACAAGATCCGCAAGCCCGACCTGGTTAGAGAAAAGGAAGCCCCAAACCCCCTTCCGCGGGCAAACAGCATCACGGCAGCGAAGACCAAAGGGAGGCCGGAGGCGCTGGGAGCTCCCAGGAGAGGAGCCTCGCGCAGGTCTGCCTCCCGATGACAGCGGTCAAGTCCCCCGTCCGGAAGGGTGCAGAGCCTGCATCCCAGAACAGGAGGAAACTCCCTTGTGGGTGAGGCACGGGCCGCCGGCTAACACTTAGAGGCTGGCCCCAGAGGTGCTTCTCGCACACCCCGCAGTCTCACTCCTCGGGGCCCACCTCGGGTTCAGGGCCTCCTCCTCCCCGATGCCTGTGTGACCAAGCGCGCCTGAGAAGTCACTCAGTGCCTTTTCCAAGGGGTCAGGGAGTTTTGCTTTGTTTGCTTTTGTTTTTAACCCCTTTTATTCACCTTGAACGTGGCGCCGCATCTGGTGCACCATTCAAGTGCCAGACTCATGTTTGATGAATGAACGAGCGAACATTCCACAAAGCGACGGGGACTCGCTTAAGGGGAAGGTTCGGTCGGAAACGCCTGCGTATCTTCTTCCTTCAAGCGACAGAAGCGTACATTTTGTTTTATTTTTATTTGCTTCTTTTGAAAGATTTTATTTTTTGAGAGAGACAGAGAGTGAGAGAAAGCACGAGTGGGGGGAGGGGCAGGAGGAAGCAGGCTCCCCGCTGAGCAGGGAGCCGGACTCGGGGCTCGATCCCAGGACCCTGGGATCAGGACCCGAGCTGAAGGCAGACCCTTAACCACTTGAGCCCCCCAGGCGCCCTGAAGCACACATTTTGAAAGTTCATTCACACTCACAATGCAAGAACCAGACATTATGTTACACAGACAGGTCAAAAAACCCGTCAACTAAAAGCCTTTAAGTAAAATATATACCGTTTCCCCGACGTTGAAGACATGTAGTGTGACGGCTTTAAGCAGCAGTGATTTTATTTACCCTCCGAAAGGACAAAGGCCACATGTCGTGGCGGCAGCACGTGCCTGCAGCCATATGGATGTCCCCGGTCATCCAGACCAAACCTTCTGTCCAGCGGCCCTGCGTTTCTCAGTCTGCTGAAATATCTACGTTCTTCCCTTCCTGCAGTCTCCGCTGCCCTGTCTTTAATTCCTCATCTGCCTTCATTTCCTCTTTCCTGTGACCTTCAGGGTTCTCGGGAAGTGCTCAAATGCCTCTCAGTTGAGACCATTTGATTGCTCTGGAGAAGACAGAGCTGGACTGCCTTTCCCGTGCCAACCCTGAATGCTGCCTCTCACCTAAGGGTTAAATGTGAGCCTTTTTTTTTTTATCCCCCCAGACCCAATCCCCTCCGTTCCTACTGCAAAGACGGCAGTTTGGAGAGTCCCTCGGACCTCTAAATAAAATGGGAGAACTGGCCGCTGGAAACTCTTCACGGCACGGCGAAGCACGGTCGGACTTCCACGGAGTTTGCAAGTCCAACAGAAATCACCTCCAGACAAGAAAGCCCTCTTCTCCCACAATTGTTCTACACACTTTAGCAGGTTTCAAAAACACGGCCTGTCATTTCCAATTTTGACAAAACAGAATTAATTGTGAAAGACTCAAACTTTGATCCAACGGCCACCAAGACGCGATGTTGCAGTGTCTGGGGGTTGGAGAGCGCAGACACACGGGTCCTGGCTACAGGTCAAATGTTTCGATTTTGCTTTTCACGGATTTAAGAAGGACCTACTGTGTGCCCGTCTCATGCCGAGGCCTGCTGGAGGCGTACAGCCAAGACTGAGTGTCTGTCCTTGCTCCGCAGGCTGGCTGGGCGTGGGCACCACACACGTGAGTGACTGCAAGTGAGGGGCACGCTGGGTATGGCAGAGCCTGGGTGTCCCGAGCTGCAAGGTCTCCAGCTGGGACGCCAGGGTGGTGGGGCGCAGGGGGCCTGGGGACCAGAAGTGTCAGCTGGTTAGACGCTTGGGTAGGCATCGAATGTTCTACAAGCCAAAAACACTTTGCGTCCTGTGGCTACTGCTCATTCTCCCACTAAAGAGGACCCTGGCTTTGGCACAGCAGCAGCGGTAGGATCATCAGGTCGCTGGGTTTAGGTTCTTGGAGGACCTCTCCACTGAGGGGTGCACCCACTCTGCCTCTCCGTGGCCAGAGCCAAGGTCAGGGCATTCTTCTCTCTCCTACCACACGGATGGCTGCTTGGGCCCCCATGTGGTAAGAAGGTCTAAAATAGGAAAAAGGTGTGTCTACAACACTGAATTTCATCTCATGCCTCTTCTTAGTGGTACCATTTGCCTCTTAACTACATTTCCAGGAACCACCAAGTAGGTAGGGGTAGGGGCCATCTGCCTCAGGGCAGTTTCCACCTTTGCAAACTCCCTTGCTGACCCTGTTTGCTTTACATATCCGCCGCTCCTGCCGATCTCCTTACTGGGTGGGAGGGTGTCGGCGCTCTTGGCCGAGGAAGGAAACAGCCTGAGTCAGTGGTGCCCAGCCGATGGCTCCCAGATCACGGATGGCCTGGGACCAGCAGGACGAGGAGGACGGTGCAGTGAAATTTCAGTGTATTTGATATGATTCTCATATTGTCTATTTCTTGCTTCTTTGATCTTAATAATAAAAAGTATCAAAGGTATCAAGGGCTTCTCCGTGCCAGGCCCTCAGTGCCTTTCGTACAGTGTTTCACTTACTCCTCCCAGTTATCCCAAAAGGCGGACGCCGTTATAATCATCTCCATCTTACAACGAGGGAACGGAGGCAGAGAAGTTATTAATACTTCCCAAGGTCATGTGACTTCCTAGTCAGCAGCATCATCAAAAATCTGACCCAGAGCTCTTAACCACGACATCCTTTTTTTCGTATGAAATAATAGTGATAATACACGGTATTTGTATTTTTAAAAATTCTTATTTGGTAACGTATACCCTCAGCAACTCCATTCTATGCAGCCCTCTTAAAATTAAAAAATAATTTTTTTTAACTGCATGAGTGAAATACCAAAGCCTGAGACCCTCTTTGGGAATCAGACTAAAGTATTTGGTACCAAACCAGGCAAGGAAAGCATCGTGGGGCCAAGTGCGATTTTTCTTCGGGCCGACAGGAGCCGGCCTGCCAACCCCGCAGCGCCATTCCACTGAATGAGATTCTACAATACAGACATGCTTCTTCTTGTATCCTAACCCGAACCGATTTGTTGTGTGACCCTGGCTACGTCGCTCTACCCTTTGGTTGCTCAGTTTTCTCCTATGTAAAAATGGGGATCACTTCAGTGCTTATAAAGTTGTCCTAAGAATTAAGTGAGGTGATACCTGTAAAGTACTTAGGTCATCTTTAAAAAATAAAATAATAGAATTTTTAAAAGGGGTTCCCGGGTGGCTCAGTCGGTTAAGCGTGTGACTCTTGATTTCAGCTCGAGTCGTGATCTCAGGGTCGTGGGATCGAGCCCCGGGTCGGGCTCTGTGCTCAGTGGAGTCTGCTTGAGAGTCTCCCTCTCCCTCTGACCGTCCCCCCAACTCACTCTCTCTCTCTCAAGTAAATAAATAAAATCTTAAAAAAAAATTACTTAGATCTGTGCATGGCACACAGTGAGCCCATCACCACCACCATCATCATCGTTACCACTACTGTATGGTCTCATGCTTGGTGTTCACAGACGACGAAATGTGGAAACACTGTTTTCTGAGTTCTTACTTAAAAAATGAAACCTGTATTCCCAGCAACCCCCACATACTCCATCTTCCGTATCTTCGGCTTGCTGGAAAATCTCAAATGTGAAAAACATCCTCTTGGGCGTTTCCCAAAGTGCCAGCTCTCGCAGGCGTCCGAGAGCGACCCCGAGCCTGCGGGTTCTTCAGCAGCAGCGGACAAGAAGCATTGCGAGGCTGTCCCACCCAGGCCTCTGCTGGACACTGGTCATTCTGTCCCATGGTAATGACCCACAGTGGTGGCAGACGGGTGGCCACCACCCTGCAGCCAGGCGATACGGGACGTAAGCTCTTCCTCCTGCTGTGCCAGCTCCCGAGCCCCGAGGGCTCCAGCACAGTCATCCCACAAGGCACCCAAACCCCGGCATCGCCGAGAGAGTCTTGCTTTACTCCTGGCCCTTCCCTCTTCTCCAGACTGAAGGCAAAGAAACCAAAAAGCAAGAGTGAATCCGTTCTTTCACACGGGGACAGACTCGATTACCAAGATGAACCCTCAGTCTGTCCTCGGAACCCCTCCAGCAGCAGAAGATGGTATGGACTGAGGTCCGCCTACTGCGGAATGAGAGAGCCCACGCAGCAAAAACGAGCTGTCCCCGCCGAGCTGACCACCCCAGACCAACCAGTCCGCCAGTCACCAGGTGCAACCGAACGCCCCACATCAGCCCAGCCCAGTCGGCCAGGGACGACGAGGGGGTCCCGCAGGAGTCCCCCAAGCTGGCCCAGACAAGCTCGAACACCCATGTGACCCACGAAATTATGAACTGTGTGAGAGTTGTTTTAACTCCCCAGGTTGTGGGGTGGTTGGTTATGTAACAAAAGCTAATTAATAGCATCTCCTTTCAGTGTCAGTTAGAAGACCCAGCTGCCTGCAGGCCTGTCGACTCCCAAGGACATTGCCATTGACCTTCTGTCACGCCCTACGGGGCATCCAGCTGGAGCCCTCAAGTGACATCACCCCAAATAATGGGGAAAGAAAAGAAGTCAGTGGCTGATGGGTGAGTGCGATGAGCGTGGGCACAGGGGTGGCGGGGATGGAAAGAGCAGTTCCGGGGTTGGGGGGTGGAGGATCATGTCACACTCGAGGCACTGAGCTGAGACAGCCTGTCCCACTGGACACAGAAGCAACCTCCCTTCCCCCTCCCCGAGGTCCCTTCTGCCGGTGGCAAACAGAAGCACGAGAGCAGTGACCATAAGCAAACATTCTGGCTCATTTTCAGGTCAGGCCGGGGGCCCAGAAAAGGAGTGGAAAGAATCACGAAATGCTTCTTGCCTCAGCACATCCTGACTCCTTGTCAGCTCCGCTATCGTCACCGTAAGTAATTCTACACGGATAGGAGAAATAAAGGCTTGAGCATAAGGTTTCTATCTGTGCTGCCCAGAAGCTGATTAAAAATGCTAACTACCATGATTGTCCAACCACCAGACGCTCCCCAGAGACCCATGCTCACAGATGGTGATTAGTTGGGGATGGCCAGAACATTCACCAGTACCATGTTGCCGCAACACCCACAGACTATCTGTCACACTCCCCGGAGGCCGTTAAAGGCTGTTTACTTCGTACAGTTAACTTGAACCATAAGCTTCACCAGCCTCTTTGATGCAATTTTAATCACTCTCCTCATAAACCCGTAACACTCCCCGGCACGGAATAGGCATTTGCACACAGCACCACCGCACAACTCCCCTTGGAATCTGGCAGCTCGCGCCGCCGCTGCCCCTCCCCCGCCCTCCCCCGAGTGGATGCCGCCCAGATGCCGCGGAGGGGCTCCCCGGATTCGCGCACTCGCGTTAGTGCTCCCCAGCGTGGTGACAGATCATGGCTCCCAGGGGGAACTGGGTGATAAAAGATCAATACCAGAGCCTTGTAACAAATGTTCCAGCAGCGCAACGGCAAGCCACTGTTCATCTTTTCCAGAACGTATTTTTCCCCCGAGCAAATTCTAATTTTCTAGACTGACCTCAGCTATCCTGTCTGATACTTATTTATGTGGAAAGCAGAGATCAGTGCGGTCCTGGAGCCCGTTCCTGAAAAGATACAAAGCCCCGATTCACCGAGGCATCCCGGGGAACGCTGGTCCCCACCCGCCTCCCCGAGGAGCACTCGCTTGTCCCTCTCCAAATTCTCCCACTTCACAAGGGCACACCGGACGCGGGGCAGACCGGCGGCGTGTTCTCTCCGGCGAGGCTCCGGGCAGTGAAGCTGTGACATTCGGTGAATGTGCCAGCAGCCAGGAGGACAGCCTGGGATGAAAGGCAGGAGCCCTCCCAAGTCATTTTATGTGAATTCCATGTGATTGGACATGACTTTGTAGTGCTTTGCCGTGCTTATTGTTCTAGACTCTCCCTCTCACGGTCTGCCCACAGGCAGGTTCTGTGTGCGTCTGTGGTGCTGGGTTCTGAGCGGCTCCGGGCTCCTCTGCCGTGGTCGTCAGCGAACACAGCCCTCCCGGGGCTCCTTCGGGAAGCAGTTTGCAAATGAGATTACCCTTCCACAAATACACGATATCTGGGGAGAAGTTGTCCCTGGTGCTATTACCCCCATGCTTGGCTTTGCCAGCCTTTGCTTCTCTGTTCTTTCTCTTTGTGCCCTGGGGCTCAACAGTTCCTTTCTAGACAGTGCATTCTAGAAAATACGTCCACTGCTGGTCCTTGTTCATACCACCGCCCCCCAACACCCCGCCGCCACCTGAGGCCTCCTCCTCCATGCGACTCCGGCTTTAGGAAACAGTGTACTCTGCCTCTCAGATTATCTTTCATAAAACACATTTTACTATTTATTTCCTTCTATTACCAAGGCAGGCTCATGCTGTCTCCTCCTTTTTCCCTCTCCAAACTCGGAGGCAAGAGTCACGTGTGGCGGTACGTGCTCAGGATCCCTGGCAACCCTTCCCTCGCAGCTGGAAGCAGGGCTTCCTATATCCTGCTGATTGTCGTTTTCCCCCTCTCCCCAGACATCAGGGTTTCTTCTCTGTTGGAAGATCCTGACCCACAGCCAAACTCCACTGGGGGGACTCAGTCCCTGGACGGTCCCAGCATCAAGGATTTCTTCTCGCCCTTTCCCTACAGAAAACTCTCTTCCAGTCAAAAAATTTCCTTATGTTTAAGTGAACTGCAGGCTCCCATTAGGGAATTAATGGTCCATCCACAGTGCCCATCCTCTAAGCTGAAGACTACATGCTTGGAACAAGGCTAAGTAAAGCAGACGTGCTAGGAGAGGATCTAATTCCTCTAAACAGGGGATTATAAAACTCAGCCTGGAAACCTACCTCCAGGCCTGTGACCCACCCAATCTGTCCCCCACTGCCACGTCCAGATGTCACTGATAAAATAAGAGCTTCGCTTCTCGTCTCAGAAGGAAGAACAATCTTGGAGAGCACAGTTACCATTGGAGGCGCAGTTCGATCTTATTAATACGGACACGTCCCCCCACTGAAGACAACTTTCGGTTGCCATGACAACTCCGCCGTAGCGCTGTAAACCCACAAGCCCACGTCCGCTGTGTATATTGTATTTAGTGCTATTTATGTAGACAAGCGTTTTCTTCTCTTTCGTGTCTCTTCTGAACAAAGGAAGAAGTGGGATAGAGTATCGCAAAGGGAGGCTTCCAGTTCATTCCATTTGCGCCCCGCAATGACGGGAAGAGTAGCTGCTTCTCGTGGTGGGCATGTGCACAGACAGGATGCGCGCGGAAGGCATTTACAGGCCCTTATAAAACAAATTTCATGTGGATCTAGACCGAAGAGTGTTGAGTCAGGAGTAGGAACAGTCATGACAGGGAAGCGGCTGCCCCCTTGGAATACGGGGTGGGGGGGCGGGGGAGCTCGGTAACAACAGAGAGAGAAGCAAGCACTTCCGCGTCGGAGAGGGACACGTAATCCGATTCTGCTGGAGGGGCTGGAATTTTCACGTCTGCCTCTGAGCCAGAGCCTCCAAGGACAGGCCCGTCCTCGTCGGCCCGAGCGCACGGGGACTGGTCGGAATGAGCTGATGTTTCCCGGCCCAGGTGGCCAGCATTCCGGTGTGAAGAAACCGACTGGGGCCCCTGGAGACACTAATCTTAATGGATTTCTGGAGAAGAAGAAGAGACCAGAAAGATGGAGATGGGCAAATGACAACAGAGTGAACCCCAGGAATGACAGCTCGGCTCATTGGGATCAGTTCCAGGAACGATGCGGAACAGACTCTGTTTAAATATTCGGAAAAGCGTGATAAATCGGAAGGGTAAGAAGCACTTGGAATCTCTTTCTTGGGAAGAAACATCCCCTTCAAGTCAACAAACATTTCCTGCTGCTCGTAGGGGGACACAGAGCCAGAGGCCGAGGCTGCCTGGAAGCAAGAGGACGAGAGTGTAGCAGGGGTGAGGGTGTGGGGTAAGGGGAGGGGGAGGCAGGACAGGAGGAGATGGGATTAGAGGCTGGGGAGCAGAAGGAGATGGGTGGGCAGTCATGGAGAGAGGGAAACAAGCCTTTTTCCTTTTTCTTTTTTTTTTTTTAAGATTTTTTTATTTATTTGAGAGACAGAGAGAGAGAATGAGCGGTGGTGAGAGACAGGGTAGGGGGAGAG
Source organism: Enhydra lutris kenyoni (assembly GCF_002288905.1). NCBI lineage: Eukaryota > Metazoa > Chordata > Mammalia > Carnivora > Mustelidae > Enhydra > Enhydra lutris. The sequence goes on from NW_019154097.1 coordinate 43,121,442, forward strand.
AGAGAGAAGCAGACTCCCTGCAGGCAGAGGTGGAGAGAGACAGAAGCAGAGCAGACTCCTTGCTGAGCAGGAAGTCTGACTTGGGGCTTGATCCCAGGATCCATCCCAGGATCCATCCCAGGACCCGCAGACCATGACCGGAGCAGAAGGCACACGCCCAACCGCGTGAGCCACCCAGGCACTGCCGGAAACAAAGCCTTCTAAGTGGGATGGGCAGGTAGCAGGGTCGGAGGCGGCCGGAATCTGACCGGCAGGAAGTACGCCGGCAGCCGTGAGCCAGGATCTGGGGTGGAAGGGCAGCCCCGCCCCGGGTCAGGCGAGGAAGGGGACCCCAGGACAACACCTGGGGTCGGAGCTCCCCGAGCGGGAAGGAAGGCGTGTCGACAGGCACTCCGAGGACAGCAGCGACAAGACTGGGGCCTTGCGAGGTGCGGCAGGTGCCAGAAAGCAAGACCGCGACTTCTTCCTCGGAGACCAGAGCCGGGGGAGCAGCTGCCTCGGGGTGGGGGCACCAGGCGACGCCCCACACTTTTGTCACCACGGTGTGCGGGGGCCGCGGGCGGGAGCTAATTGTCCCCCCCCGCCGGAAGCTGTGCTGTGAGTCTGGCTGGGGCCCCTGTCCGGCTGCTCTGAGCTCCTTCGGCAGTGGGCTGCGGCCCGAAGCTCGGTGGTTCCCATGATCTCCTCTGCGGTTCGCCTCTCGCGGCGGCACTGATCTGCGGCCAGCGGCAGTCCCCAGGCGGAGGCGGCCTCACAAGGTCACTGACAGCCTCACGGTCCGTCCGGGCGCCCACCCACCCTTCGCCTCTCATCGCCGTTTCATCACTCTCATCATCACAAGAAGGGTGAGCGCGGTACCCTGAGATATTCTGGGGAAAGGCTCCGTATTTAGGTAACTTCTCTCACAGCATATTGTTGCAATTGGTGTGTTTCATCACTAGTACTTGTTGATGGTCTCCCATCGCGGCTAGTTCCGAAGCCACATGGCATCCAGGGACGCAGGTGTCGGGACAAACACAGCCTGCCTAGGGGTTGGTGCTGTTTGCAGGTTTAGCCTCTGCCGGGGGTTTGGAACGACCCCCTGTGGCTGGGGGCCGGGGTCTGTCCTCACTTGAATGGTCTCCTCCAGGCCACTCAGGGGTTCATCTTCTCCGCAAACTGGGCCTCTCACCTGCCTACGGAACACTTTTTGATCCCTTTTCTGATCTCTTTTCGTCTCACCAAATCTCAGTGCCATTTCTGAGATCACATTTACCACCACACTATGTTAAAAAAAAAACACAGAAAACCACGATGAGTTTGGTTTTCCCAGGTGCTGCATGTTTTTGGTCTCCCTCAAAAAAAAATTTTTTTTTTTAATCTTGGGTATCACTAGGCTTTCCTCACACTGCGGATTTTCTCTCAGTTCCAAACCTATAATCTCCCGGATACCTCACTGTCACTACGTTCACAGTGATTTTTTAAAAGACGCTTTTTCCCAGTGGTTCTCCCCACTCCTTCCCCCGTCTCCACTTCAAAGTCATCTTGAGCAGATCAGCTGGTATCTGGGAAAAAATACCCTGTTACCATTGTCACGTTACATAAGTCCTTCCCGGCACTCCTCTGAAATTTTTGCGAGCACGTGCACGTGTTCCTTCATCCATTCCTCCCTCCTCCGTTCAGCCGGAGTCACTGATCTCCTTCAATGGGCTGTGCACTGTGCTACACGGTGAGCCAAAAAGGACCCAACCCTGGCCTCCAGGGCCTTGCAGTCCTTTAGGGGAGGCGACCGAGGTCATGAACGATGACCCTCTACCAAGCATCCTGAGGAGAAGGAAGGGGAACCATGAGACGTGACAGGGAGAGGAGGAAACCTTCTGCCAACAGAACCACAAAGGAGAATGAGGTGTCTGGGTCGGGGTTGGCGGGGCCCCTTCCCCCAAGGTGAAGGCAGATGCAACGTGACCATCCGCCAGGGAAGCTATGGAAGGAATTCCTTCAAGAATGGGAAGCTGGACAAAAACAACATCCGGGCCTTTTCCATCTCGGAGACACGAAGATCCTATAAGCAGGACCCACTGAGAGGGAAAGGAACTGTGTGATGTACGGCCAAGCCACTGCCCTCCAGCCGGGGCTCTCATGAGATTCTTCCCCACCTCCATCTCCCCGACCAGACGATACAAACGTTTACTGCCTTCTCCGCTTAGCCATCCACACGGGGCTATAAACTCCGGGAGAAAGCCTCCAGGAGCAAGGAGTCTCGCAGACACCATCTACTGAACAATTCCTACTGATGTTAATCGTTTATTCGAGAGGAGAATAAAACATATTCAAGGACTTTGGGGATTACTCTTCCTGTACTGATCACCCATGAACACTTAGTGAACTGGAGTCATGGTCAAGTCAACTCGAAGCTTCTGGAAAGCCAAGAGACCGGCTTAACTTCCAGACGACAAACTCGCGACATACTTCCTCGAGGCCTCTTGGTTCTTCAGGGAGTCCCGGACGACCCTCTCTTGTTTGTGACAAGGACATGGCCCTTAGTTCCAGGCCATTTGCTTTTGGCAGGGAGCTGAACGGAGCCCAGAGCTCTCCTCCAAGTTCATGTTGGCACGAGCTGAACGTCTACGGATGCCAATGTGGCCCTCAATGCCAGAAGGTCCAACAGCCACTTTCGTTTTCCCTCTCATTTCCCTTGGACACGTGCGTGACCCACCATACGGTGCGTAGAAACAGTCTTCGCCCAGGGTAACGGACTTTGTAAGTGGAGAGTCATGGCTTCCTAGGGCCTCTGGGAAACAAGAAGGCTGCACTGGCTCATCATCACGGTTCCTTTCTCCGGATTATTTTCTGCCTCTCATGGTGCTCCCTTACAGACCCTGACATAAGCTCGTGTCCACAGACAACTGGTCTTGGCACTTGGGAAGGGCTCAGTAGTAACTATAGCAGACAGAAACAGCCCACGTGCCTCCAAGTGCACCTGGCTTGTACCAATCACTTCACTGAGTGGATTGATTCGTTTAAATTTTTAAGGGAAAATTCTGGAGCCTGGGGATTGGCTAGCTCTCCCATGAAGTCATGTTGCTCAGAATCCTGGCAAGAAATGACAGTTTCTACAGCTTGTGGCCAAGAACCCAGGCTGGGAACGTCCCGGCCACCTGCTAGAGCAAGGATTTTGCCCGGAACCACACGGGTGACATTCCCAGTTGCAGACAGACTCCTTCTGGACCCACAGGCAGCTGTCAAGGACGCCACAGGGGCGGGGGGGGGGGGGCTGGACCTTCTAGCTCCAGACTGTGACTCATCCTCCTACCGCCCTCTCTCCTGGAAGCCCCCTACCCAGAGAGAGCTGCCCAGCCGTGGAGACCTGCTGGACAGCACTGGTTTGAGAACTTATCTGAGCGTCAGAAGAGAGCCCCAGATGGAGGCCTGAAGAGGGGTCTGGATCTGCTCACAAGCACTCCCGCAGCCCCACCTGGGGAGAGCCGGAATGACCTTTCGCGCAGGCGGGGGTCCGATTTTCACAATAAGATGTCAACTTTCCTGCCTGCACTTTTGATTTCTGAGGCATGAGCTCTGGCCTAGACCAGCAGCAGAGAACGCAAACACGCCAGGCTCTTGTCACGGAATACAATCTCAAACAGTCTGCTATTCAGCTCCCGTCAAAAGCCCAGCTGAGAAAAGCAATATTTACAAAAGATTATTTGAAGGACAAGCAGTTCATTCGTTCTTCGAAACATTCTAAATCCTATCCAGGGATCACATCTGACCACCTCGCCACTGCACGCCGGGGCCACACTACTTCAGCCCCACACGGAACGGCTGGCCCCGATCGTGTTTTCATGTCGCGCCGTTTGCTCTTAGCAAAAGGTTACGTACAGGAAGCAGTCGTCCGAAATCCGAGGAGGACATTGCCGGAATCCTGTTCACCACGAAGAGTGAGAAAGTTACCTTGGAAGGTGACTTTGGAGGGAGCCTTGATTCTTGAAGGAGCGACGGTCTCCTCGTCTGAGTAATTTCACAGTGACTTTGACCGTGGCTGCCAGGAATCCCAGTGCCAGCTCCGGGGCTCAATCGTGGCAACGACACTGACCCCCAGGTCTTCCGAATCCGTGTTCTTCTTTTCTTGGTTGCTACTTTCTCTTGCTAGTGCCTGATTTGATGCTTTGTTGCATTTTTAGAATAATCTGTCCTAGAACTTTCATGCAAGCAGGTAACGGTCTAAGAAAATCAAGAAGGCCGTGGACATCCTTTCATTTAAAATCTGGGCCTACAGAGTTATGCTTGCTGGAGCGGCCGTTCTCCTGGCAGTGCCGGCTGTCACCTCAGAAATGAGAGCACTGACAATCATAGTCACACTCGACAAAGCTACCCTTATTCTGTACTTTCTGTGTCTGGGCACTGTATTAGCATTGTTTCACACAGTGTTCTACGTAACCCTCTTTAGGAAAAAAAAAAAAAGATTGAGAGACAGAGAGAGCATGCACGTGCGCACCTGGGGGAAGGGGCAGAGAGAGAGAACTTGAAGCAGACTCTGCGCTGGGCGCAAAGCCCAATGTAGGGCTCGATTCTACGACCCATGAGATCACAACCTGAGCCGAAACCAAGAGTCAGATGCATAACCAGCTGAGCCACCCAGGCGCCCCTTAACCCTCATAATAACCCTATAAGTTAGGTCCTATTAGCCTCATTTTACAGACGAGAAAATGGAGGCTCCAAGAAGGGATGCAGTCCATCTGCAGACACCCAGTGACAGCAGAATCATACCCGAGTCTTGTCCGACCGCAAGCGTGGTAAGGTATTCCCACTCACTGCAACGGGCCGTGCGGAGGAGGATGATTGGGCTAAAGGAGCAGGAGCCGGCCATCTAAGGCTGGGACCCGGCCCCCCACCGCCCTTGCTGCACGGTAAAGCACTGCACGGTGGTCTGTCTCGGTGCCGACACCTGCACTTCTCATGTCCTCAGCTAGGCCCCTGGGACAGTGACTTAGGGGAAGATGAAAGTGTATTTTGTAGGTAAGACCAAACCAAGAGGTTAGATCATCTATTTTGGCAAAAGCTAAAAAAGTGAACAAAGAACCATTAACCTCTTCAAGCGTGTAAAGTGCTTTTGAGAGATTTCCTACCAAGCCCTGCAGGTATCCTAGAGCCGCAAATGACTTGGCCCCCTTGGGAAGCACGGATGCCCCGTCTCACTCGGTACCCCGACAGCCCACCACCACGAGGAGATGGTTACAGTAACGTGACTCATGTTCGTATCTCATGGCAAGATGCGACCCCTGCCTTCCATTTTTCCCTCTTAGTGAGTCATATGTTATAGTCCTTTGCCATTGAGTCCCCATGAGTTCAGGCCACAGGGTGAGGCTCAGGACATCTGCTCGTTCATCCATTCACTGACCAAACACCGAGCACCTTCTAGGCCACGCCACATGGATTCTGCCCCTGAGAGCTTCCTAGCGGACTGGGGAGACAAAACTTCTGTGTTAGAAGAAAGCAAAGGCAAAGCCAGCTGCACAGCAAGTGAAGGCAGCACGGGATGGATGGGCTGGGGGTAGCGTAAGCACAAGAAGGATCCTGGTCAAACGAGTTCAGTAGAGAAGGGCGCATTGAGAAAGGGACCTGTTGGAGCCCCACACGTGTTTCCGCAGTAAATCTGATCGGTGAAGTCCGTCTCAGCTTCACATCCGTTCACGACGCCTCTGCATCCTTTCGAGGCTCCAGCCTTGTGTCGGGCACCAGCCCTACAGCTGGGGCCGGGATGTAGCAGCGGGTGCACAGACAAGCGCTCTGCCCTTGGTGGGGGGGCGGGCGTATGAGGGAGGATCACACACACACACACACACACACACACACACACACGGCGAAAAAGTCAAAATAATCCCAGAAAGTGAGAAGTATTATGAAAGGAATAAGGGAAGGCATTATTGGCTGGATGGTGGGGTCCTTTCGTAAGAACCTCCTAGCTAGGAAGATCTGGGAAGCCGCGATATCTACACCAGGTGTGCACGAAAGGAAGGAGGTGGCTGAGGCCGAGGCGGGGAAGGGGGCTTCCAGCCCAGGCGGCCGCGAGAGCACGGGCCCCAACAGACTCAGACCCAGCTCGTGGTGGCCATGGGGGGCGGGGGGGCATGGTGACCTAGGGAAGATCGGGCAGGGGAGCCAGATCGCAGGAAGGCCTTCTGGGCCATAGCAAGAGGCCTGGATCTTATTCCAAATGAAGGGAGTAGCCACTGGACTTTAGTGCATGTCTATGCATGTGTGTGCGCGAGAGAAACAGAGAGATCTGATAGTACTTAGGTTTGGAAAGTATTCTCCGCAATGAGGCTATGACTGCTCAGATAAGACACCAAAAGTGTCCGTTGTAAAAGGAAAAAAGAAATTATAAACCGGACTTCCATCAAAATTGTTAACTTTTGGGGCACTTCGGTGGCTCAGATGGTTAAGCCTCTGCCTTCGGCTCAGGCCATGATCTCAGGGTCCTGGGATCGAGCCCTGCATCAGGCTCCCTGCTCAGCGGGGAGCCTGCTTCTCCCCCTTCCTCTGCTGCCCCCCTCGCTTGTGCTCTCTCTCTCTCTCTCTGTGTCAAATAAATCAATAAAATCTTTTAAAAAATTGCTAACTTTTGTGCTTCAAAGACACCATGAAGAAAATGAAAAGACAAATCATACACACGCTGGGAGAAAATACAAAGAAAGGAATTGTATTCATGACATACAAGAACAAATTGAACTATATATACTTAAAATAGGTCAACTTTATGACCTGTGAACTACATCTCAGCAAAGTTTCAGAAATAGTGCCCTCAGCCAACAGCCTCTTTTGGCAGTTCAGACTCCCTACCCCATTCTTTCTTTGACCTTCTTCAAGGGCGGTCGAAGAGAACACCTCCTCAGGCTGACGTTGGTCACAGCAAGCAGAACAGCGTGGCCGACGTCACTAACTTTTTGGGTCCTCGTGCAAGTTACAACCTCGCCAAACCTCACTTTCTCTCCTATAAAACAGTGATAAGATCTGTACTATTTATCTAAATGACGAGCTGTTGGATACGAGATGTGAAGCTGTTCATAAAAGGTTTTGTTCTTGTTGAGCCATTACGCCTACTCGCGAGCCCTGGGACTTATCTCCAAGTTAGTTTGCCGTGGTTAACACTCTATTTATGTTGTCTGTTAAATTCTAATTGGGTTTTAGTGGCATTCGGACTCAGCATCCATTCATTCTGGGATAGGGTGATTGGTTCTCAGCACCACGGCTGGTCTGGGAAGAAAGGATGTGGCAGCACTCACCGTTCATTCTAGTCTACACATTTTAAAAGGACGAAGGACCAAACCCATACTCACAGGAGCTCTCTCTTTCAAAGGTGAGAATCTGCTTAAAAAAGACATCAGTCCCGTCCTTTTCTGAGTTGTTGAACCCAACAAACCTGAAACTTTCCTTGAACTACTAGTCTGTCCTTCATCTTGCCATGTGCATGTATGTCCTTTGAATATCAAAGTTCCCCATGACCTAGTCGATGTCACCATTTTTATTTGATACCTGAGGTCCCCAACTATTTTTAGTCAGAAAAAGATAGGAAGGAGATGTCAGAGCAAAAGCAAACAGGGTCAGTAAAGGCTTTTAGTGTTGTTATTTTTTTTTTTCCCTAATGGGTAAAGCTCTTTAAATAGCAACTGTGCGTATGAACAGAGGTATATACTACGTTTTTTGGAGTGCCCTTTCTGGCCGCATAATTTAGCAGAATTATGAAAACTGACAATGAAAACCTTCTAATCCTTACTCGACTTTCATGTAACTTCTCTCCTAGACCCCGCCTGCCCCCACGTGCTGTATTTCAATCCTATGACCTTAAGACACATGTTACAAAAAATAACTTTAAAGGCACATTTGGAGACTTGGCTTTAAAAATTAAAAAGAAAAAAAAAAAAAGGACATTAAAATGAATTAGGTCCGGGCCTTTCCAGACTGTTTCTAAATGTTCGCTGTTATTATATTTTACATGAACAAGGAAGCAAATAAGGGTATTGGCAATTCAAGTATTTTACCAGCATTTCAAGGAGAAGGTATTCTCCCGAGGTGCCTGGGTGGCTCAGTAGTTTACTGTCTACCTTCGGCTCAGGTTGTGATCCCGGGGTCCTGGGATCAAGTCCTGCATCAGGCTCCCTGCTCAGAGGGGAGCCTGCTTCTCCCTCTGCCTGCTGGACCCCTTGCTTGGCTCTCTCTCACACATCAGTAAATAAAATCTTAAAAAAAAAAAGAGAGAGAGAAAGTATCTTTCCAAATGGCTATATTTTCCTTTGCCAAATAAGAGATTTAACTTCCATTCATTTCTTGCATGCCTTCTCTTCCATTTGTATCTTTTTCTGTTGGTCTACGACTTTTAGAGCTTGAGAAAGCAAGCTATTTCTGTCATTAAGTGGACACCGATCCCACGCAGGATGTCCAGCAAGCAGGAATCCAGCTGGTTCTCCTGTAGATGGTCTGCTAATCCCTGTCCATCTCAACTGGGCTTGTCTCCAAGGTAGAAGAACCACCAAAGCATCAAATAGGCTTCGTGAGCTGATTCGGACATGAGCCAAGTCACCTGATAGCAGCACACTCGCTGGGTATCAAAGTCTAAGACTCATTCTGACTTGTCTCTAGTTGCCATTCTGAGTCAACCAGTTGTCTAGGGAGCGCCCACCCCCGCCCCCAACTTGGGGACTTAGGTAGTGCTGGATACTTCCCAGGCTCAGCATACACAGAAGAAAGAGTCCTCGTGAAGGCTGGGGAGGGTGTGCTTTCTCTTTCGAGCCCTGTCACCTATCTGCTGAGTAAAGAAATCCCATCCCTAGTAAGGCTGTTTGGTGTAGCGCCTAAGTCCAAGGATCTAGGAATGAGAACCCGACTTGTTCCTGGATCTGCTGCTGACCACCAGTGGGGTCTGGACTCCATTTCCTCACCAACACGTAGAATTGCACTTAATTATCTACAACATCTCTTTAGCTCTGTAATGTAACTCCCTAAACACAAATCCTCCACAATTTTTAAATTTTAATCACTCAAGTCACATACAATCAAATGGTGTAAAGGGATTAGGTTGAACGAATTTGCTGATTATGTGGCCACTTCTGATCAACAGATACGGCCTTCCAGAGGGCTCACCTCAGCATACAGTATACGGGGAAGCCTGCTCTTGCTGCTCAGACATCAATGCTGGCCTATATTAATAACTTACATTTGTACCGTGCTTTAAAAGTTTAAAAGTGCTTTCACGTACATTATACATATGCAACAAACATTTCCTTAGGGCCTGTTATATGCTTGGGGCTTTCTGATTCAAGTTTTCATTCAATCCTCAAGGCTTCTGCGTAAGGGGGCTCGTTCTGATCTATAGGGAAGTGAAAAAAAACCCAGACAATGGGAAAAAGTCCCCAAGGTCGCACAGCAAAGAAGTGACAGTCGAGATCCACACTGAGCTCAGACTCTGGGCTCTTCCCACACTAGCCTCCCCCACCCCTGGGGCTGAGCAAGTCTAATGTCTTTCTCTCATTCCGAGAACCTTGGAAACTGCGATCATCTCATCCTTCTAAAGCACGACGAAAGGATGCTTCAGGCCTGCACTGACCCCCCCCCCGCACTGACCCCCCCCTGCACTGACCCCCTCCCCTGCACTGACCCCCCTCTGCTTGCAAGACCATGCCTGGAAATGGCAGGTTCCTCCCCAAATCCTCCTGGAGAAGCAAGGTGCAGGTGTGTGGGAGGAGGGGGGGGCTCCTTCCATCTGCAGAGACTCGTATCGAGGGGAAAAAAGCACATCTTATAGGTAAAAACTCTGTTGCTTGGCTTGAAGCTAACCCTTACGACATATATTACTGTCTTGCTGTTCAATCAGTGTTCTGCTACAAGAATCAGTTACATTCAATCATCTGAAAGAGCTATTAAAATGCTGATAAAAAATTCATAAAGTAACACACAGTAATGAATCAGGAGAATTCAGTAAAGTGAGACCTACCCTTAGAGCAGGGCAAAAATGAAGGTGAACGATCGTTTGGGCCCAGCGGCCATGAAATACCCTTTTGGAAGATGAATAATTCTGTTTAGGGCTGATAAGTTGAACTAATTTATAATGCTGTTTTAGGTCCACTGCTGAAATATTTCAAATCCCTCAACTTTAAAATGCATTGCCTGTCAGAAACTGGTCTCTTAACAGTTTCCTCTTAACATTTTTCAAAATGTAACCTAGACCAATTTGCATGATTTAATGCTTATTGTATTATACTGTGCAAGATTTAAAATGGGAAATAAAATTTAAAAAAAAAAGGGAGAGGGAGAGACGGAGAGAGGCAGACAAGGTGGCATGAAGGGAACAAGCGAGGGCCAAAGGGAGAATTAAGATCTGTCCAGGCTCAGCAGAATGTCCTCCTGGGACAAGGGAAATCTCGCGGGGCGTCAAGGACCTGATAAGCTTGCAAGCTGGTGAGCAGACTTGGGTGTCTGCGAGATGGTGGGAATGGGAACCACCCTCATTAAGGCAAGTAATGAGAGCAACTTCGTGAATCTGTAGGAGATGGCAGCGAAGCGCTCTACTGAATTTTCACCGCTTCCCTCCCATCCCATTCCCAGATGATCCCAAGAAATCCTTGGGAATGCTCGTGGGAGTCATGGCCATGATTTGGGTTCAGGACCTCATTCTTCCTTCCCTGGATTCTTGTAAAAGCCTCTTAAGTGGCATCACCTTCTTTCTTCTCTCCTCTCCTCAACCCGTCCTCCATTCTGCTGCTAGACTCCCTTTTCCAAAGCAAATCTGAACAATTTTAATAACCCTCGATGGCTCCCCACTGCCTACTGGAGAGACTCTCAACTCCTAAGCACCACCTGCAAAGCCTCCCTATGCTATAGCTCCCAAGGTCTACCTGGGTATATCCTTTGCCGCTTCACAAAAGCAAGGAAGGAAACAAGGAACGGTTACGAAGCGCACAATGGGAAAACATGAGTACGAGTGTATGAGGGGCTCTACAGGTCAACGTAACAGAAGATGAGCAGCCTAAATAAAAAAAATGGGCAAAATACATCAATATTGCCGAATAACCTACAGACGAGTGAAGAGATGCTCCGCGTCAGTACTGATCGGGACAATCTTATAAAGTTATAATAACAAAGTTATAATAGTAGTGAGATTAAAATGGCTTTGACACTAAATGTTGGGCAAGGTGTGGCAAAAGGGAACTCTGGCATGCTTTTGGGATGTGGAAACACCACCACCCAGAACAGCTAGCAGTCAGCAGTCAAGGAGCTCGGTTTACTAGCGGACTTCGTCAGGATGGCAGAAATGAAGAGGATCCAAATACCCATCGCCAGGAGGATTAATAAATATGATTTAGCCACAGGATGAAATACTATACAGAGGTTAAAATAAATGGGAGCTGTGCCTCAAACAGACAAATGTCTGGAACATAATGTGTCACTAAGGAAGCGACTTTCAGAAGGCTATGCATGGAGGACCCGATCCAGAGTGGAAACATTGTAAAACAATGTAAAACAAATCCCGTGTTTACAAGGCCTGCGTTTGCTCACTAAGTTGCAGGGCCATCCAAAGGAAGAGTAGATGACCTCTTCGGTGATAGCATTTCTTTTTAATAAAGGGGCTAGGTCAGGACGAAAATACGTCCCTAGGAGCAAGAGAGGGATTACAGCAAGCCTTTGAGAGTGGAGAGACGGGTCAGCGCGGTCGGCTGTGGGGAGGGGGATAAAGAACATGCCTTCCTGGGGCGCCTGGGTGGCTCAGACAGCTAAGTGTCTGCCTTCAGCTCAGGTCATGATCTCGGGGTCCTGGGATCGAGCCGCACATCTGGCTCCTTGCTCTGTCAGGAGCCTGCTTCTCCCTTCCCCCTCTGCCTGCTGCTCCCCCTACTTGTGCTCTCTCTGTGTCTGATAAATAAAATCTTAAACAAAAACAAAAACCTAACATTAAAAAAAAAAAAGAACATGCCTTCCAGGCTGGAGAGGCTCAAAACCACCCCCCTACTACCTCCCCACTCGCATCCGCAATGATCCTTGGTGGCACACAGGCTGTTCACGCAGCCTTTCCTCCATAACTGGAGAGTTACGGAAAACAACCGCACCTCTTACGGACGCTGTGGCTTCTGGGGCCGTGCTCTCCATTTATTCATTTAGGAGGCTGTGCATCTGCTCAGAAATGGCCACTTGGGAAGACGGACCATTCCTACCCAGAGATTTAGGCAAATCTTGATTAATTGTTTCGGTGCTTTGTGATGAAAGGTTGCCTCCATGTTGTGTTACTTAAAAACTTCTACACAACCCAGGTTGTCAAATGGAGGCAGAAACCCCACCTGACACGTGATAATCAGGCTGTTCCTGGGAAGGGCTCCCTAATCCTGTATTTATTCACCTGTTCCCCATTACACAGATCTGTTAAACTAGCACTTTGTCCATCAACACTTGAGTGCTTAAAGCTGAGTAGGCCTCTTTTGTAATTGCTGGCACCAGCAGAAGCCAAATTGCGAGCTCTCGGAATGTGGCTGGAACTGCTGGATCCGCCTGACAGATCCCTGCCAGGCTCACTGGTCCAAGACCTTCTGGCCCCCCGCACCTCCCTCACCAATGTGGAGGTACCAAAAGCTGCATGGGTTTAAAAAAAAAAAAAAAGGAGTTTGGGAAGGAAACAAGAGAAAAAGCCAAACGAAGTGATTTCCTCTGGTAACATTTCGGCTGGGTTGCGTCTCCACCAAAGATTTATGGCTTCACAAAGCTGCACAATGAACCATATGGTCAATTAAAAAGAATTCCAATTTCCGCACTCCTGGGCCCACAACCTGAGAGTGAGAAGTTTCCTGTTAACGAGGATCGTAGTCCTTCTGGAGGGGCAGTTAGGGTATACCACAAGTCATGTACATGAGCACTATGGAGAGCAGGGGACAGTTTCCTCCTGCAGAAGCAGGAGGGGATGGATGCGCCCCAGCCGGCCCCCCAGTCTGCATTTGGAGCGTCACCGTCTTCGGCTCCCTTGCTTCTGACCCTGGGATAATTTTTATAGAGTCACAAGTGAGTGGAAGGACTGAAGAATTTCACACTTCCCTCCAAGTGGTCTGGCTTCACCTCTGCGTCAAGTAGCTCAAAACAGCATTTGACATCTTAGATCCAGCGGGCTTAGCGATGTCCCGAAAGAGCCCTGCAGGCCCCTGTGTGTCGCCAGTTTCGACGGACACGGGAGGTCATCTGAGCTGCTAGTGGCTCGGGAGCTTTCTGAACGTGTGGCCAGCCAGGGCGCCACCACCCTGGTCTCGGAAACCTGGTGGCCCAGGGCCTGGCGGAGGTCATCGAGGACACCCACCTTCACAGCTGGGTTAGGAGTGTCACCGACAAGCCCATGCCGCCCGCCATAGCCCTGCCAATCCAGCCGGAGGAAGCACAGCTGTAACTCAGCATGAGAGGAGGACTGGGGTCTCCCTTTGTCACTTAGAAGCTCATGAATGGGGTTCGGACAGGCTGACTTAGGACTTATCACTCAAACCGGGACACTCGGCAGAACTGAAGGGGGAACTCTTAAAAATTATGCCAAGGCAAAAGACAGGCAAAAGGGACTGTCCTAGGGAAACTGGAGGCTGTGGTTATCTGGGTTTAGGGGACAACTGTTTTTTAGGGCCTCTCTAAACGTGAAAGGAAAAAAGAAAAAAAACGAAACAGAAAAAGAAAAACAGGCTGAGCCAAAATATTCAAATAACTCCTCCTCTCACTGGAAGACACAATCCAGATTGGAGACGGTCAATGTGGCAGGGCCTATTTTGCAAGGAAACTTGACGATTTGGTTTTTCTTCCCTTGCGTGCTCTACTGTAGCATTTCTCAAGTGTTTTGGCCGCAGAATACTTTTATACTCTTTAAATTTTTGGAAGGATTCCAAAAAGCCATTGTTTATGTGTACTGTAGCTATTCACGGTTATCTTATGAAAAGCTGAGAAAATGATGAAGTGCTTATTAATTCATTTTTAAAAAGCAACAATAAATCCATTACCTGTTAACAAATAAAATATTTTTAAGAAATAAAAACCCTATAATTTCCAAAACAAAACAAATCTTAGTGAGAAGAGTAACATTGTCTCCGATCTTTGCAAATCTCTCTAACATCCGGTCTGACAGAAGACAGCTGGGGCCTCCTATCACTTTTGCATTTGATCTGCCTCACTCATGTGTCTGGAAAAACTCCACTGTACATTTGTGAGAGCATGGGAGGAGCTGGAAAAGCCAAATAATGTTTTTATTCTAATGAAAACAGTCTTGATGCTGTGGAACTCCGGAAAGGGACCCTCCCCTCTCCAGACATGGACCACATTTGGAGAATCATGGGTTCTTGGAATGAAGGAATGAAAACGTTTCCGTACTTTCTAGGAATATTTGGTCACTAAGCCCTCTCGAGTCTAGAAGAAAGAGAAACTAGTTCTTTTCAGTTGCTAATGATCCTGGCATTGAGTTTTATTAAAGGCCATCAAAATCTATCTGAACAAGGAAGATCAAGTTTGAGGAAAGAATTCTAGAGCCTATGATGTGGGGGAAGGGCTTTATGAAGACAAAGACGTGCAGAAAGATCTACTCGGGACGGAGAGGCAGAGAAAGGGCTGTTTTCAGAATATCCGGGACCCAGGCTCCTGTTTTGGGATAGCCCCCCGCAGAAGCAAGACCCTCGGTGGGTGGGGAAAAGGCCATCCCAGACAAAGGTGTACTGTGTGGATAGAGATGGAGGATGTCCTGAGAGTGAGATAGGGGCCAGACAGCCTAACCTCCCAAACTTCAGAATCCCTCGGCAACAGGCAAGCCACTGAACCTGGCCCCAACTCTGAGGATAAAGGCAGCACCAGGAATTCCTGAAGTTCAAGTTCCCGTTAGGGGTACCGATGTTGGTAGAAAATGACGTTGCTTTAAGGAAGCAAAGAAATGTGGTATTCCTTCCACGCTAGAGGTGGTGGATAGGGTCCTGTTCATTTTTTTTTTTTTTAATTGGTCTTGCCTAATTTGGGAAGCCGCCGCCACAGAGTGGGGCCCTTGTCCCCACTGGGAGCACAGCACCCAGGCCACTCTGAGGCCTCAGGGAGCGCTGAATGATTTCATCAGTCAGCCTGGCTCATCCGGGCTCGAAGACGCCAACGAAGAAGACGCTCGAAGACGCTCGAAGAAGAGAGGATTGGACGGTTGCCTTCCAAGGTCAAGCCCTCAGCACCAGCGCTATTTCGCCCTGAAAGCCATGGGCTCAGGCTGCAGATCCGCCAGGCAGCTCAGCCCATCCTAAACCGCAGCTTCCCTGTCGGTGAACCGGAGACTCCCCGCCCTGCTCTGGGGTTGTGAGGATGAGCTCCATCAGTTCATGGAAAGACACCTGCCACAGGACGGCATCTGGAACAAGGGAACCACTGCTCTGCTCTTCCTTTACACCATTCTGTGCAGCGTCCATGGAAACATTTCCTCGACCGCCCTTCCTGGGTCGGAATGCCTTATGGTTTCTCATGCTCCCTATGCCTCTCCCGGGCACCACGGCTGTGGTTCCACCCAACTCGGTGGGATTCTTTTTTTTTTTAAGATTTACTTATTTGAGAGAGCAGGAGTGTGAGCAGGGGGAGGGGCAGAGGGAGAGGGAGAACCTCAAGTACTCAGCGCGCAGCCCCACACGGGGCTTGATCTCACACCCTGGAGAGCAGGACCTGAGCACAAATTCAGGGACTGCCGCTTAACGGACTGAGCCACCCAGGTGCCTCGGGCCACACGGTAGAAGCTCCACAAGGGCCGGAACCATGGCTTGGGGGTGTTCTGGGCACCATATCCCCTGTGTCGAGCGCAGCGTCTCGTCCTTCACAGGCACACGATGCTGGAGTGAGTGAAGGAACGAGAATGTGACACCAACTTTTTTTCTTTGGAAGATGTTACTTATTTATTTGACAGAGATCACAAGTAGGCAGAGAGGCAGGCAGAGAGAGGAGGATGCAGGCTCCCTGCTGAGCAGAGAGCCCGATGCGGGGCTTGATCCCAGGACCCTGAGATCATGACCTGAGCCGAAGGCAGAGGCTTAACCCACGGAGCCACCCAGGTGCCCCAACACCAACTTTTAAATTAATCGTTCGGAAACACTCCTTTCTGTGGTTTGGGGGCGATATCACAGATGCGGAAGGTGAGACTTCAAGGATCTGAGATGGGAAAGAAAAATGGAAAGTGCAGGAGGAAAACGCCCACCACAAGGAAGGCAGAGCCGAGGCGGCCTGGTGTGGACGTGGGGTTCCGCGGGAGGAAGGCTGCTGGGAACCGGCTTCGGTCGTGAGCGAGCCCCCAGGTCCGGGCGCGTCTCGGCTCCAACAGCGGCGGTCTTAAGTGCGAGCAGACGTGTGCTGGCCTCGTGAGCACCTGCCCTTCCGCCCCGCCCTGGCGAGGACGCTGGTCAGTCGTGACTAAAACACTTGGTCTGATCGCTACAGTCAAGCGCCCAGACGGGAGGCGCCGCTACTGGACGGCGCAGGCAGGACCGTGGGTCACGGGCAGGACCCTGGTCACAGCGGGCGCGCATGTGTGCCTTTCGGGGCTGGCGATTCAAAACCAGCTTCACACTGCGGGACAGGCAGACGCTGGGGAGGCGTGGGGAAGGATGTGGACAGGGAAGCAGGATTTGGGGCAGTTCCAGGATTCCCGTGCGGGGAGGTCCATGCCTGGCCGACGCTAACTTAGGTCACTGGCGGTGCTAGCGAACACCAGGCCTGGTCGCTGCGAGCAACGCGGAGGCGCTGATTCTCCGTTTCTGAACAAGATGCCCAACTCCCCGTCCCGCCCCCTCCCTTTCTTTGCTTCCCTCCCAACCGCCCCCACCCCCGACAGCACTAAAGATCGTTAATGCCCCACAGGCTCTAATGGGTCCCGCTGGGAGTCCAGAAATACTGCAATTTGTATCGAGGATTTAGACATAACAAAAAAAAAAAAAAAAAAAAGAAAGAAAGAAAGAAAGAAAAAGCTGCTCCAGGGGCCAAGCTCGATCCGCGACTCACCCCCCTGGAATCACGCAACGGAGTAATAAATGACAGCTCTTCGATCACATCAAGCCTCCGCGGCAAGTGCTGGAGAGCGCGACTGCCTCTAACAACACACGGCTTGTTAACACCACCGGGCATGGACAAACAGGAGCGATGCTTAAACCACTACAAGTCTTTGCAAGGCCCCTGGTCTCGGTGCACACGCATGCCCACGCGTGCACACACGTGTGCAACTGTCAGAACCACCCCCCCCCGTTAGGTATTTTTGGTTGGTTTTTGTATTTCACATTTCTGTTTTATAAATGTTCAGAAAAGCTCAGTAAATGAGCCAGCTGCTGTCATGTTAAAAAAAAAAAAAAGAATTACACGTTCATCTGCACCTCGGATACAGGATTCTTGATGAAACAATTTACAAAAGGATAAGAGCTTTATTTATTCTGTTTCTCAGGTTAGTCGAGGGAAAGGAATACATAAATCGAGCAGGTAAAGCAGTCTGTGAGAGGTTCGCCGTTTAAATTTATCTCCTTAAGGTTGTCATGGTGTTGCCTCCTGAATAACAAGTTAACTTTTAAAAAGTGGGAGCCAAGGTCTGCTTTGGGCCGGGGCTCCCTCACCATCAGCAGCCCCCGTCCTGGGAGATTCCAGCTTTACCACATTCCTATCCTCTCCCGGCCTCTCGGGACCCACAGCGCCCTGCGGGACCCCAGCCGGGCCTCCGAAATACTTGCAGGACACAGAGGGGCACTGGGCAGGGCTCAACATGGGCTGGGATGCACAGAGCACTTAGCACGGTTAATCCCCCCATGCAGATGAGACGCTGGGTCCCCCCTCTCCCACCCTCCATCCCAACCTGTGAGAAGCAGCACCAAAGCCTGCCTTTAAGGCGCTTACAGTTGATATCGGGAGAGCAGCCAGAAGGGGTCCCCCCAAGCCTGGAGAGAGCCCTGCGGTGAAGTTGGGGACTCCAGTCTCTCGAGATGGACGGTGTCCATCTGCACTTGACCTTCCCCAAGGTGCGGTCACATGTTTGTTTTTTTACAGGACAGCTGAGAATAATTAGTCTCTGCCGCCCTTGCCCCCTCCCTCTCGCAGGCTCTGACCTCCACCCGCCAGCCCGCGGGGAGAGGAGGACGCCACACGGTCTCTGAAAGTGAAAGGCAGACGGTCTGAACGACAGTCAGCCCTGCTCGCCCGCAGACTCAGAGTTACTGATGACGAAAGCTGAACGACGAGGCATGTTCCATCTGTTTATCTCCCAATTTTCATTTGTCGTAGCCCTGTTAATATTACTGGGATTTTCCTCTCTCTCCAGAAGACTTGCCATAAGGGCATCTACCTAGAGACATCTGTCGCCTCTTGCTCCAGAGCTGCCGCCCTCACTACTGTTGCCGCGGCTCTGCGCTCTCCCTCCTCACCCCCCCACACCCTCCCCTTCTCTGTTCCCCTCTCCTTGGCAAGTCTGCAGCCTTCCTCTCTGATGGGGACTGCACCCCTGTTTTCAGTCCCGGGGGCGGAAAGAACCCCGGGGCTGTAGGGGCGTCCCAGCTCAGTGCCGGACTGAGATCACATGCTGGACCGGTCACACTGGGCACAAAGCCTGAGCCCAGAGCGGGGCTTGTACTCTGAGACTGGAAAGAGGCTAAGTAAGGAAGACGTTACTTAGACGGACGCAAACACAAACAGGGAATAAGGCGGGAGGGTTCCACGAAGTCCCCATCGCAGCCAGGCAGGAAATATGATCCCTGACACAGGGACAATCTGGCCGAGAAATGCGACAGGCCCTACGTCCCAACGCCCCAACGCCCTACGGTCAGCAGGACCTTGGAGCCTGTGACTTGAACTCGACAGCCATGTGTTCAGGCCCGGCTCACCTGCTCCCTCCTCGGGGCAGCAGCTGGACGGGGCGCGGCTGGAACAACGGCTCAGAGGAGCCACGCGTCCTCGCACCCGCAAGAACTTCCCAAGTAACTCACAGGCCTCTTTTAATCAAGAGGCAAAGCTCTCCATCTTGCTGACGCTTATGACCCTCGATTTAAAATACTCCAATTGTTTAATTCAGATGGGACCTGGAGAAAGTGCAGGCCTTCTCCATTAGGACACTTTCTAATGGGGGCCATACATCAAGTCCTTGCCTCTGATCTGAATAACAGCTGTTTGGAAACCTGTCTGGGGCCCATCGTTGGGAGCTGCTTTCAGGAAGATCAACGTTCGTCACGTGAACTTCCTCTTCATCGCGAGTCTGGGAGAACAGGGAGAAGGACCCTGAGAGGGAGTCGCCCCACCTGGCTTCATCTGGCTCCTGCTCCCTCTGCCTTCTTCTCCCCTAGACTTCTGCGTCTCATCCGAACACAGGCCTGAAAATGCATCTCTGTGGTAGCCACCCCCGAGGTTAATGGACAAATAAAAACTGAGCCATTATCACTGAGCGAGCGCCCATAGGGTGAAGGCCTGGAGCCGGGCGCTGGAGAGTCATGATGAAGATGCCCCGTCTGGTGAAGCCAGAGCCCCTGGGGTTGGAGTCTCAGGCCCTACAACGCTCTTGGGGTGCAGCCTCCACACTCAGGCCCTATAACATTTTTGGGGTGTAGCCTTCACACTCAGGCCCTATAATGCTCTTGGGGTGTAGCCTCCACACTCAGGCCCTATAACATTTTTGGGGTGTAGCCTCCACACTCAGGCCCTATAACGCTCTTGGGGTGTAGCCTCCACACTCAGGCCCTATAATGCTCTTGGGGTGTAGCCTCCACACTCAGGCCCTATAACATTTTTGGGGAGTAGCCTTCACACTCAGGCCCTATAACGCTCTTGGGGTGCAGCCTTCACACTCAGGCCCTATAATGCTCTTGGGGTGTAGCCTCCACACTCAGGCCCTATAATGCTCTTGGGGTGCAGCCTTCACACTCAGGCCCTATAACATTTTTGGGGTGTAGTCTTCACACTCAGGCCCTATAACGCTCTTGGGGTGTAGCCTTCACACTCAGGCCCTATAATGCTCTTGGGGTGTAGCCTCCACACTCAGGCCCTATAACATTTTTGGGGTGTAGCCTCCACACTCAGGCCCTATAACGCTCTTGGGGTGTAGCCTCCACACTCAGGCCCTATAATGCTCTTGGGGTGTAGCCTCCACACTCAGGCCCTATAATGCTCTTGGGGTGTAGCCTTCACCCTCAGGCCCTATAATGCTCTTGGGGTGTAGCGTTCACACAGCTGCAACGAGGTGTACCCTTCTCTGCTTTCTTTCTTCTTGGTCTCTTCCAGTTAGAATCCAGGCTCCACGGAGGCCCGGAGGACCGACGGGAGGTCTGTGGGGCCCAGAGGAGAATGGCGCAGCACCCGTCCTACGGAAAGCCTATGCGATCACGGACACACCCCGAGTCCTTCGGAGGGCAGTGCACACCCACTATTACCGGGACACTCTGCTCACAGAGTTTAAGAGCAAACACATCTCGTCCTTTCTGACGCTTTCGCAAGAAGACAATCTGTGTAAACCTGAAGACTGACTCTGGCTCGTCTTAGAAGAGTCCGGCCACTTTGCTGTCAAGCCCAAACACTCACAGGAACCTCATGATTTAAAGAGAAAAACAACTTAGATTCCCAACCCCCAAGCCCACTACGTCTTACGAGAAGGTATCCGTCAAATAACTGAAATTGCCTGTTCTCTGCAGGGCGTGATCGATGCTGCTCCTCTGTGCCCGTCTCCCTCTTTTCTGTGTCACTCTCACATCCACACTGCTGTTCACACTTCAGTCGCAAGTCCTCTGTGCCCATAATCTGTGATTTTGCTGTCGACTCGTCATGCCTCATTAGTCATGTTTGACACCTGCACCTAATACCTCCTCACTGACAACGGAGGACAGCTTCTGGCGAGAGGAGACAGTTCCCAGAATCGCTTCAACAGAGGTCTCCGATTGTGTGGCAAAGGTGCGATACGGGGTCAGCGTGGCTCCCCTTCTCCCATCCGGTAAACCCTCTTCATTCAACTTCTCTCACACTGGCTTCTCTTAAAGACTGTGCGTGCGGCGACAAAAGCCAGGAGAGGGAATGCAAGCGGAAGAAAGTAAAAACAGTCTGTAAAGCTTTAATATTTAATTTACGACAAATCTACGTACTCAGGCTCGGGCGCAGCGACTTGCAAAGCAGCAGATGAGAAATGTCTAAATACAGACAAAAGCGGTATCGCGATTTTTATAACTCCGCTTAAAATTCACGACGTATTATCAGATTAATGAAAAATCTCAGATTTAAAGATTCGAAGTCATTGTTGCTATAGCTCAGCTAAGGAGTGATCTCTGTTCTTCAACAGGGAGGAGATGGTTGAGGCAAATGAAAAAACCAAACAAAGGGAAGGGGGTTCGTCGAAAAGTGATCTTTCACTGCTGATAAACGTGTTCTCTGCATTTGGGCCAATGATCTGACAGGGTCCCACATAAGGATTATCGCACACAGGCAGACGCAGACTACCCTGTATAGGCTTCGGCACTAATTCTGGACCTGCACTGTGTACGTCGAACCACACCGTCACTATCTAGTGGCCCAAACAGATCCAGTCCGTGGCCGGCAGAGCTGGGTTCCCATGTGACATTGTAGTGGACCACAGTTAGGGCCACCTCTGGGGACCGAGCTTCTCTTTGCAAAATGTCTGAGCAGCTTTGCCCGGAGTCGGAGCAAAATAATTAGCTGCACCCAGTCTATGAACACCTACAGGTGAGGCCACCTTTTCGCCCCTGGTCTCCCTCTTCCCTCCGCTCCCTTCAGGGAGCCTGCGAAGTATCTGGGGGACACGGCTCAGGCATCAAGGTGACTGGAGGGCTACTGGTATTTAGGTCAGAGCAATGTCGCTACGTGTCTCGGCAGGTGGCAGCTGGAGACTTGCTGTCGGGGCCCTGCCTGAATGGGACGTCCCGAAGGTCACGAGCTGTGAGACGAGCACAGCCCTCAGCACGAGCGGCCATGGGCCCTCCCAGCGCACCTCACCCTGAGCTGAGGGGCTCCCGGAAGCCACGCAGCTGGGGAACCGTGATCCTGGGTTCTACAAGCACCGCAGGGAGCTGTGGGCAAAAATCATCCCGGTAGGAGATTCATCTCCATGATGGTTTACTTCCTTCCGGACGCTACTCATCAGCAATGATTCGCTCCGTTAGTTGCAAACCCACGTGGTTCACTTCCTGTTCCGATTCGACAGGTTAAGGAGCGACCGAACCGTCACGTACAACGTCTTCCGCGGCTGTCGATGGCGCGTTCTTAGACAAGACTACGGGGTTTGTCCGGCATCTCGAAGCGTCACCAGTAACGCGGAGCTGTGTGAGACGCGTGGCCGGAGAGAAGGGGGAAGGGGAGCCCGAGGCGGCTGATAAGTGTTCTGCTAGCCAGTGGCCTTCGGGACCTGGGGTTGTCCGACCCCGGGACACAGCTGTCTGGGAGTGCGGTGAGGAAAGTCGTGGGTGCTCTATTGTTTCTTATCGGAGGATGTTTCTGGAAGAGACGCATCATTTAGGAACAGCCTGACTATGGTCCAGGTCTAGTGGATGAGAAAGGAGTGAGAACCCGACCAGCCGAGAAGACTGCCTGCGGGGGCGGGGCAGGAGGGTGAGTTCCCGAGCTGTGGACGCGCAGCGGACAACCCAGGTGACGGGCAGCCCGGTGCCACCTGCTTCTCTGACATTAATGGGATTTCTGAGGTGGAGCTAGGTTGGAATTTAAGTCTGGAAAAACGAAAAAAAAAATAAGCCCGGGAAGGCTACAAACTGGCCCTAGGTTTGCCTGTACAGGTTACATGTTGTTTTAGGTTCTACTCGGGGCGGGGGGTGCTGGTAGGGGAAGGCTCGCGACCCTGCAGGACTCTGGATGTCTCGTGGTGGTGCTGGAAGTGAAAACACACAGGCCCATAACACCCCCAGCCGAAGCAGTGACACCAACACACGACAGCTCTGGGGAGGGGCAGGAAGGGGCCAGGCTCCCTGACAGTGACTTAGAACTGTGTACTCGCCCCTTGGGTGCGGCTCCGCAATCTGATTATGGGCGAAACAAACGTGGCCACCTCTTGTCCAAAGGGACCCTCTGCCTGTGGAATTCCCTTGTCGCCGGGTTCCGACTACGGACTTGGAAGGGCTTTGTGGGGGGTGCGCAGAGTTGCAGGCCGTCCCACAGGCTGCGCAGAAGCGAGCCTTCGAGCTGAATCCCGTTTCCATACGGAATCTCACAGCTTGAAAGCACTCTTCCTGCCCCCAGCCTCGAACAGCATCTCCCGTAACTCCCTTGGTGGTCTTCGCATTTGGGTCATGTGCCCCCAAGGTAGAAACAGACAGAAAACCAAACAAATTGAACTCCCTTAATGTATTTTCTGTTTATCTGGACGCTGGACTCACACCCCGCTGGACGGGCCTATTTCTGAAACAGACACACACAAACTAAACCCAGAAGAGCGAGACGGAAAGAAGTAGAAACAGCGGTTCTCTGCTCTTCTCCTCCCACCCCAAACTGCACGCCTTGGAAAGCCTGAGTTCAGAGCAGTGTTGTTTGGCTGGAGAAAATTCGGAAGACCAAGCTTTTCTCGGAGGGTCTGCACTCCCTGGGCAAAGCGGAAGATACAAAAGGCGGAACAACGTGAAAGGGGTTGGAGTCTTCCAGAAGACGCCGCCCTCCTCCACCACCGAATGGTGCCCACGCATCTTTCCGACTTGAGAGCCACATGTGCTGTCATTCCCTCTGTCTCTTGCCATTTCTAGAGATGTCAGATGTGGTTGGGAATCTCATGTCCCCCACCCCCACCCCCACATTCTCCATGTGTTGCTCATTTTTACCATTTGCTTTGGGTTTCGTGCCATTCGGTGGTGCTTCCCCTGCATTCCTTTTCCTGGGCTTTTAACTCCCACCTCAAGCTGCTGGTTCGTTCCAGAACAACCTGTCGCATTAACAAGACAGAGAAAGCGGGCCCCCCTTCAAAGAGCAGGACAGAAGGAGGGGCCAGAGGGGTTATCCAAAGGCTGTCCGTACTTGAAAAGAGGTGAGTTTTTCCCTTCAAGGCCACCCTACCTTTGGCAACACTGGCGGAGGGGAGGCTAGGGAGCCGGGCCGGAGATGCCAGACCTGGGACCACACTTGAGCCCCTGTACTCATTCCTGCAGGACACGGTCTTTGGCAATGACCTTTCACGGCAGCAGAGATCAGTGCAGTTAGGATAATGCCAGAGAGCTCGTGACGGGCCTCTCTCTGCTCACTGAGGACCCCAGCACACTGCCTGACTGACTCCGCAGCAAAGTCTCTCTTGAAGTGGACTTCTTGGGCCATTGCCTTTGCGTAGACCATGACCCTGGGCTCCTGGGACCTCCAGTCCAGGAGTGTGCAGGCTTAGCCCCTCAAACGGATAATTCTGCACCCTAGTTTCTGCCGGGTGCCTCCTTTATTTACCATTTTATGTTTCATTCTTCAGGTTTTTAACCTCCGGGCTCCCCACTGCTAAGCGCGATTCTCAACAAACCCCCTCTCCCCCGGCCCTAATGTATCAAAAGACCACGAACACAGTCCTACCCATGGCTCTGGCTAAGGTGGTTCCCTCGCTGAGGTGGGAGACGGACCACTGTCAGAGGTGATCAGGAGCTCTGCAGCCGTAACAGAATATGCAAAAGAACTTCTTTCAAGATCCTTCCATTCTAACCCAGGGCACCATGCATGTCGGGGCTACCCTCCTCGCCGGTGCTGTTCCTCCGTCTCTAGCCACCACGTGGGGTAGTGCGCTCTTACACTAAGGGGCCCTTTTCTGTCTGTGCCTTTGTGCATGCTGTCCCCTTGGCTTGGAGTTCGACCTGCTGAGCGCTCAGAAATGTCACCTTCCATCTCTGAAGGAAGCTGCTGCCTTTCCCGCTCTCCCTTCCCCCTTCCCTTCTGCAGCACCGCCCCCTCCCCTGGGCTCTGTCTGTACGGTGCCTGTCCTCCTGACGCCCTCAGCACACTGGCTGCACCCGTGGGGCTCATCCACCCCCCAGGAGACTGTCCGTGTCCAGAGAGCAGGCACGCACCTCATTCATTTGTCAAGATGGCAGCCCGCGAGACTCAAGACGGGGAAACCGAATGGGGAGAGAGATGCCAAAATCACCGTGGCTCTGGCTGCTGCTGGGAACTGGAACCAAGCTCCTTGTCCTCCTCTTCCACGCCTCATCTCTTGGGGTGGCCCCTCATCCCCCCCCCACCGCTAGCCCCCAACGGGGCCCTGTTGCTGTGGCAGCCGTGATTTACAACAGCATTTAGCTGGATCTAATCAGAAGTGTGAATACTCCCCTTCTATCTGGCACATATCGTCGGAGCTCTAATTATTCACACATTTTGGCAAGCGTTCTGGTGTTCCCCTACCAAGCTCCTAATCCCAGCAGATCAGTTAAAATAAATGAAAGAGAGAATCAAAAGGCACTTTAAAAATTCAACTGTTCTCCAAATGAGTTTGAACAGGCTCCAGACGACTAGTGGTTGCAGCTGACTGGCATTTAAAATCTAAGAACCCTTCTGCGCACCCCCCACCCCGAGTCCCTTCCTGTACCCCCAGCATATAGGAACCTGATTCTCCCCTGTTTAAGAGAAACCCTTGAGACTGGGGCTCTGACATGTTTTCAACGATCTGCATTAAAAAACCAGGAAAACAGAGTCACCATCCTGAGATCCAATCAGTGCCAAAGCAATTCCACTTTTTCCACGTAGGTAATGCGATACGAGCCCAGGACTGATGATTGCAACCTTCAGAATGCATCTATTAATAGAGTCCCAAAGTGCAGGAAGTCATCAGGGCAAAAACGAAAGTCACGTACCAAGCTCCGAATTTGAGAAAAGTTTTCAAACACACACACACACACACACACACACACACACACACACACACGAATACACACACGCGCGCGTCGAGTACATGGCGTTCGCAGATTTAAGGAAAGTGATACACAGGGCTTTCCACACGCCTTGCTTTTCCTCTTCAAGCGGACTTCTCCCCAGACGTCCTCGACGTTTGCTCTGTCAGCACCTCCAAGGCTTTGCTCAACAAGACCTTCTCCGTTCATCGCTCGGGACGGCGAGACGTCTTCCTCTCGCCCCCTACACCCTCCACTTCCTTTCCTGCTTTATTTTTTTCTCCTCCGCACTGCTCACGGTCAGACACCTCACCCATCACCTGCCCCCACCCCCCGAATGTAGGGATTCTTGACCATTTGGCCACTGCTGTGTAGAACAGCATCCCACGTGGCGCAGGCGTTCAAGAAGTGCTAGTTAACTGCAAACGAATTCCTCCTGACGGTCTGCACGTGTCCGGACAGTCCCGGGGAGCTGCCCACCCTGTCCTTCCTCCCCTCCTGACCGAGAACACTGGCTGCGTGGAAAACGCCAAGGGCAGGATGAGTTACGAGACTGGGAGGGGGCGGATGGTGCACGGGTCCTCAGTTCCCGACTCCGCTCTGTCCCTTGTGTGGCGGGCAACCCAAGCTTCTGTCCTCGCTGTTCTGAAACAAGGCGACGGCCAAGAAAAGCGATCTTCCAGGATTCTGAGAAAGCGCGAAAAAAATAACACGCGGGAGAGAACTTGGAAAAGTTCACCGCACTCTCCACACGCAAGACATACAGTTCTTCAAAGATAAGACACCGCTTTCCATCCGACTCTTCCAAAAACCAAGCATTCTCAGCTACAAAGCGCCACAAGTATATCCAGCCATGGTTACGGGTCAGGGAAACGAAGCCGTAATTCACCCTTCTCTCCCGCTTCAAGCATGTGGCTTGCCACAGACGGCAGAAAGCCCCTGTCAAAAGCATCAAGAAAGTGCCTGTGAGAGTGTGAGTGTGAGTGTTAGAGTGTGTGAGAGAGTGAGTGTGAGTGTGTGAGTGTGTTTGAGCGTGCGTGTGTGTGAGTGCATGTGTGTGAGTGCGTGTGTGAGTGTGAGAGAGTGAGTGTGAGTGTGTGTGTGTTCACAGGCTTTGCGCTGAGGTGGCAAGAGAAGACACAAAAGCCTTTCCACACTTGTGTGGCTAAAGCTGAAGACGTCCCCCGACCTCATCTCTAGGAGAGGCTGGAGGCAATGGAACGTTTCTTGGGGCAGGAAGGTTCTAGATGACTCCTTACAGAAGGAGGAACTTGAAGGGCTTGACCGAGTGAGTTAGACTGAGGTCAGAGATTAAGGTTTTAAAATTCTGGTTGTTGGAGCACTGAGCCCCAGCGGGAACTTTTCATCTGGTCCCTAGCTTAGCTGGCCAGGTGGACTTTCAATCCGAGCTCTGTGTGTGTATGTTTTTTTAGTGGTTATTCATAGGAGAGAGGCTGCTGAACACTGAGCAGAACTGTTCCTTCGCTCCCTCCCAGGTGCCCGGTAACTGAGCGACTTTTGTACTAGGGTCGGCAGGGGACCAAGGAAAATATCACCCCCACTTGTCTATTTATATAAAATACTCGAACCATTTATATGTCTTTACGTTTCGGGGTAACAGCCACACAGCATCGATGTTGATGTTTCATGCATGTGAAATAACACAGTAGAAAGCGACTTTAAAAAATTACTTTCTTCGGTGTCACCATGGAAACCGGCCAACATAATCTCTCCACACCTAACTCTGGGGGGTGAGGAATAACAGTGACTGGGGGAAAAAATGAAAACATTGAAAATGCTCATAAATTCTGTTATGTGCCAAAAAATTTAACATGAGACATTTTTCCTCTGCTTTCGGCTGGGATGTCGACCTGTGATGTTTACTTTTTGAACTTTGTTTGATTTTCGAGACTAAAAAAATCAAATTGGGAAGTTCAGTGAAGTTCCTGCTACACAGTTAGTATCTGCGAGGCCTACGAAGGCCTCCAGTTGTGCCTGTAAGTGGACTTGAGCTCTCGGTGGCACAGAGAGAGAAAATGGCAGCTGGGGCACTGACGGGGTCAAGGGCGGGCGGTGGGAACGCAGGGAACTTGTGAGATGAGGAAGAAAGACGAGATGAGGGAACAGGGCAGTCAGGGCCGGTCACGGCTAGCCTCCTCCCTCTGATCACCGCTCTCATCTGCTAGATTCTGGGGTTCTCCTTGCCGTGGGTCCCCAACAAGAAGCTCTTTACGGAGCCGTTTTGGCTGAGTCAAACTGAGATCCGCTACGCTTTTCGAGAGCGATGAGAAGACAGAAAGCTCTGCTGGAGTCTTATTATTCATAAAATAAAAGTGATTTTTTTGGGGAAAAAAAATAGAATCCAAACCTAGACTCTGAAAGGAAAGATTAGCAAGATTTCCCAATTCGGCCTTTGTTTCTTGGAAAACCATTCGCGGTTTAAGAAGATGAGCTCCTTGGCAGGGACTTCTCCTGTCCTCAATCGAAGTACCCCTGGTGGGAACGGGAGGCCGGCTGCAAAGGTCTGCTCTAGAGTGAAGAGGCCCGTTTCATTCCGAGTTTTGAAAGCCTCACTCAAAGCTGAAGCTGATTTCAAATCATGTCGTCCTTTTCACTTATTTATTTAAAATTTTAACCTCAGGACTTGCTGCACATAAATCTGTACTATTTTCGTGGCTAACGTTCTTGGCAGAGACGACTACTTCTCCTGCCCTATCATCTTACTTTTTTTTTTTTTTTGTGGTCAGTGGATTTTATTTAATTGCTTAGAACTCTATCTTACTTCTAAATATCGTTCTCTTGCCCTAAAAACACCCTAGTAATAACAGTGCTTAATATATTATTATACAACGTACAATAAATATCCTTTTTCAAAAAAATTTAGCAGACCTTCCAAGAAAGGGTTTTTTGGCAAACTAGTAGAAATAGGAGAAAACTGAAGATTGTAAATTAGAAGTCACATCCGAGCTAATTCTTAGGCTTTGTTAACCTTCCTTCCAGAGTCTACTCCGGCTCCTTAATCATATTTATGTTGATGGAGCACTTTGTGGGGAGAGGGAGGTATGCTCCTCAACAAGTTACAGAGGTAACCCTTCCCCACTAAGAACAGAAAGAAATCCTGTGAACTGGGCAGAGTGAATGTGAGGGAAAACATTGCAATGGCACCTAGAGGGAGAGTTATTTGAGAAGTCCCCTTCCCACCACAACCCACGAAAGATCGGCGTTCAAGGCCTCGGCACTATCCGTCCAACCATCCATTTGACCACCAGCCCGTCAGCCACCGAACCCCCCACTGATGCATGTGTTCCACAAATGCACCGAAGGGGCTACTGGACGCAAGGCTCTGTTCTAGCACTGGAGACAGACCCATGAGACACGATCAACTCCTTCACATGCCACCGATGGCCACATGCCTCTTTTTACTCTTTCTCGGCTCCTGGAAGAGTAACCTCCCCTGGAAAGTCTGAATGTACTTTCTTCCAGACACTCTTCCCCGAGTTCCTGCCTCTGAGCAGAAACACTTATAAACAGAGCACAAGGAGGTGTGCATCTTTATCAGCAATCACTAAGAACGAGCTTTAAAAAAAGAAAAAAAATATATATATATATGCTGAATATATATATATATATATATTCAGCAGCACGTAAAGAAATATAGTAGGAAAAACCAGGAGAGAGAAATTATGTGGAGAGGGCAGGTAAACATGCACAACCTGGATAAAAATGCAAAAGTTATTATAATTTATTCATTAAATCCAGTGCGAGAGAACAACACTCGCTCAGAAACACCCAACAGAGGGCTAACCGTTCAGGACACTGCACGTCCCCCCCGGGGTTTCACTCGCAACCTGAGGGCGCCCCGGGCTGCTCTGTGTTGGGTCTTGCTACAAGCCAAGGCCTGTCCTCCTGCCAAGAGGGAGCCGCGCTCGTCACTCTGACAGTAGTTCACCGTGACTTTCCTCAAGTGCCCCCTGTGGGGAGCCCGGGGAGTGGGCACCTCTGGGCTCCGGTCTCCGCCCATGTCTGAGAGGAGTCGTGTGACCTTCAACGAGATCTTTGGCCTGCTGGGCCTTCAGCTTTTCATTATTAGAGAAAATAGCTACTTAGGCCAAAATCTAATTCCTAGACACGTGGTAAGGATACATACAGTAAGAGGACACATGCAAGCATGTTCTAAAAAACTAACATAAGACACCAGAGCCTGAGGTCATGCTGACCCAGCTCAACGGGATTCTCCACGGGAGGGCAGAGCTCCGTTCCTCCCTCCTCTTCCCTGTCCCCCCGCTCCGGTTTTCCGTCCTCTCTTGCCTGCACTACAGTCAGAACATGAACGACCGGGGAAGACCAGGTGCCCGGCGAGCCGGGTGGCTGCATCAGCGCAAAGACTATTTTAGGGGAGATGAAAGCTTCCAGTTCATTAAGTGAAAGGTCTCAGAAGCTTGGAGAACGCCAGGAGTCAACTGAGGGTTGGCATCCCGCAGCCCCCGCAGGGCAAGGACTCCTGAGCCTAACCTGCTATTTGACCTAGGATGCCTGCAGGAAGTGCGGTGCTTGGGTCTATCCTGGGAGGCACAGGGGGGAGGAGCCGCCCACCCAAATGGGGATACCAGGGTAGTAAGCCTGAGGAAGACAAGGGCCGCAGAAGGCCGAAGGCTCCCCAACCAAGCTTGTGATTTGGAAACACTTCCAGCACTTTCGGTGCGTCAGGACCCATTCTGAGATCTCTGAAGCACTTCGTGAGATACCGCCTCCTGGAGGAATGCGGGGTCAGACGAGAGATAGCAAGAGAGCTTCGGTTCCACCAAGAGCAACAAAGAGGAGCCAGGAAATCGGGGTCAGCAAAAGCCTGAGTGGTGGGGGAAATTCAGATGTAGGACCTTGTCTACATTCTCACGGCTGACAGGTGCCAGTGCTGTGACTGGTGGGTGAGAGCCTGCCCATACCCCCAACTCTCGTCTCTTAGGAGGCTGACCTAAGAACAGGCCCCGGTGGGCTCCTGCCGACCTGCCAGCTGTGTGGAGCAGCTGGGCTCTGGTGAGCACCTTGTGGTGTCATCCGTCAGGCTCATCTGAAAAACCAGCTCCATTTTCAGAAGTCTATGAAATATGGCAAGGATGGTGTCATGATCAGTTTTGACCATGGATTGATGATGAGCCAGAAGGTTGGGAGGGGAGAAATAATGGTCATATTTTGGGGGCTGCAGACACAGACCCATTACTTTTACTTTTTGGTCCATGTCCAAAAGTGTTCTGAGGAAATTTAGGTGCCCTGAATGTGGGGTATTATGACCCATGTAGTGACCTGCCCTTAGTTTGGCTTCTACTGGTCATATATTTAGGACTGTGTTGGTAAAATGCATACTAACCTGGGCTGTGAACATGGACCCTCGGTCGCTGTACGGAGTGACAATGCTGGTCAGAACCTGGTTGCAAGCAATCTTTTTTTGCCTCTCCTGGCATCCCCCAAAATGCACATGTAACTAGGAATTCCAGTTAAAGTTCATGTTCTTCCCTTCTGCTTGTTGAACTCCTGTCCTGGCTATCCTTTTAAGGTCTGTAAGATCTGTACTGATAGTAACTTTCGCATTCTTGATCTTTTGGTATTTATGTGTTTTTCCCCCTTGTTCATTATAGCTAAGGGTTTCTCAATTTTATTGATCTTCCTAAGGATCAATTTTTTAAGATTTTATTTTTAAGTAATCTCTACATCCAACATGGGCTTGAACTCAAAACCCTGAGATCAAGACTCACGTGCTCTACTGAGCCAGCCAGGTGCCCCTTTGAAGAACCAATTTCTGCCTTAATTTTTCTCTATCACCTGTTTTCTATTTCAATAATATCTGCTATTTTCTTTATTATTTCCTTCCTTTTTCTTAATTTGGTTTTATTTATGTCTTCTTTCCCTAGTTTCTCATGGAGGAATCTGGGTCATTGATTCTAGGCCTTTCTTCTATTCTGATATAAGCATTTAAAACTATTAATTCCTCTCTTGGCACTACTTTAGCTGCGACCCACAAATTGTAATATGCAAAATTTTAATATCATCTAGTTCAAAATATTTTCTCATTTTTCTTATGACTTTCTCTTTGACCTATATTTAGAAATATGTTGCTTAGTTTCCAAATAGTTGCCATCTTCCTGGATATCTCATTGCTGTTGATTTCTAATGAACTCCTTCTAACTTGAAAGGCAGATCAAATGCTTCCCTACCACCACGGCTCCCCAGAGTCTCCCTTCCCTTCAGCTGGAATTAGACCATAAGCTTCATGAGGACAGGGGCCACGCCCACTTATTTAATGCTCTGTCTCCAACGATTAGCCTCGTGTCTGCGCCACATCACGCACTCAGTGAATAATTGTTAAGGGGTTGATGACTTCTTCTTGTATGATTTCTAAACCCGCTGTTACCGTCTATGTAACTAAACTAGTTACCCGAGTACAGGTGTGCCCCACTAGAATGGGAGGCTGGGCACAGCAGGAGCCTGAGTTCTACAGTCTCGCCAGGGCCTAGTCCAGGGCTGACAAACTGTAGGTCTTTCATAAAAGGATAGCTAAGCAACAGTTCTATACAGAGAGTCTCAAGCTCTTATCCCATTGGTGGCGATGTCTAACGGGGCCCTCGGTTTCAGTGGCATTGATGCATTGATGGCCTAACCAAGGTCTACTTAATAGCAAACAACGGATGGGAAGAAGTCAGTTTCTCCCAATACACCAATGAGCTCCTACTAGTAATCAAAGGCACTCATCCAGCTGGCCCTTTCCTATGACTGCGAGGAAGACGCATTTGTGTTTTTCCAGTAACTTTCTTTAAACTCGTAATATCCGGTAATGTTTCTCAGCCTCTCATCGATTAACTGGTTTCTCCCAGACTGAGTCGTTTTGAGTCTCAATGTATCTGTGCTTCTTGTTGATTTCATCGCATACATTTTCAAAGTAGGTGGGGCCGATCATATCATCAATCAAATGGGATGTCAATGAAATTTTGCTGAACAGGACCGTCATCATCCCATTAGGGAGTTAATTAGAAATCTTATCTTCTGGTGGTTGGTGAAAATGGGAATTCTTCCTATGGACTTGGGAATGTTATGGGAAAAGGCCACCCTTGGGACAGAGGTGGGAGTGAGGGTAGGAGTCCGCTAGTTTGGTCTCTCACTTCGGGAAGCCCTGGGCTGGGGCCCAATTAATTAGTTCCAGTGCCTCCTTCTTCCCTGAACGACTATGTTCTCCCCACCAGGCTATTTAGAAAGACTGAAAGGTCCTCCTCGGCAAAGGGATGAGAATGTCTGGGAGCAGGAAGAATCCCGAGAGGGAGGACAACCCCGAGGCTTCCATCAGGCTGCCCCAAGAGGACAAATGAGATCCACCGAAAGCGCTGAGGACAGCAGGTCGCTGGGAGAAAGGGACACATGAAGGCCTCCAGCTGCAGGTTCGGGGATGCAAAGGTCTGACCTAGGAAAGAACCACCGCCAGGGCTCGGAGGTCAGGGGAAGAGAAGCGAGGAGCACTGCCAGGGCAAAGAAAACAGCAGCCTCGGGATGGTTCCAAGCAGGAGTGGTCTCAGACCAATGGAAGTGGGGAGTGGGGGGACCTCAGTGTGAGAAGGAACATTTGGGGCGCTCTCTCGGCTGGGCTGCTGAGCTGTTGGGAGCCAACCTACTAAGAGAGGCCCTGGCAGTTTCCAGAAATCAGACCCCTGGGCGCCTGTAGCTGTATCTGCACCCAGCCCTCCTCGGCCTGGAGATGAAGAGCAGGGCAGAGGGCTTATGAGGGGACTCTGCAGCCCTTTAAGACCAGAAACCTTCTGGCCCAGATGCACGGGGTTCTAGATGCATGGGGTCTGGATGCACAGGGTCTGGATGCACGGGGTTCTAGATGCACGGGGTCTGGATGCACAGGGTCTGGTCTGGATGCACAGGGTCTGGATGCACGGGGTCTGGATGCGTGGGGGTCTGGATGCACGGGGGTCTGGATGCACGGGGTCTGGATGCACGGGGTCTGGATGCACGGGGGTCTGGCACCCGTACCCAGGGCTCCTCCCCTTGCACAAAGGCTGCCTCAGGGCCTGCAGGGCCTTCCCAGGGCCGGCGGGCAGCCGTGCTCGGGGGAGAGGGCTCTCGGGGTGTTTCGGGGCTGAGCCCTGTTTCAGGCGGGCAGAGCCGGTGCAGACCATGAGGTCCGAGGGCATGAGCCCTCCACGAGGCCCTTCCCTCTCGGAACATCACCACACCAGCCGTCCGTTCCCCACAACGAGCACCAGGGCTCCTGCTCGGCCCTATTTTAACGGTTAAAGACACGCACACCAAATGCTTCCTAATTACTACTTTCATGGCAGATGCAGTCATTTCCTTGGATTCTACTGCCATTAGTTTTCCTCACCGATTTATCCTTAGCTACTCTCCTTGAATCCTGCTCGCCTCCCCTGAGCCCTTCCCTCCTCGCTCCTCGCGGCTCGTCAGCACGCCTCCGCGCCCCAGGAGAGATGGAAAGCCTTGTCGAGCCCCCTGCGCAAACACACATTCCTATTCATCTATCACATTTAGCATGCGCACTTCCACGCTCATCAAAACCGGCCCCAGCCCGCTAACTCATTTCCCTCTCCCAATTACAAATTAGTCCATTAGGCTGTCTGCAGTAGGCCCTGGGCTGCGTCTTGGTAATGGCTTCTGAGATTTCCATCATAATCGTAATGGCTCCCTATGCAGCCATGAGGGCAGATGGAGGCCGCTCGTGGGTAATGAGCTATCAGGCCACCGAAGGGCACAGCCCCGGGCTCATTATTTAGTCTTGGCTGTTTTGTGAAAACAACAAGAAAGGTAAAATGCTGAAGGGAACACTTTAGCATATTAAATTAACACTTCTTGAAAATTCTCTCTGTAAACATGCCATATTTTCCCTTTATGCAGCATCCTCGGGCTGCGCACTCTATGCAGGGCTGCGGGGTGGAGCGGCGGCCAGGAGAGAGGGGTATGGGAGGGGGAAGGGAGGGAAAGGAGTCCCCAAACGGGGGCAAAGCAGGGCACTTGGGAACCTTTCGCAGCGTGTTGGAGGGAATCTTTGCTCCCCAGCCTCTGTCCTCCCCAACGCTCCTGCCCACGCGTCCAGCCCCCAGACACTTAGCGGCTGTCGCCGCCCGCCAGCCGCGCTTAATGATCCTCCGTCCCTGGAAACCAGCCTGTCACCACACCCACAGTGAGAGGCCCTGCAGAGCCAGGACCAGGTACTGCCCGCTCTGGTTTTTTAAGTGATGCCATTCTACTGGTTATTTATTTATTTTTTGGGGGAGGGGGAATACAGAAACAACAAAACAGACACAAAACCAAAAACCCACCACCACCACCACCACCGCCGCCGATGAGAAAACCCCCGACGCAGATACGACCATCCGGAGCCTGACCGCAGGTCACATTTGTCAGGCGCTCCCTGGGGCCTGGCGCTGTGCTAGCACGTCACATCTGTCACTGCCGGCTCACTCCGCCGTCCTGAGGGCCCTCTGTGACGGGTTCTACGGATGAGGAAACTGAGGCGAGGCTGAGCCTGGTGAGTGCCCCAAGGGCACAGGGAGAGCCGGGATGTGTCCTAGCGGGGTCCCTCCTCGGCCTCCCCCCTGCCCCTGTGTTCTGCTGGGCCCGTGAGCCTTCCCGAACACACGGCGCTGGCTCCCCTTCCAGCCTCTGGGGACACCGACCTCCTCACCAGGGCTCCTGCTCCTCTCCCCCCACCACTGGCCCCCCCAAGCCTCAGCAAGGCAAGGTCTTCGAGGCGCAGCAGCCTCTGGGGGCTCCCCCGTAATCCTGATTCTCAGTCCCAGAACACATCTCTGAGGCGGCTGCAGCTCACCCTGACGTGGAGATTTCCCGGCCAGCGCCACCTCTCTGGACAGAAATGACACCAATGGGGAGGAGAAAAGCTGTGGGGACAAGAGCAGTCTCTTACCAGAGCCGCTGCTGGTGGCGGAGAAACCCTCAGCGGCTTCAGGGAAACACAGGGGTGAGTCTGGAGGAGCACAGGAACCTGTACTGGTGAAGGTACATGAAAAATAACCCAGTGCGCCAAACGTCTATAGCCCCTTCGCTCTGCTTCCAGAAGAGTCATCCTAAACCTTTCCTAAAAGGCCACGGATGATCCCAGACCCATGACTCCACTCTCTTCTTTACTGGCCTTAAATCTTCCCAGGGCACTGCTTCCCTCTGAAGGGTGGGACGGGTTTCCCCACCTTTTATCTCATCCATCTCCACCACGGCACGGTGACCAACCAGGGGAGGCTGTAATCATCCCCAGGACACACGGCAGGGAGGCAGCTGGCTCGTCTGAGAAGCAGAAGGGAAGAGGCCCCGACTCCCCAGTCAGGGACCAGCCCGGCCACCCCACACCCCCACCCCCACCCCGAGGCTCTGCGGTTCTAGGAGCCACACACGCTCTTCCAAAGAGATCCCGCGGTCCTAACACACAAGGATGGTTTAGAAAGTCCTGCCTTTCGAAGAAGGAAAATGGCCCAAGCCCAGGGTTCGGGACGGGTTCGGTGGTAAGCAAAAGAGGAGGGCCAGTCAACTCTGCTGGGCTGGAAAATACGAATTTATGAGCTGTTTTTGTTCAATTCCGATATGGATTTTTGAAAACGAAAAGGATGGATGGGTAGATGGCAGCAAGATGTTTAATCAATGTCATAAAATATAACATTCATTGGGCTTCTAAAATGAAATTAATAATCTGTGTAGAAGTATCATTAGGAGATAAGTGACATTTCAGGCTTTGATTTGCAACTTGCAACAAATCTCACTTCCATATAATTCAAGCATTTTGGGGGATATTCATCTTTATTAAAAAGTACCCAAACCTTTGCCCCTCTGCTGCACCACCAGGCTTTTCTTTCCCTCCAGGACAGAGCACCAAATAAAAAAGGATACATTATCATACACATGCTTTAAATTAATCAAGACAGAAATATCATATTTAAATTAAATCAGGGATTTCTCACTTGCTGCTTCTCAGGGGAACTTAGCTATCTACAATAAGGTGTTTTTTTTTCTCCTTTTATCTGAGACCTGGGGCTTGAGCTGGCTGCGTCTCCGCTGATGTCCTCCCCATCTCACTCCCACTCAGTAGGCTAGAGCAGGGCATGGAGCGAAATGCTGTTCTCCTACATAAATCCTAGAACCGTATTTTAGAGCTGAGAGGGACCCTAAAATCACGTAGCCTGAGCCCTTCATTTTACAGATGAGGAACCCGGTCCCAGGGAGAGGGACGCAGTGACAGGCCAGAACCAGCAGGCCCGACTCGGAGCCGCGTTGCTCCCTCCAGTCCGCACTGAGCCACGCTCTTCCCCTCGCTTTGGAAAACCCACCTCAGCTGGGGGGATGGAAGGAGGCCTGTAACACAGATCTAAGTCGTGGGCATTCCGAGTCTATTTTCTTTTCCTTTTGTTTTGTTTCGGGTGATTGTGGAGACGGGAAAGAGAGGGGGCACGGCTACCCGGTGATCAGAATAGGAGGCTCTCGGTGCTGTGCATCGCCCCGCAGGTAAGCTCAGTACAAGCCCTTCTTCACGGAACAGTGCTCTGCTGTTCACGTGAGCACAGGTGGGAGCTGTAGGCAGGGGGGAGGCGTGCCCTGCCTCTCCTAAATAAGAGCACAGAGGAAAACACGGTCATAACCTGCCCTAGATGGGAAAGGCGGCTACAAAGATCCCAAAGTCAGAGGCCCCAGACGGACAGTGTGCCCATCTCTCCTGACCCCTGTGAGCTTGATCCCCAACTCCCCCCCGCCCCCCGCAGTCACCGTCCTTCTCACACACCACGAAAAGCCCACGCAGAACCTTGTATACAAAAATACTTATTAAACAACCCGCAGAAAAGCAGACCACATGTGACAGGGCCCTAACCATGAGTTCCACGTAATGTCCCTCTTTGAGTGGATGAAAGTGTAATGCTATACTTAAGAATGAAGGGCATATATATATATCTGTCTGCTTGTCCATCTGTCTGTCTACCTTCCCCCTTCTGCCACTTCAGAACTATTGGGGGAGAAAAGCAGAAATGGGGGTGGGTAGCATGAAGGACACCCTTGGCTCTTGTCGAGACCCATTTTAAAGCACAGACCTTCGCGGGATCTACGTAGACTTGGGACAGGAGCAACAACGATCACCAGGACGGTTTAAGTGTGCACCTGGGAAAACACGCTAGTCCGAGCCAAGGTGCTGTGTTTACACGATCTGCAGAGGCTCTCCCCGCCCCCCGCCCCTACCCCAGAGAGGTTCTGATTCTTTGTCCAGAATGGCATCCTGTCATCGTGTGGGATGAGGGCCGGGCCCCCAGCCCCTGGTTGCAAAGAACAGGTGATTTAGAAAGGCAGCCAATGTCCACAGGGTGCAGGGACGGCCCAGGGGCTGTCTGGATCTGAGTCTGCTTTTTACCGGCTGGAGCACGACCGTGTGACTCTCATGCATATTCTCTCTTTCTGTCTCTCTCCTCCCCGCCCGCACTGCCCGCCCCCAATTCTCTCCCCTTCCTTGACCTCTTCGCTAATTGCCCTCAGTTAGCGTCTTCTCTCCCTCTCAGACCACTTCGGGGGCTTCTGGGATGAGACCGTCACGTGGGTTTAGGAGGACGGGATGCCCCTGAGGTGCTGGGTAGGGTGACCGGAGCCGGACGTGCGATCCAGGGTCCCAGTAAGCCCCGTGCCCTTACGGCTTTGCCCTCCAGAGGTCTCGGGGAGGAATGCTTCCTGTGTCTCGCTGAGCATTTCCTCCTAAATCCCCGAAATTTCCCTACTATCATTTATCTTCAAAGAAATCAAAACGCTCCCCCGTCTCCCCTCCTAGGGAAAGGTTAGGTCTTTGCTCAAGCCTACGGACTTTAACCTCATAAATATTCCCAGCTATAAGATCTTATTAAGAAGGTATGTCTCCCAGGAGCATAAAACCATCAAGCTGTAAATTTTATTTAATTTCCCATGAGATCTTATGGCCTCATACATATAATTAGAGTGCAGTATAGAGCACTTTTTTGTGTTTTGTCAATAAATCACCAGGGAACAATCAACGTTTAAGAGGACAAGCTTTAATGATTTTCCAGACCCCTAAGCAATCGCGCCTTCACAATGGCAAGCCAGTCTTTAACCTCATCTAACTAGGGCTGTGGACTGTGGCGTCAGATAGGACCCCAAACACTTAATCCTATTAGATTCCCCAGCCCAGACAATCACGGCGGAACACCCAAGGGACGTATCGATTTTGATGCGGCCGACAGAAAAGACGAGCCGACCCACCGAGAGCGCTTTATTAAGTGTTTACAAATTAAATATCTGGGGGTCGGCAACAGGCCTGGCTCTGTTAAACGGGCCGGTGTGACACGTGCGTGCTGGACCCAGAGGGCACGTGTTGGCTCCGAGGACGAGGTGGGGAAGGCCCGGCGGGCCCAAGCCCTGGACTCGGGCAGCCCCAGCCTCGTCGGAAAGCAGGACACTTCCGAGAGAAATCCCGTCCGGTGGCTTGCTGTCGTTGAGCTCGCTGTGACCGTGAACATGTGATGTGGCCTTTATTCACGTCAGAAAATGCCTGTCGGATGAGAGAACAAACTTGGGTCTCCCTTGGGGAAGGCTCCAGAAGACAGACTCTGGCTCCCCGGGCGCTCTCCTCACGCCGCGCTTTCTGAGCACATCTGCAATCCGGCACATCTATCAGGAGCCGTCAGTCTTCCATGAACCGTTCCCCTTGCGTCCTTTCTTTGCTCAAAAATATTTTAAAGGCTCCAAACTTAAAGCCTCCAAATGTTGAAGGCATTCCCTTCACGATGTGCGGCAGCACGGTCCGCCTCACCGCCCTAAACACACCTCAGAGCTGCGTCAAGCGTGTGGTTCCGGTAAGAACAGCGGACGTGTTGCCAAGTCCCCGTCTTTCCTCGGCGGCCCCCCTGACCTCAGTGAGGGCTGCCTGTCCCAGTGGAGCTACCCAAATCCCCCCAGCCTTGAGGTCACTTACATGTCTTCTTCTCCTCCAAACCAAGCTCTGGGCTCCTGGCCTCCTCCCACCATCTTCTGGAGTCCATCAGGTTTCCCTGGGTCTCTGTTCTCCCAACTAGACCACGTTCTCGGAGCTTCTGCCACATTCCCTGCCCTGCTCGCCTTCCACCAACGGGGGCGGGCCTGACACAGTATAGGGCTGTGGACTGACAGGCCGGTCGGGCACCTCTCAGGTCTAAGAAGCACCTCGTCCCGGTGCCCTGGTTGCCTGCAGCTTCCCGAGATGCTCAGGGAGTGACGGGGGCAAGAAGACAGAAGCGGGGCCCTCTCCGGGGTTGGTTCAGACGGACAGCATTTGCCCAAAATGACGAGAGAGGATGGGCCCTAGGTGAGCCCCCAGGATTTGCTGTTTTGTGACTTTATGATCTGTCGAAACAAACGCCCACGGATCCAGCCACCTAAGTCATGTGCCTCGTTTCACTGTTGTTTTCTGACCTATGTGTACCTCGAAGCCCTGACTTAACCTTAAAATGCACATCTGCGGGGGTACATGTGTGCGACTGAAGTGAGGCTCAGTGTGCCCGAGGACCTGGCTTACGCACCTGGATCGAAGTCCTCCCTGTGCACACGCGTACACACACGTATGTGTGCAAACGTGCTGAACCGTAATTGCTGTACTTATGTGTGTCTGGGTCTCACCCAAGAGACATCATTCCCACAGAGCAGTGGAGGCCGAAGACAACCGTGGTGACCAAGACATCTTTCAAGATAATCCAGTCCGTTGCCAGACAGCACGCGATCCGGTATTTTTTTCCCAGTGTTTTCAGGCAGCCGACGCCATCCTCTGCCTCAGACATCACACTCTGACAGTTTGGGGGAGGAAAGTCAGTACTTAGCATGGTATCTGGCACACGGCAAGGCCTCAAAGCAAGAGAGCTATTCTGATTCTGATCGCCTTCCTTATGGCTTTCTGTCCTGGGCTTACCTTCCTTCGTCTTCTATCTCCGCCTCTCTAGACCGAGGGTGTCCCAAAGCGAGCTGTGACAAGCTGACTTAGGGTTGGCCCGGGGGTGCAGGACAGCTCTGGGCCCTCAAATCCCCACCTCTATCTTACAGATCAGACTTCCACCCCACGGTCAGCAGGTAAAATGAGTCCGCAAACCCATGCCCCAGACCAGGGGTCTAGTCTTTGGCATCATTTTTTCAAGAACTCCGTGACCGAAGAGTCATTCGGCAAACGTGATTTCGCGGCGAACCGAAAATCAACCTCCCTTACGGGAGAAAAGCTATCCCACACGTCCTGAAGAGTTTCTGCTTCCCTCCCTGTGCTGTGTCTAGGCTCTGCACAGAGGAGGGGCTTGGTGGTTGACACCACTGACTCTGGGGAAGTGGCCTGCGTGGGTGGGGCATGTGACCGGTGTGGTCTGGGTAGAAGGGCCAGGGCTCACTGTCCTCAGGAAAAGCTCGCTGCCTCGGGGATGCCCCTGAAGGGTCTGAGATGCTACGTTTCAGAATCAAGTTCCATCAAACAAATGGCCTTTCCCCAATCTTACAATGCAGTAATTCACAAAACCCTCTAAGGCAATTTTTATGGCTTTATATTAATGTTCATTTAGGAAAGAAGTGAAAAGGGCATCGTCAAGATTTTAAAAAATCATTAAAAAGGGCCCTTACTTGGTTAATAGTGACACCTTAGCACAAAAAATGCACTGATATACCATAAAAACTGTTCTAAGATACTCTTTTTTCATCATTTTTATGTGACCTCCTTTTTGTCTGCACTTAACTGCTGAGATAAAAAAGTAGACCGGGTAATTAAATTTTCTCTTCATTTTCATTTTCATCTTAATTCAATAAATATTAATCAAGTATTTATAATATGCCAACAAGTACTGTGGTCTGGCAACATAGTATCTAATCTCTACTTTCAGGGAGCTCAAAGTTTGTAGATTCATTAAAAAAATTAAACAACTAAAATTCATAATCATCTGTGTACATGTGTAATCATTTATGATGATCTTGCCTATATGAACGGTAATTTGATTTTAAGAGTCTTGTAGCCAGTTTGATATTTAAAAATCTAGAACAAAAGTAAAAAAAAAAAATGAAGAAAA
This sequence comes from Enhydra lutris kenyoni, assembly GCF_002288905.1. Taxonomy (NCBI): domain Eukaryota; kingdom Metazoa; phylum Chordata; class Mammalia; order Carnivora; family Mustelidae; genus Enhydra; species Enhydra lutris. Next base: position 43,163,314 of record NW_019154097.1, read on the forward strand.
AAGAAAAAAGAAACAACAAGGAGGGCACTCCTCTGGTGGGAAGGCCTCCCTCTCTGTGCCAAAGGGCCACAGGGTCTCAGAAGGAAGAAAGCGGGACGTGGGTGCATTGTCACGGGGCAGCCACAGGCAAGGAAGGATGAACAGGGCGGGGGGGTGGGTGGAGAAAAGGGAAAAAGAAAAGGCAGGGAGAGGGGAACCGCCTCTGGGTGGTGGTTTTCTGAGCAGTGGGGTCAGAAAGTGAAGAAGGGAGTTGGCAGCTGTCCACGGTGGGTAGTGGGTTCTTGTCCCAGGGGCACCGCATGGGGACCCTCACCGGGTGGGGACAGCAGCCGCCCGGCCCTCAGGCCAACACTGCCGACTGGGGCCAAGTTTGGAGGGAAGTGGAAGAGTCCCGAGAGGGTGATATGACCAGGTTTCCCCATGACACCGCAATGGTGGCCGGCAGGGGCACACGCTTACTTTGGCTGCTGTCTTGTTTGTGTGCCTGGAGAGGGAAACAGCCTCGCGGCCTGCCCGGCACTCGGAGCTGGGAGCCCTTCTGTCCCGTCACTTGACCATCACAAAACTCTCCCAAGTACTTGAAGTATGTTAATGACCCAAGATTTAATCTATATTCTTACCCAGCTTGCACAAACCTATAAATAGGCTCATCTCGGGGTTACTGCTGTTATAAATTAATTACGGAAATATCAACCAAATCGTGTATGTGCCAGGCAAGTAATGGGAGGGCAGTGAGCCACGGCGCAGAGGGCAATTCTGAGGGTGCCCTGTGCGCAGAGTTCACAGCCTCTGGCCAGGTTCCCTGGGCTCCCAGGGAGCTTAACCTTGAACAAGACACACAAAGCTCCGTTCCTCCCGAGTCATTGAAGGAGGCGGGCAAAGGGACTTTTGGATGCATCTCTTTTGACTAACTTTGTGCCCTTCCTCCTCACATGACCTGCCGTCTCTTTCCCCTGCCTGGGAATGGTCCACAGATCGGATGGGGCTGCCTTCCTTTATAGGAGAAGAGAGAAAGCTCGGCTCATCTGCACGGGGTTGATGCACTGGCTGTGCTTCCGCCCTTCATGGATCCTGCCGTTGGGAAGCGAAAATTATGGCTGGGAAAGGAAGAGGTAAGTAAATATGGACTCGCTAAAAAGGAAGGTTTTCTCATCAGGCCTGGAGCTAGCCTGGCACTGTCCAAGGGCACAAGGAGGTCAAAGTAGTGTACTTTCAGACAGCAATTCATTTCTGCCGGTCAAAGCGGCTAGATTTTACCCAAACAGCGCATCCTCTAGGACTTACAGGAGGCCTGGAAAAGGCATAGCATCGTCCCCCAAAGGGAGAGGCTGTTTCAGGGCAGTTAATAGCTCCCCGCTAGGGAAGAGTTCCGGGGGCTCCAGCTCTGAGTGTGACTTCAGGTTCTATGGCTCAGGCAGGGGCAGAGCGACATCGTCACGACCACCACAGGTTACAGAGCAAGACCAGGCACCGTGGTGAACGCACGACTCTGAGACAGGCATTACCGTGCTCATTCTACCGGGGAAAAGACAGGCTCTGAGAAGTCACCCGGCTTGCTGGAGGCTCTAGGGCTTGTCCACGGTAGAGTCGGAACGTGAGCCTGGGCCCAGGACTACAGGCACAGTTAACGACACTGCAAGTGGGTCTACCGTACTCTGAGCACTCTGCAGGGACATTTGCCCGGCCTTCTGACCTCCGGAAGATGAGTTTCTAAATCAGGTGGGAAGCTCACCTTCCCTCTGAAACCCGCAGACACAGTCCAGTCAGCACAGGCTTAGAGAAACGCACACGTACTTCGATGCCACTTAAATAAATGGCCATCATGGGACCCCTCTCGTTCACGTATGAGCTGGGGGAACAAACTGTCTTTGGAGGACTTCTTTCTGACGCAATCACCCAAGTATCACCACCGTTCGTCTCTGATCTTGTGTCACCGCAGTGAGCAATACAGCTGACCCTCCTTAATACATCTTCCGAACTCCAGCGCTCCCTGGCACTGCCTCGGACAAGTCACTCATGCTCAGTTCTGGGGCAGGGAACTGAGTCTAAGAACGCGAGGGCCATCTGCTTTACAGACCTGTTATGGGGATGGGTGAAAACATGCAGAGTGTCGTGATCACCATCCTTGGTCCTCACTGGGGCAGAGACTGGACACGGAATGGTATCGCTACTTTCCGCGTCACTTTTCATACCCCTGTATTCCCCATTAGATGATAAGCTCCTGGAGGGCGGGGGGGGGGGGTCTCCTTTGCACTTCCTGGGCTCCTCGACATATTGAGCACAGCAATTTGTTGACTAGTAGCATGTTCCTCTTCAAGTGGACTTAGTTCGGACATTGTGACCGGACACTGCCGTGTGTGGGGCATCACAGGGAAAATGAACAAAGTTTATAAATCGCTGAGTGCCACGTGAGACAGCAAGTAGAAGACGTGGTCCCAGCCATGTAGGTCCTGGGACCACAAACGTGGGGAGCACACACTAGAAAGAAAAGCAGTCAACGTGCTGAAGGGACAAAGGTGTGCAGGAAAGGGTGCGATTTACCAGACAGGAGGGCAGATCACGTCCCACCCAGGAACCCTTCCCTAGAGGACAAGGATGAGCTTTGCCTGCCTCCGTGGAAGGCTGGTAATTGGCTCTCCAGTGAAGGGGTAGATCGTGTGAGGACGGGCACCGCCACACATCAGACTGGCAACTTTCCAACACGCCAGGCCGAGAACATCTTTGGAAACAGAACCAACCAACAAAAGCTAGACACAAAGGTCGCTGCCCTCTGGGGTAACCTGGTTGGAGGAAGGCTGCAGGTCCCATTTCTGTGGAGATGGGGACCAGCCCCCAGACTGCCCCAGGGAGCTGGAACCAGACCTCAAGGGAGGGAAAGGAAAACCTCCCATTTCCTGATCAACAGCTTCTTGCCATAAAGTACTTCAGATCGGTTTCCTGGTTCTCCACGGCAGGTCCTAATCAAATGGTCTTTCCTGCGTGAGTTCTGACATCTCCGGGATGTCACTGCCGGGGAGGGAATGTTACAAAAGTCTGTGAGACCGTGATTATGAACAAGAGCTCCAACGTGAACACCCACCCCGAAGTGTGCTTCTCCTACACATGACGGGAGTTTTATTCGCCTCCGTGGGTGGCTCTACTTCCATATTCCCTATCATAAAGGTTAGACGTCTGGAAATAAAGACCTACGGAATCCAACCTTTCAACAGATGTGTCGTGGGCGCTAAATGGTGAGTGGCATGTTTTGGGGGGCGGTGTTCCACCACAGAGAGGAGGCAACTGCTCTCCTCTGGGACACTCTGGGAGCATCAGCACTGCTGAGGGTCCCCTGGGAGGCTGGGCTCCGAAGTGATAACTGCGGGTACGGAACGCCAGTTAAGGAGGCAGCCCTACTGGCCCCCCCCACAGCGAGAGTGGATAAATGTTACCTTGAACATCAGATTTCCTAATTACGTGTTCCCCTCTGTGATCATTTTCTGGCCCACAGCCTTCAGATCAGTCTTACTTAAACGCTTTAGCCTGTCCTCCACTGCAGTGTTTGTAATTAGAGCGGTGCTCGGTGCCAGAGAGCCAGTGCGGTGGGAGGGTCCCCCAAAGCCAGTCTGGTCCATGGCAGATGATGCCTGTGGGGTCACCGAGGCCATGGTGAATCTACAGCTTTTTCACACATGGAACGTCTTCCTCCCTTCACCATGCCTGGAGGAGCAGGTACGGTTTTATCGAGGGAGCTGGCAGATGCTCTTGAAATGCGGGGTCTGGTCACATATAGCCCTCACCTTTGAGAGACATGCCGTGCCTGATCCCTAACACGGAGCACGGCAGATGGGCTACAACTGGGTCTGTCCCAGCAAGTCGGATGCCCTGACGTTCACGGAAAGGAGATCCTCACCTAAAAAGTATCACTCCATGCTATGAAGTGTGTAAACCTGGAGATTCACAGACCTGTACCCCTGGGGATAAAAATACACTATATGTTTATTAAAAAATTTAAAAATTAAAAAGAAAAAAAATATATCACTTGAGGCATTTCTGTCCTGAGCCAGTAAAAAATGCCGCCCCCGGGCTCTGAGAACTCTGCAGGCTCCACGGAGAAAAGGGGGGGAGCCTGCTACGTCTGTGTGGCCCTGGGCTTGTGGAAGGCATTTCTGGAGCCGAGCCTCCCAACAGGATATGAGCGTCCGGCCGTGTTCTCCAGCCACTCCGCTTCGTGCCACACCATTAAAATCAAAACAAACTATCACCTCATCATCGGGCCCTGGGTTCTGTGCTCTTAAAACTGGAATCGGGCTGTGATCGGCACCCACACTGACTTAGGGAGTCCGACGGAAACTGGTAAAACCCATACTTTGTAGCGACCTGGTAAGGAGTGGCTGCTGGTAAACAGGGGAGGGATCTGCTCACCAAGCAGATTTGCTGGCAGGCCATTAGGGCTCATTTAAAACAGGCGAACGCGGACTCTGGTTACATGCTGAAATTCATAAAACTTCGGAACATGTTATGTGAGTCTTATAAAGCTGGAATGTATGTGTTCAGTGTATTTGAAAGACTCTCAAATATGGAGCATTTCACACAAGCTGTGAAAAACGCACGGCTCCCCACCCCCCCTCCCGTCTTCCCTACTTGGGCATCAAATGTTATTCAGGGATAATGAAAACCAGAGAAGTCTGTGCCTGAGTAACTGGGTTGTCTAACTGCATTACAGTAAAATGAAAGATCAGACTGTGGCTGCAAAGAGCCAACTTCGCAGCTACAGAGCCTCGGGAAGGACATACGTCTTGTAGCCAACGGAGTTTACTGACGTTGCCCCCTTGGAACCTGACTCAGTGCCACGGCTCTGGTGGGAGAAACTGAATTTCTCTCCACAGAACCCCACAAGGATGCTCTTCAACTGGAGGGGTTAGACCTGACATGACGCACGGATCCGCGGAACCTTCTGTGACGTCGAATCCAATCAGAGATGACAGGGAGGGAAGAGCGGGAGCCGGACGGGCCTCAGGAACGAGTGCTTTCCCCTCCGGATGCGCCTGTTTCTACTTACAGAGCTGTCGCCCTAAAAATGCAGACTCGCTGCTGAGATCTTGATTCCGGATGGGGAGGTCCTCTAATCCTCTTAAAGCTTTCCTCGTTGTGGTTCCCGCATTCTTACCCCCGTTAGTTAGCTAACACACACCTTTAGCGGCCGGTAATTATTTTACAGGATGTTTTACTACATTTACATGTAGACAAGATGCCCATGAGCCTTACAAACCCTCTGCCTCTGCAGGTTCGCCAGTCCGTAGTGACTGGGCGAGCCTCGAGGTGGGAGACCCCGCCTCTACGATGCTCCGCCATGTCTGGAAGTTGTAGAGTTACTTCCAGAAACAGAACCAAAAGCAACCCAAAAGGTCCTAACAATAAAATCATAAAAAAACAATACAAAAAAACAAAAGGAAAAAACCCAAACAATTTGCCAACTGATTTATAAGTTAGACTTGGCTAGGGATTCTGATTTGGGGTTCTTTCCTAGAGCTTGACAACCCTGCGGTCCCTCGGTATGCTCTCAGGAACGGGACAGGGGTTCAGGTTGCACACTGCATAAATGCTTTGGCACAGAACTCCGGGACCAGCCAACGGTACAGAGCAGCACAATGACAATTTCATTTTGTTTCCAACAGCTTCACGTTTAGTGGGCGCCATTTTGAATGACCAGCACCCATAGGGTGTGGGAGTAAAGGGCTGGCATTAAGGCTCATTTTTCTAGAACAAGCCCAGATGAGGAGCTTTGTTCAGGGCAATTCAAGGCAGCTTTGCCTGAGATGACAGAGCCTCTGCCCTCAACGCCTCCTGCTCCTGCTCTTTCTCTCTCTCTCTCTCATGCAACTGCAACCCCGCAGGCCTGCTGGCCATTCCTCAAACACACCATGTGTGCTCCTACCTCGCCCTCGTGCCCTTCTCACGCAGTCTGTCTGGAACTGTGCCTCCCCCCAACCCCATGGGCATCCACATCTCATCTCCCGCAGACTCGTACTGATCGAGGCCCCCCTGGATCTAACATCTAATGCTGTTGCTCTTCCCGCCTCACTTCCCTCCCTGCTCTTTTTTCTCTAGATAACACGTCATCTGATAGAACTAGTCCACATATCTCCATGGTTTTGTCCCCCTCTCCCTGCTATCAGCTCTGGGAAGGCATGGAAGACACTGTCACATCTCTAGCATTTGTAATTGTACCTGATACAGGGTGGGCAGGCAAAAAAATGTTTGTTAAAATAAAAAACAATGGATCGGGATTAGGGAGGCTATTACAGTAATTGTGCAGTGTTTGTACAGCAAACAGGCAATTTTCTTACATATCTGAGTCCCAGCATGTGAAGGAATGCCACACCTGGTCCTTTAGTGTTTTCGAGATCCTCTGAGAAGGAAACCAAAGTCCTTAATTTGATTCCAGCCACCTCTCTCCCCCCTTCCCCCCCATCCTACCCAGAGCCGATTCTGGATGCTTTTTTTTTTCTTTTTCTTTTAAAAGAACAGTACTAAGAAAGTCATAAGAAAGACCTGCATGAAAGAATGGTCATGTTTTGTTGATTATAGTCATAAACTCTAGAAATACTATATCCAACAAGGGACTTACTCAAATACCATTTGAATTGGAACCTCTTTCTTCAAGAATCCTTCTTTCAACAGCCTTTGTGCAGTGAAAGAGACACATCCAGTGGGCTGCTGGGTTAATTACCGCTCTGCATAACTCTAACTGTCCCGTGGGGGCAGAGCCTGCCTTGCTTCCCCTGTTTAAAGGTGTCACTTGCTTGACTTCCTTCTTGATCTCCTTATATTATTTCCAGCTTGCCCTTCCCCAGGAATGATCCCCTGTAAAGATAGCCAGGAAATTCACAGGCTGAAAACACACTGCTGGGGGTCAGATCCCCACGGCTTTTACTTCTGACACGGACTACTACACAATGCTGTTTGTTGCTGGTTTGGCTGGAGGGCAAGAGACATGGGGAACGGGGGGGGGGGGGGCAGGCATAACCAAGCCAGCGTGGCCATTCCCTCTAGGAGTAGAGGTGAACACCGCATCCACAATCCATAGGCTTCTCTTTCTCTGCCCTTTACTATCGCACGATTCTCTCCACCCCTTCCCTGTCTCCTATTTTCAGATGCGGCATCATGTCTCCTTCATGACTTAAGTCTCTCCCTAGTTCTAAGTCTGTCCAGTCTGCTTGCTCACCTCCGATGGTGTGCTGCTCAGCCCATGCCGAGACAGCGTAGACTCTAAGAAATGCATTCATATATGGAATAGAAATCTGTGGCAGCACTAACCACAAGGGCCAAAATTAATCCCCCCCCCCCCACCAAAGCAGACCTTCAGTGAGGCTCTCTTCCATTCGAATGCTCCCACCTCCTTCTGCCAGATCTCCTGGGTTTGGAGTTTTGAACAGCATTTGGATGACCCAATGTTGTAGCCGGTTCTCTGATGTTCCCCTCCCTCTGCTGGGTGGCTTACACTCTAGAGACTGCGAGGTGGGGCTGGTGATGGCCAGTGAGTAAGAGGCTGGGGTCATAAACGAGGTCCTTATCCTAAGAGATTTCAGAGATGGAGGCAGGGAGTGGGGGGCGGGGGGTACATTGGGATAAAAAACGTTCCCTATTGGTCATTCTGAATACAATATAGCATTTACTATTGTTGGTTTTTCCCTCCATCAAGTAACACTCTTGCCACAATTACGGTAAGTCTTCACAAAAATGTCAAGGCCATTTCTGCATCTGGTATGGCTAAGCCACGTAGGTCTCATCCGGTACTTGAAGAGCCGCCCGTTACATGGCCCTATGGTATCCTCCAGAATGAGTCTTTAAAAGACATGACTAAGAGGGGCCTCGTGGGTCTTAGCTGATTGGGCCTCTGACCCTTGGTTTCGGCTCAGGTCATGATCTCAAGGTCATGAGACTGAGCCCCGTGTCTGGCTCCACTCTCCATGCCTACTGGGGAGTCTGCTTGAGATTCTCTCTCTCTGTCTCCTTCTACCCTCTCCCCTGCTCTCTCTCCCTCAAATAACCTTAAAAACAAAGACAAAACAAAACCCACGAATGAGATCACATCACTTGACGGTGAATGCCTTCTAGTCACCTCCCCTTGCCCTCAGAGAGCCTCTGGAACCCCTCAAGCCTCAGAATCTTGCTGTCACCTGTGGCGTATGTCAGATACGGGCTCGATCCTTTTTATCTGCAGACAGAGACATTACCTCCTCCTGCTGACAGCTTACCGAGCAGTTCTTTTTGGGGGAGTAGGGTAGAATCAGATGTTACTTCCTCTAAGTTCTAGGAGATCAAGTTCTGATACGGTAAGTCAAGAACCCGTGGGAGGGTCTGGCTTTGGACCACAGTCCCTCCCGCTGTGGGGGTTAAAGACAGCCTCAACTTCAGAGTCAGGCTGGTTAGATGCCAGTCCAGCTCCCCTATCTAGAATGATGATTTCATCATTCGCTTAATCTCACCAGGGCCCAGTTTCCTCACAGAGAAAATGTTAAAATGAAAGCTCACATCTCATGAGGTTGAATAAAGACGAAATCCAGTAATAGCAAAAAAAAAAAAAAAAAAAGAGAGAGAGAGAGAGAGAGAGAGAGTCCAATACAGTGCCTGCCACTAAGGAAAGTAGCCAACAAATACAGTATCACGCAAGTGCCTCCAGGAGGACGTCTGCTTCTCTCCCACGCGATCCCCACCTAAACTCGAGACCTTCCCCCCAGCAGGGCAGATCGCCATCTTGGGTTTCATCGCATCGAGTCTCAGAGCTGCTCCACAACGTCAAACTCCCTCAGCTAGAGAAAGATAAGGTGGTTGTGCTTTCTGAGGCCCAAATACTTATGGGGGCGCTTTCTTAGAAAAGAACACATGGTTAGGAACGCCGGGTCCTGTGCGTGGCGTTGGAAGAGGTCCTAGCAAGTGGAAGGCCTTGAGGTTGCAAGTTCACAGCTTCCTGTGGACTTGAGGCGTCCTCCGCACACCCCGCTTTCCTGCGTGGCATGGCAGGAAAAGGCTGTGGGGCTGAAGGGGCTGACTGCCCTTCATCTAGGTCACATTCGGTCTCTATCTCCTTGTCTGTAAGATGAAGCGAACGGTACCCTGCCCAATTCCATGACCGACCTAGGAAGGAGAGAACTGTTGCATGCTCTCTCCCATCCATTGTCAAATCTTGCTAATTTTTCTCAAAATGAATTCAATTCCTTTCCTTCTCTCCACCCCAAAACTGCCTGTCCCAAGCCGCCATCTCTCACCTGGACATTACTAAGTCTCCTGACGGCCGGCATCGGCCCTGACTTGCCACAGTCCATCCTCCACCCAGCGCCGGCACCCGCGCTTTAAGGGATCAGTCAGATCACGTCTGTCCCTGCTTTAAATGCTACGGTGACTTCCATTGGTCTTTTCAAACTTGAAACTACACACTCACACACACACTCATCTGGTACTTGATGCCTTTGTCTTACATTTTAAAATTAACACATTTTGTTTCATAGATATTTAGAGATTCTTATAAGTGTAAAATGAAATTACGTATTTTATTCATATGTGCACGGAAGAGCTATAAAATTAATCATGTGTTTGCCCACAGAGAAAATCCTAATCAGTGCAAAAAATTCGAGATTTTAAAGGCTGTATTTCGCACTAAATCTTCAGGGCAGGGAACAGGTCCATTTGGTTTGTTGCTGTGTCCCCAGAGGTTACATTATGACCTAGAACACAGTAGGCTTTGATCGGCGTATGTCAAAGGAAGGACTAAATGAATGCATAGGGGACAGCTGTGACAGGCCAAGCTCCTTTTTACAGGGAAGATCCTGAATTTCACCATTACGATGCTGTGGGTATGTATTGATCGACAGGCGAGGTTATAAGAGTGACATAATTAACATTATTGTCTATTAATCATCGCTAGGCACCAAAACTGTCCTCCTCCCCCCACATAACAATCTCGTCCAGAGCAGCTCATTCCATGGTTCACCAAGGAGAGCCTCCTCTTCCTCGTGTTGGCCTGAGTGTCCCCTAAGCAGCCGCACTTTCCTACCCGTGCAAGAGGCACTTCATTGCTGAGTGAGAGGCTAGCACTAGGGCCAGTCAAGAAACCCTAATTCTATTTTTTTTTTTAAATCACCAAACCACACAGCGTTAGCTACCTCCATTCTCTCCACTCTGGCAGGCCTAGGAGACACGGTGAGACACCGCCCGTCCCATCTACGTCCTTCCTCCCACCTTCTGTCCAAGACTTTAGGTCTTCACTGTGCTCCCTGACTTATGCCCCCAGCTTCAGTCTGTCCCTCCCGCAGCCTCCGCTTGCCCGCCCGCAGCAGGAGACTCGGACAGCTGTGGCTGGCCGCCCGGCACAAGAACAGAACACCTGCTCAGGCCCCTCTTCAGCTTTGTGCCTCCGGGAACCGTCCTCACGGGCATTCTGGGCACTCGCTTGGTTTACGCAGCACCTGCTAGACCGCTGCCGGATACGGGGGCTGAGTATTCCCTTCACCTAAATATCCTCTTTAATAGTCCCCGACTATCTCCTTTGCTGCCACGGCACAATCCACTGGCATTTCTCAGGAAAAGACCACCAGCTGTCATCAGCCCAGTGGCCCAAGGAGGCCAGGCCATAAGGCACCTACAAAGCAAAGATACTGTCTGGGGCTTGCACCTCTCCCCACAGGTCTCCGGCTTCCTCTGGTCTGGATTTCGTGCACCCTGTTGCCTGTCCCAGGCCCTCTGTACTTGCAGCCTCACTGGGAAAGGAGAGGTTTTGTCCCCTAGTGACAGGTTTCAGGCCGTTGTCAGCAGCCTGAAAAGTGTCCTTGGGTTAGAGTCCTTCCTTATCCCCAAGTCACGTCGCTATGAGAGTCAGGGAATGGAATGGTCCTACAGCCCGCTTCCTCATCGGCAGGCTGAGGCAGAAGGACATTCCCTGAGTGGTGGAGTCCGCAGGTGGGTTCTTCCTCTCAAAGTCCAGATATCTGGCTGGGGCTTTCACAGTAAGGAAGACGCGAGCCCCTCGCAGGCTACTGTGCTAGCTGTGAGACGCTGGGCCAGTTCCCTCAACTTGCTGGGCCTCGTGACCCTTTTTCAAATGGGGGACACTAAAAATGACGCCCACTTCACCGAGTCATTATCAAGATGAATGTCCCTGATCTACGCGAAGGGCTTAAAAGCATTGGGTATACAGTTGGTGCTCAACAAATGCTACACTTCACAATTTATCACACATCAGAACACTCGATCATACGCTGTTCCGAGTGGGTTCACAAATACCTTCTCTGCTTCTGCAGCCGGATCGGAAGCTGTTAGAGAACAGATATTATGCCTAAAACCTATCCGAATTACGCCAAGGCAGTACAGATCATAGGGTTTCAGAAGAGCATGGTCCCGAGGTGCCGAGGTGTCGGCTATGCACCAGGAAATGTAACAGATGTTGAGTAACAGGATGGAGGAGGTTACGAAGGGGAGGCAGGGGTACATGATGAGGCACGTCTTGTCTACACTAACAGGCCCCTCTTCCGCAGGCCTGCCCCCGGATCCTTCTCGAAGAGGCTGGTGGCCTGCTCGCATGTACACTGAACAGAGCTACAAATTGGCTGAACGTTTTATTTTGATTAAAAATTAATAGTTGCTTTTGACCCATATGGATTAATTTCACTTTCTCTAAGTATCTCCTTAATTGATAAACTACCATGAGGTGAAAGCAGCAATTAACCGCCCCCGCCAGGGTCCGTCCTCCTCACGCCCTCTCTCGCTGTCCCCAGCTTCTAGCGGGCTGTTTCCACGCGAGCACAATGAGATTAATTACTCGGTAAACCCACGAGAACAGAGGTGGGAGGCAGGCGCAGTGCGGAGTCGAGCCTGTGTGGAATCTACCAGAGAGCACCGACGGAGGCTGGGGAAGGGCCGAGAAGACGAGAGATCCACTTCCACAGCCTCGAAAGATGGGCAGGTGCATTTTTGTCCGTCGGCTGGCACTCCCAGGCGCATCGGCCGTCAGAGGCCGCTCTGTGTGCTGCGCGACCGTAGTCAGGCACGGCTCCGAGACAGACCCCCGGCAACGTGCCGACAAGGTTATTGTCACAACAGGCTGGACGCTGGCCGCTCCTCGTGCATTACAACCCACGGTCCAGCGAGGGGCACACGGGGCCGGCTGGAGCGAGTGGTTTGACGGGAGCACTGCACGTGTGCCACCGAGCGCTATGATCAGGGCAAACACCCAGGCCCCCACGGACTAAAGATGCTGCCTTCTGCTGGGGCTCTCGGCAGGCTTCTAGATCCTTCCGGTGGCATGTCTTCCTCCCCCTTCCCCTCAAGGCTCTGCCAAACTGAGTGAATAGGACACTGTGAATTCTGGGGGCTGGAGAGCTCCACGAAACCTCTGTCGGAGACTGATCCAAAACAACTCATCGCCCCGAAACAGGAGACTTCTGCATCTATACCCATCTCTCATTTGCGGAACTACAGACCTACAGCTCTCCGGTGGGCATGTCTGACACCAGCCCAACTTGTGAATTCCGTCTGGGAGTGGGTAGGTCAAGAGGCAAGTGACTGATGACCAACTGTGCTTTCCTCAGCACTTTTTTTTTTTTAACGGCAAGGCAGAATCCAACAGTGACCAGAAGGTCTACAGCCTGTGGTTGTACAGCGACGCAACACAGAGAGAAGCATAAGAAATTGTGTGTTTTTTTTTTTTTTTTTTAAAGATTTTATTTATTATTTATTTGACAGAGAGAGATCACAAGCAGGCAGAGGCAGGCAGAGAGAGAGGAGGAAGCAGGCTCCCTGCTGAGCAGAGAGCCCGATGCGGGGCTCGATCCCAGGACCCTGAGATCATGACCTGAGCCGAAGGCAGCGGCTTAACCCACTGAGCCACCCAGGCGCCCCGAAATTGTGTGTTTTTAAGAATCTGGAAGAACCTTTAGAAATGATCTACTCGGTTCCTCCCCCAATATTTTATTATGAAAAAGAAGAGTGGAAGGAACTTTACAGGGAACACACGCAGACCCAATGCCACGACCCTACTGTTACATTATACTTTACCTATTTTCCCATTTTCTCATGTGTCTATCCCATCTCGCCAGCCTCCTATATGTCTACCAATCCGTCTTCTTTTTAATTGCTTTTTTAAAAAATGCCTATTCTTTAAAGCTATTTGTAGAATGATTTCTCTAAGTCAACTCTCCTGAGAGAGGTCAATCCATGAAACAAATGAAAATGAAGCTGTTCTGATTGAAGTGGGGTCAGGCCCCCGATGTCCTAGCAACGCGTGCCCACCTCCACCCGTGCTGGGGCCCCAGACAGGACCAGGCGAGATTGCAGCAGCCGCTCCCCTGGCAAATGCCTCACCTGAGACCCAGGAAGGGTGGGACCCCATCTCCCCACATCCTCATGGTGTGTCCTTGGAAAAGCGAGCACATTACATTCTGATCTTCTCAGATGTCAAGAAGAGGTAACAGTTACACGAAACGGTGCCAAACCAGCAGCAAGTTCCTGGCCCACAGGAAGGAAAGGCGGTACAAGTGTTGGCCATTCCTACGGTCATTGGTAGAATTATCAACGTCATCACGACCACGTGCAACCTCGAACAGCCTGGGCTGGCGAGGGGAAAGGGTGAGAAGCTGGGGTGGGGGAGGCAGAGATGCGGTGTCCACTGCTGAGCCCACGACCGGCCTGGCATGCCTGAGCAAGCTCAGAGTGGTACGTAACTGAGGAAAAAAATCCCTGTGCCCCCGATCCTAAACGGATGACTGGAAGATGAAAAGTGAGGGGAGCCACAGACATATTCCGGAAGCAAAATGTCTTCAATAACCCAGCCAAGCCATTCCTATTGTCGTCAGTCGAGCACGGGTGACGGCCGCCCTGCCAGGGGAGAACGAGACTTCCCTCTGTGGTTAAGCCAAGCAAATTGCTGTGGGGAGGCTTTTCCATCCCTCCTCATTGCTACCGTCACCTTCCCCTACCATCATCTTGTTTCGTTACAAAACCAAACCCAGCCAAAACTCTGAACTAACCTGGCAGGTCTTCCAGGCCCTTTATGAACTGACACCAAATGCCTTCCTAGACTTAACGGGCCGCGACTCGTGGGCTTCCCTTCCCCACACCAGGGCTCGCCACCCACCCGGTGTCCCAGCCTCCCAGCTGGGCCGGGGTATCCTGGATCATTCTCGGAGTCTATGCCTTTGCAGGACTGACCGGATACCAACCGGGCACCGTGCTGGCATTTCCACAGGAACCGAACTCACTGAAACATGGTGACACGGCCATTTTGAGCCACCCCGTGCGGACAGGGTGACACTGACAGAGGCGACTGAAACCGGCAACACCCAGCCCTGCAGTGTGGGAGGGGCTCTGCCTGCTCCAGAAGACGAGGCGGCGGTCCTTCTCCTTCTGCGGATCTCGCTGGATAGAGTTCTGCCACCCCTTCTGCGAGGCGCCCCGTGGTTCTCCTGCGCTGTGGCACCCAGACCTCTGGGGGGTTTCAGAGAAGAGCCGGCAACACAGGAGAGCGGCAGGTTGCAGAGCTGGTGGCCCTGCGCCTCAGCCCGGGTCCGAACCTCACTAGCGGGGGGCAGTTTCCTCATGGGCGCCTCACGACTGTGGTGAGGGCTTAAGGGACTAACACTTTGTAGTGGGCCTGGTCCCACACCCTTCCTTTAGCACACTAGTTTCCTGTCCCAAAGACCGGACTCACGACTGTCACGTTGCTGTGAAGACCAGGAGACGTCCCACCGCCCCGTCCGGCTCTGGTAACCGTGGCTTATGCAGGGGTCTCGCCGAGCCCACCCGTCGCGGACCCAGAAGGGGCTCTCAGGCCCACCACCTCTGAGCTGCAAAGGCGCCCAGGCCACTGTGTTTGTGACCTCCGTTGTGCAGGTAACGAAGCCCACGTGCCTGGGCTCTGGACGGTGCCGAACAAACAGTGTTTTGTGTTTCTCGTTTCGATTCAGGCTCCGCCGTGAGACGGTCCCACAAGGAGCTGAGGAAGAATGGCTTCTCCGGACACAGCCGGCCCGCGGTGCTGAAGAGTCGGACTCAGGGCAGCGATGACTCTGATGACCCGGGCTCAAAGCACCTGCAGACCCACGAGTCAGCTGAGAGCTGCGCGGAGAACACGCTCGGTTTACGCCCACAGCTGGCGTCACCCCCGCTGGGAACCAGACACCTTCCCCTTCTCCTGCATGCCTGTTCTAGAACCTTCCCAACCGAGAAGGGCTACGTCGCGCCTCCGTTTCATGACCAATCCGCGGACATCATTCTCCCGCTGCTGATGTTCATGGAGGGACAAAAATTCTGTCAGAATCTAATGAGGAAGAGGGTGAAGGAGGCCATGGCTGACGACTCATCACAAGAAATACCGGGATTCTGTGACACAAGTCTGCAGAGAAGGGAAGGACCAAGACCTGCGTCCTCCCTCACGTTCAGGTTTCCACAGAGGCCTCAGAGAAGACCACGCACCCTGGCCAATGAAGAGGGCCTCAAGCTGTCCCGTGCGGACGGCCAGCCGTCCGCACCGTGGCTGCTTCTGATGAGTCCATGCCGGGAGCAGCTGCACAGAGGGGCAGGCGGCCACCCCACACACCACGGCGGCCACCGCAAGACGACTATCCAGAAGCTGCGCGACAATTCTGAGCGACGCGGCCCGGCAAGAAAATCCAGGACCCACAGAGCAAGGCGACAGCTTGCTCGAGACGGGGTTCCCTCCTGAGCTACGGTCTCTGAGGAGAAGTTTCCGAAAGGAGGTAGAGGAATAAATTCCCACCAGCTGCCTGGAAACATCCACAAAGTCCGGGAAGGGTGGTGGACGGCACCTCCCCTTCCTTCACCCCAAACAACAAGGCCTTCCTGTTCAAGGAGCACAAGAGAGGAGCCACTCGCCTCCTCACAAAGCCCGGCCACTTGGCGGCTGTCCAAGAATGTGCAGAGGAACCTTGAATTTTGAAAACATAATAGACAAGGGAGTCAGCTTAGGAAAATATTTCATCCATCAGCTAACAAGAGGCTGGGGTCGGGAGGCAGGGCCGTCCTCACACTTGAGAGGCCACGCTAAACATCGCAGGATTCCGCAGCAGGAGCGGGGCTGGGGGGCCCTGGCGCACGTAATAGCGGCTGCTGTTTCCAGAGGCTGATCGTTTCGGTGGACATCCTGACGGACACGTGTAACACAGAGGTGGAGCGGTGTGGACGGGTTAAATTGTACGAGGCAGAGGGAATCACGTCCCTGTGAACGGGAGAGTCGCTGCAGGCCACACCTGGGAGGTGCCCCCGCCCCAGCACCCCCAGCCCCGGCTCCCCCAGCCCCGGCAGCCTGAGGAGGGGGCCGAGCACCGGATGAACATCGGGCTCAAGGCCTCGTGTCAGCAAAGCAGCAGCCGTTGGAGGGGACGCCGGATGAGGGCAGGCTTTGTGCTGGGCCTTTTGTGGGCTCCTCTACCTCTCTTGGGAAGGCGAGGAGTGTGGCCTAAGAGCTCTTGGAAACCAAGAGGCGGACAAGGCACGGGCTGGATGGCGACGACGGAGCAAAGTGCGCTGCTTGCCGCCGCTTCCCTACCCCGAAGACGTCCGTGACAAAAGCGCTGTGCCACGTAACGGCCCTGAGATTCTGAAGGGCCTCTCAGTCATCAGAGAGAGAGGAAGCTGCATTCAGTAAAATCTGACTTAAGCGTATTTAACTGTGATCTGAGTCTTTTAAAACTGTGCCTCTGCGTCTCTGTAAGTGACACGTCCCCATCAGCCCGGCGGGGGACTGATGGGTCCCACACACACGCGGCGGCCCATCCACACAGCAGAAACGTCTAGATGCCGAAACCCCTTCCCTCCCCAGACAAGCAGCTGCCCCTGCACCGTGTCCGGCCTGCGGGGGGATGTGGACCAGAGTTAAAGCCGCTGCAGCATTTTGGGACTGGGCTCCCTGGGGCACTGGGAGCGGCTGGAAGGTGGCTCCTGGCTGCCTCCCGGGGACAGAGCGCACGGCTGAGGTGTGGACACAGAGGGACGAGAGGCAGGACGGTCCTCCGTGATCTTCCGACATTTATTAAGACGGCAGGTCCTCAGCAGCACACGGAGCACGGAGTGCTTCCTGGCACTGGACAAAGGGGCAGAACGCCCACCTCTCTAGCAGGTCCCGCAGCGGGCAGGCTGAGACCCGGCCCTGAGCCGTGCTGCCTGGAATAAAGGGGAAGTAGGGCCGTGGCCTTGCCCCTGAGGTCGCACCCCTCACCCTTGCGGTGGGGACACACGCACGGTATCTCGCACACACGGTCCCCTCAGGAGGAGGCGCTGGCAAACCTGGGATGTCAATGAACCGACTTCACACCTCCCGGGGGGAGGTACCCCGACGGCTTCTTGGACTCCACCTCAAGGCCTCGCTGGCAGCCTCTGTCCCAAAGGAGGGCTGCAGGGGGACACTGTAGGGGGGGCCAGGTAGCGTGGGGCCCTCGGCAAATCCCACCTCACGCTCCAGCGCCCGGCCACTGGCACATGGGAGCAGAGGTGACACCAGGTCCAGACTCGACACGCGGGGCAGCCGCGACTGGGAGCAGAGGTGACACCAGGTCCAGACTCGACACGCGGGGCAGCCGCGACTGGGAGCAGAGGTGACACCAGGTCCAGACTCGACACATGGGGCAGCCGTGACTGGGAGCAGAGGTCACGAAGGGCAGCGGGAGAGCCGGGGACAGGGGCGCTGGAGGCCGGCGGGCGGGCTGGCTCTTCATGGGTCTCCCGCGGCGTACTCTGAGCACCTGTGGCTGGAGACGCGGGCGCTGGCCTGCCACCAGCTCCGGTCGTCACTCGGCACTGCTCATCGTCCCTGTCCCTCAGAGGTCTCACATCCTCTCTGAGTGCTCCGGAAGCGTGGCTGATGTCGGTACCACCGAACACCAGACCGTTAGCGGGCCTTAATCATGCTAAGCGACAACAGAATTTCTCCCAAATGACACCGGACACTCACTAGGAGCAGCCACGTTCATCCGGGTAGATGTGACCGCAGGGAGGGCAGTGGTTCCCAAGGCTGTGCTGGCGATGGGGAGGAAACACTCTCGCACCAAGAGTTCTCTTTAGCCAAAACCAGAGGAAAAGCTTCTAGGAGTCACCGTGGATGAAAGTAATGGTGACAGTCCCGGGCCACGGGCACGGGCTTCCTGCGCTGGCTTCCTGTGCTGGGCGAGCAAGGAAACGGACATTCTGTCCGGGTACCTGCGGGGCGTGCATGCAAACACTCGTGTGTGCATGTCGTCCCTTCTCAACATCCTACCAGCCCCACGAGGCGGGAGTAGCACGGTGCTGCCTTCAATCTAAGGGGACTGAAGTTAAAAGGGGATTCGCTGATCGACGGCGCTCACACAGCTAGAGAGGGGCTCGGATGTCCCCAAAACCAGGTGTCCTGACCCTGAGCTCGTGGTGCTTTGTTGAAACCGTGTCCTTGCCATGTGCGTCGTGCACCAGAAGCGTCAGGGGCGGTTTCGGAAACGCAGGTTCCCACACTCCACGTGGAGACTCATCCCCTGGAAACTTCTCCACCAGAGTCCCCGGGCTCGTGTGAAGCGTCTCTCTGCACACGGCACTCGAGTGATGGTGCTGTGCAGCTGGGTGGGGGGCCCCGCTCCACGCTCGGCTGCCGGGAAGCCGCACACTCCAATCTCGACCCCGGACCAGTTGACCCTCTCTCCTTCGGCTATGTGGGCCGCCCCCATCGGCCTGCCAACGATCCGACCCGATCAATGACGGAGCCAGGACCAGACACAGATGCTAGGAGCAACTTCACTCTCCCTTCTTAGTCCCTGCCCTTGCCACCTGCCGTGTCCCAGGATCAAGGCCACCAGGACCAAGGCCGTGAGCCTAACCACAGGCACGAGAGGAAATAAAGCTGCAATTTTAGGAGCCTCCGCTCTACTTGGCAAGGTTCAGAACACGACAGGACTCTCGCAGTGGCCAGAACTCGCCCAGTACTGTCCGCTCACTACTGAAATCAGCCCCAGGAATGTGAACCAGAGCGGCCCCAACGTCAGCACCCAAGGCACATTCCCAGTCAGAGCTCAGAAGTGAAAATAAAGGAAGGACAGCCATGGGGAGAAGGAAGTGTATGAGAGTCTGTGTGGGGGGTACGGCTGAGGGAGGCGGGAGGGATGGGCAGGAAGACAGAATTTCACACGACAGTGTCATTTCAGTAGCTCCTGTGGGGGGCACGGCACCTCATCACCGTGTCTCCCTGGCGTGGGCGTTAAGAACTCCTGAGATTGTGGGAGGGTCCACGATGAGTTAAGTCACCCCAGCAGTTGGGTCTGGATCTAGGCCTTCCGAGTCCAAGACCAAAGCCTACTTTCCTCATCACTGGATTCCAGGAATAGACTGAGAGCCGGAAACCCAAGACTGTGGTCGTTTCCTGGTGTGACTGAGTGGGGACAGTTTAAACAGAGACGTTAGGACAGTGTCACCCGCACAAGGCAAGAGCGGACACTGTCGATTTAGCTAACACTACGACACGAAGGTTAATTTCCCGGTTTTGGAAGACACGATGTCAGGGAAAAGCCGGTGGAAGGGCTCTGGGAGCGTCCTGTGTTATTCTGGGTAAATCTAAAATTATCTCAAAATTAAAAAAAAGCAACAACAAAACCCTTGCAAACACCACCCGCTCTCTTAAAGGATTAGCTTCACGCTGGATTTTAGGTGCGGGGCCCCCTGGGAGGCTGAGTACCTCCCGGGTACGTGGTGACTCGCCCGCGCGAAAGCTGGTCTCAAAAGTCGAGGTGACCCGGTGTGTTAGTGCCGGGTGTCCCGAACTCAGAACCTGCCCCCTGCTCGGCCCCCTCCCTGGCCTTCGTCTCTGCCGAGCAACTCACTCAGAGGAGACGTCTGGTTGAGCTTTTCAGACGCGGACCACCTGGTTCTCAAGTCCAGGAACAAGGAGAAGGTGGGAGATCCAGCTCTCCCCTCTTACGCCAGCCCCTTCCAGGTTCCTGAGGGAGAGGAGTGTGACGAAGGGGCTGGGACGGCTCTGCCTGCATCCGTCCTCCTTCCCTTACTCTAGAGCCGACAGAAGCAGCCCCCGACCTTACGTCCTGCCAGGACCTAAAACCTTGCGGCCTTCGTCTACCAGCATCCCTGCTTTGCTCCCCTGTCCGTGTTTACGGCAGTCGGGGGGCCGGACCTCGAGTCTCCAGGGGCCCGTCAGGGACCTGCCCGTGCTGAGACAGCCGCGAACCCCACGGGTCTTTAGGGCTGCTGAGTCCTGCATGTTCAAGGACAGAGAAATCAGCTCCCTCTTGACCACAGACCAGGGCGTGGAAGCTGACCTTGCCAGCTGACTCTGCTCCGTTTCCTTAAAGAAAGCTCTGTGACCTTAGGATGTCCGTGAGTGACAGCCGGGTCCCCTGGAAGGACGGTGTGGCGTGACTGTGACATTGACCAGAGAAGGCGTGGGGGGAATTATGGCCGAAGCCTTGGCCTTCGGCCTCAGTCCATCCGCGGCTTGGAGTTCCTCCCTCGGAAAATGGAGATTAAATATTCCTTTACCTGGGACTGTTTGCTACGGGATTCCAGGGAACTCAGTGTACGGCGCTTTCCCACAGCCAGTGTAAAGAAGCCACCCAGGCCTCCCGACAGCCGCGTGCACGTGCCACGGCTGAGCCACACGCTTCCGGGGGTCGAGGTGGTGCGCTCTGCTGGTTTTTGCCGGCACCGAAAATGAAGGAAGGCGTTCTGAATCTCACTGAAGAAAGCTCCACAAATGTCAGGGGCTGGCATTAATATATGGCTATTTTGTTCATAATGGCTATCGTCCCCACGTACATTTATTCCTAAAGCAGATGCAGACAAATCCGCAGGGATCTGGCCGGGCTCCCACTCACTCCCAGGGCTCCGGCTGTCTCCATGGCTCCGCGGGCTCCTGGTCTCCCAGACGCTGACCTACGGTTCTGGATGGCTCACTCTCAGAGACGGACTGACGGCAGCACCCAGACCCATCCCGCGGGCGTCCTTGAAACCGACCACCCGCGACTCCTTCCTAAACCGGGGGTCACCCAACCACAGTCATTCCACTTAGGAAGGCCTCCAGATCTAACTCCTGCCTTTCCCATTCCTGGAGCTGACCTTCCTATCACCTCAACTAGTAGGACAACGTCCTCTTTGGTCAACCGGCCAGAGCTTCCATCCTACCCTTCACACCACCGCCAGAATTCCCTTCCAGAAAGTCGGATCTGATGTGTCTTCGCCTACAAGAAGCACTCAGCGGGCCCCTGTCTGGATCAAGTGCAAACCCTTGGCCTGCCATCAGGCCCATCTGCATGTAGGACTTACTTGTACCAGCGCACACCTCACAGCTCTTTGCTCTCTCGAGAACGGTATCCCGTTGGCCTGTAGTCCTCTCCCTCCTCGGTCCCTAACAGTCCCCCACGCCCACGTGTTCCCGTCAGAACTATTCTCCTAGACGCTACGGTTTGGTTGTTGGTAGTCCGACAGTGTGCCATTCTTCAGCAGACACTCTGGGGACCCTGTGACTCATCAAGGCACCTTGGCTTCCTTTGCCATCAGACCTTCTCTCTCTTAAGAGTCGCTCCATCTTTGTCAACTCTCCAGCCCTGGTTCCCAGGATGGCGCCCGCCTCAGCTAACAGTGACGGCCAGAGCTGCGGAATGAGCCAGGAGTGAACGTGGCTGTGACCGAGCTTATTAACTTCTGGTCTCAGGAACACCGCCTCAGTGAGGCTGCCTGTGACGGCTGATGAAGTCTGGCCCTGGACACAAAGGAGGTACCCCTGGATGCCCGCAACTCCTT
Organism: Enhydra lutris kenyoni; assembly: GCF_002288905.1. NCBI lineage: Eukaryota > Metazoa > Chordata > Mammalia > Carnivora > Mustelidae > Enhydra > Enhydra lutris. The sequence goes on from NW_019154097.1 coordinate 43,185,073, forward strand.
TGGACAAGTAAGTTACACTTGGTACTCTGGGCAAGTGACACACTAGCTGGTATCCCGGTGACTTGGATCTTTGTACCTCTTTAGGGGGTGGGGGAGGGCCAGAGGGGGTCAGAGAATCTTAAACAGGTTCCACGCCCAGCACGGAGCCCAACGTGGGGCTCGATCTCAAGACCCTGAGATCATGACCTGAGCTGAAATCAAGAGTCAGACGCTCAACTGACTGAGCCACCCGGGCGCCCCAAGGGGACTGTTTTATACTTGGGGATTAAGACATCAGCCACTATATTAAAAGTATTAATAAATTCTGGACTCCTCTGAATACATGTACATACAAACCCTCCCCCACTCTCTGAAGTCCTGTGCCATTCTCTAACTTTTAACAACTTAAGCAAGATAGAACAGATCTGTGAATGCACTTAAGGTGATTCTATAAAGATTTAGGAAACTATTTTATGTGATTATAATATGAAATTATTATATGTATTATATGTGTTCATATTTGAGACCCTGCAGTCACTAGCACGTACTGGCTTGGGGAGATCAAGGCAGCTGGGACAGCTGGCAAGAAGGGCCTTGGAATGGTTGGCCCCCATGGCGGGAAGGTGCGGTGACGGTCATGCTGTGGACACGCTGCATCTGCTCAACCCTCACCAGTCTGGGCCCTCCACCCACTCCAGCACCACACAGGTCTCCTCCGGAACAGAACTTACAGACAACACGGACCAGTCTTCCCATAGTCCCCTCTGGAGAACAGAACCTAGAACCTAACCCAGGCTGAACCAATGGGAGTCATTGCCTTAGATTTTGATAGCTACAGTGGAAAAGGCCAGGCAGTGTCTTTTCCGCTGGCTGAGGCTAAAAGGATGGCTTGTGATTTCAACCAACAGGAGAAACAAAATCTCAGAAACAATCAAAACGAAGTGGACAGGCACAGAGTAGAGACAAGACCTGGAGGGCACTCAATATGCTGGTCTGTGCTGCTGAAGTATAGTCCTGGGGCGCCTGGGTGGCTCAGTGGGTTGAGTCTGTGCTTTCGGCTCAGGTCATGATCCCAGGGTCCTGGGATCGAGCCCCGCATTGGGCTCTCTGCTCTGCAGGGAGCCTGCTTCCCCCCCCTACTCTCTGCCTGCCTCTCTGCCTACTTGTGATCTCTGTCAAATAAATAAATAAAATCTTAAAAAAAAAAAAAAAAAATTTTAAAAAACACAGTCCATATCTCCGCCATGCTGATGGCTCAGTTACTGCAACACTTATGTGAATTCCAAAAGTGCATACATTTCCTTGTTACTTTGATTTAATTTCCGCTCTTTGAAACAAACAAACAAACAAACAAATCCCGAAAACACAAAACAAAACCCCGGTAAAAACAAATACAGCCGAAGCTGTTAAACTTTAAGAGAGCTAAAACGAACCAAAGACTTCCTAAAGGCTCTTGGAGGAGTTCTAGTCTAAGTACGTATTTGAGGATGTGGAAATCACACATTCTATCGAGGTACAAAAGCTTGACGAGTCCCTTTATACAACGAAGAGTGCTCTGTACTGGATTTGGTGGTCAATGCCGAATTTCTCCTTCTTCAAGTGGGCCTACCCACTGTGGGCCTGTACGTTCAGGCGGGGGAGAGCGTGAGCGTGACTGTACTCGGGAAACAATCCACATAAGTGGTCATGCTGTCCCTGGGGAACACATTATTTAAAATTATTGCTGCATTCTAAGTAGGCCATCGGAGAGGGATAATTACTTCTCAATGACTGGATCAATATTTTTGTTTTTGTCCTCTGCTACTTGAGTGACTGGATCTCAGGCCGGAGGAGAAAGTCAGGTCAGTCCCCGAGACCTACCACAGTCTCGCGGGGCAGATCAGTGTGTGCTCCTGGGAGCCCAAGGAGGAGAGTGAGGCCATGGAGTGTCGTCCCTTGTGCGCACACTTGATTTCCCATCTCTCCATGAGGAAAGCCGCAGTGATCTGGGGCTCCTCTGATGCAGCGTCCACACACCCGCCCGGAGGCTGCGGGGACAGCTCATCTCGTGTGCGGCTTACCGGACGCGCTCGTGAACTGACGGCACTTCCACCTGCAAAGCCAAGGGGAGCCCGGCTGGTCGTTCTCTCTAGGCAGGGGAGCGTCCCAGGCTTGGGACGGGGAGAGATGATGGGGCTAGAGAGGCAGAGAACACAAGACAACGTCCACGCTGGAGGCCTGTGTGATGGTTCAAGTGCCCTCAGGATCCACCGGGATGGAATCTGCCATGATTTCGCTCTGACAGGATGGGCCCCGACCTGTTTCACTGGGAGATGGCCACTCGAAAGAACATGATTCAACAGATGTTTATCACGGCCTTTCCAATAAGAATAAGAGAGAGGACACCGAGCGACATGAATGGAAGCACCGTTCTGCCCGAGTGGCTGCTTACCCCTCACCTCGCCAAATCAACGCCTTTGAGTACCTGCGAAGCACCGTTTGCATGTGAGTAACGCTCCACCTGCAAATGGGACTCACTGCGTAATTAAAGCTCATCACAGAAAATCTTTTTTGAGCAATATTTTGTTGGATGTTAGAATTACAATTGAGAGTGATAAAACACTCTTTGAACATTTCCTTTTATTTCTAACACGTTACTATTTATTCTCCATGGCCTTTTCCGATCAGTCCTCAGGCTTACTGGAACACGGCAATGAGGAGGAGCCCAGCTCAGTGGCTCAGAGCACTGCCCCCGGGGCCAAGACAACATGGTTGGAAACCCGGCTCCGCCACCGGCCGGTGTAGTAATGCTCAGCACGTTACCTAAGCTCTCCGTGACTCAGTTTCTTCCTCTGTAAACCAGTGATAGTGTTAGCACCTATCGTTAGGATTACAATGGGTTAAATCAGTCAAAACACGTAAAGCGCACATAAACACTATCTACATAGCACTTGTTAATTATCTCTACGTGGCATGGAACACGCAGGACGTGATGTCGGGGAGGTCTGGGTAAGAGGTTAGGAATCCCATCTCTGCCACCATTAGGACATGAGGTGAGTTACCTAACCTTTTTGAACCTCGGTTTCCTTATACGTAAGATGGGGTAATCATGCCCACACTTTATTCAGTGACTGTGACTCTCGTAAGGGATAACGTGTAAAACATCCTGGCAAACATTTCTAAGTGGGTTTAGGAGACGATCAGGCCCGCTGCATGGATGGACACGGATTCTGCCACACCGAGGACCCATGTTTCCTTCCCTTTGTCTGACCACAGACAGACAAGCACAATGAAATCAGCCAAAGTCTGGCAGGGACCGGGGCTTGCCCTGGCTCTCCTGCCCTCATCCACCTCGGAGGGCTACACATCAAGGAGACAGAGTGCGTCCATACGCGCCGGGCAGCCAGCCGCCCACCAGTCCGGGATGTCCAGGGACACACACACCTGCAGGCTGGCTCCCCCATAAAGTCCTTCCCTGGCTTCCTTCTCGGAGCAGGAGGAGGACGGCCCCTGCTCAGGCCACCGCCCTGCAGCACCTCTGCGCAGGAAGGCAGGGCCCCTGGGCTCCCCATCAGACGCCTGCCCGAAGCGCGCGCCGGAGCTGGGGAACTTGCCTGAGAAGCCAGTAAAATTTTAATGCACTCTGTAGTGCGGTCATGTCATACTCGGTTATGGCAAATAATCCCAGATGCCCGCAGAGGTAAAATGGAGCTGTAACGTGCTTGCCTCCTAACCCGAGCTGACAGCAATGATGTACGACCGCCATTAGTGGAAAATATCACTTCAACTAACCCATGATCCAGCTCCGCTCAGGGTCACATTATCCATGAGGAACGAATTACACTCCCAAAGTAAATACAAATTTTCTACACGAAATGGGTACAAAAAAAGGGAAGGGGGCGATCCGTTCCCTTCGCCAGCCCGCCTCTGAGTGACACAGATGATAAAGGACGGGACAAATCATTGGCTGACAGAGTGCCGCACCGTAATCAGCTCAGCTGGCCGCACTCCAGCCGGTAAACACTATATTCTCCCCTTAGTGGCAAATACGTAATCTTTAACACGGACACTGCCGCAGATAGTCACCACCATCTGGGCCACAAGAGCGCCCCGCGAGGCATTTGCTGCCAGAAGAGGAGCGACCCCGTGGCCCTGATGACCACCCGCACCCCCCCACCCCGGGCTGAGACCCTCTGCAAAGGTGGGAGACGGTGTCTGGGCATGGACAAGGGGTCCTGGAGGTGGCAGATGACGGCACAGAGTGGAGCTGCCTGGCGGGGTGCAGCTGGGGAGCCACGGTGGGACCACGGACCCTCCTGCTAGGTGCTGGCCGCAGGAGGAAAAGCCTGCAGAGACCACAGGAGATGCAAGGGGGGCTCCAGACCAACAGCTGTGACAGGAGCCTCCGTTCCGGGCCCTGTGCTTCCCTGCGCTGCCCAGGCCACTGTGATGAGTCCCTCCCCCGCTTCTGGGACTGCGATCACTGACAGAGCATGCGCGGGTAGACGCTGGTATTCACAGAGCACCTACTAGGTGTGAAGCCCGTGCTAGGTGTGGGGGACTTGCCGGGAGCGGACGGCTTAATAAGATAGGGGAGGTTTAATCTCTCTGATACGAGGAATTTGAGAGGCAGGGCGGGGGGTCGTGGCGGGTAGTGAGGGAAAAAATGAAACGAGATGGGATCAGAAAGTAGACAAACCGTAAGAGACTCTTAATCTCAGGAAACAAACTGAGGGTTGCCGGGGGGGTGGGGAGTAGGGATAGGGTGGCTGGGGGATGGACGCTGGGGAGAGTATGTGCTATGGTGAGTGCTGGGAAATGTGTAAGACTGATGATTCACACACCTGTACCCCTGGGGCAAATACTACATTATACATAGAGGATACAATATACATTATAGTTAAAAAAAAAATTAAAGAAAGATAGGAGAGGTTTACACACAGATACGCGCTAGAGAAGACTGAGTTCCTTGAGCAACAGCTCGTGCTTCGTCTGTGCTCCCTGACTACTCACAGCGGCCCACAGGCTGCTTCTGCCTCACATCTGCAAGAGTCAAACCATACACTTTGTAGACCTCCCTTCTTGCCTTGGACGGGCGGCTCCCAGCTCAAATCTGAAGACTCACATTTGAGAAGAGCTTGCGCATCTGAGTTGTAAGCGAGCCCCAACTGTATTTATTCAATAGTCATTGAACACAACTGACATGTTTGAACTTTTCGGAGCTAGTGGGGTTGTGGGTGAATAGGTAAGACACAGTCTTGGTCTCTTCTAGCAGAAGGAGGGGAAGGCACAGGGAGAAAGATACCACAAGGGCTCTCAGGTGGGACTTCGGGGCCTATCCCAACTCACCCTGATGAACAGGGAAGCAGCATGTTATGGGGAAAAGAGCCCAGATCCTAGAATCTTAAGACATGGTTCACATCTCAGTTCCGTTCCTAGACTTCCTCTTCTGTTTCATTTTCATCATTTGTAAAATGATAATACACACTTGAGAAGACAAGGTCCTTGATCGGATCTGTCACAAGTTTGGCGCATTTTAGATGATCAACAGTGTTGTATATGAAGATGCCCAGAGATTCCCACAATAAATATTTAAACAGGTGATAGAAGATGACATTTGTAGAAGTGTTTTGAATAGTACCATGTTCTCTCCATTGTGAAGTGGCATTTCTTCTTCTTATCTAATTATTAACCCCAATCGCGTTGATTTACAGCTCCCAAGAACTGAACAGCATCTACATTCTGTGACCGAGAAATAAGGAAAAGCTCTACGATGTATACAAGGTGGGGTATACGATGTATACAATCTGACCCACCCAGCTGTAGCTTTGATTAGAAAAAGAACAAAAAGAGGAAGAAAGGTAATATACATTAATCCACTGAATTTTGGGACTTCTGAAAGGTAAAAATTTGGCTAATTATGAATACAGCCTTACAGAGATTTTATTATCTTTACTACAGCTAGAACAGCAAAATTATAGGGAGCAGTGAACTGTAACTACATTATCAACCAGAAGTTGCGAAGGGGGGATTAACCGAGGTAACCACATACACACATACCCATGTGCAGGACTAAAAAGAAATTCATGTCTTTCCTAGGGACAGACCAAGACCGATTCCTCTGACAACCAAAGAGCAACCCAACCCGGTTACACCCTAAGTAAGCCACGTGCATAGAACGTGTTGTTAAGGGCATCACTAGCACAAAGGGCTCTGCTCACGAGCTTCCTGCCCATTCGGGTTCATGGTCAATTGGTCAGTGGTCAATGAGGATGAAAGCCATTGTCTCCACCTACCTCTTCCTTGGCCTTGTAACCTTCCTGCAGGTCAGCTATAAAATCCAAGCCAATGGTTCATTCTAAGAGAAAGCAGCTGACTTTTGCTCTGGGACTGTAGAATCGTGAACTCAACCCCAGGTGATTTCCGGAATCCCCACAAGAATCCCTTTCACAGGCCAAATGCTACTTGTTACCGGTCAAGGGGGTTCTTAAAACACATCACGTAAGCCGGTTCTTCACTAGTTCCCGTGCTCTCCTCGACAGTTAGGGTAACTGAGGAGCAGAGATTGAACTACTAATTGCCCTGCCCCCTCTCTACAGACGCACAGGGACACACCTAACAGAGCCAGGCAGCAACAACGCCCATGTTCCTTCACTGACACTCAGGGAAAAAACATAGCAGACGTGAACAACTGCATGAATGACCCAACAAGCAGATAATGACCTGGTTCGGACATTAGGGCCATATGCAAGTTTCCTTTAGTCACTTGGAAGAGTCAGCACAGGTGTGCCACAACCTACCCACTAGGTTTATTCCCTCTTAGGAATCAGAGAGAGAACAAAGAATGGAGACACTCCTTCTAGAATTTTCTTTCTACACGGGCCAAGAGAAAATACAAGTGCATATTCATTTCCCTCTGGGTTGCCATGTTGTTGGAACCTAGCAAAATGGCTACACAGGAAATCAGGCCATTCAGTGTTAGATCACTGAATCCAGCTTCACCTTACAGATGGCAAAACCAAGGCTCAGCACTATCGGGTAACTTGCCCAAGACCGCACAGCTCGTTAGTGTGAAGTCAGAAGCTAGGTCTTCTGGGCATCTTCCAAAACCCACCCAAGATGAACCACAGAACATACAGAACCCATTTTTCACTATTCAGTCTGAGAAACAAGAGTCTGGCTAACGGTGCCTGACCAACTTCCAATAACTCCTGAGTAGTCCTTTTATTGATTTATATTTAATAAAAAAATCTGTATATTTATAACCTCTCTATTTCAGGCATACGGCATGACAGTAATGGGCAGATATGCTACGAACACATTGTCAGGGAAGCAATTTCTGGTTTGGCGTGACAACTCTATGATAGGAAAAACAGTAACTTCACGAGGGTCCGGATTTAAAATAATCTGCAGTAGAAATTTAATCCCAGGGTGGTCTGAACAGGAACTCTGGATGGATATGACAGGATTAAGTCAGCCGGAGATACGATGATTGTTCGAAGAACAAGAAAATGTCATTTTGACCTGGGCAGAAGCTCAGAGGGGCAAGAAGCAGCTGAGTGGACGGGCATGATGGAAATCAGGCGCCCCAAACAGAAAGCTCTTGAAACTCGGCCAAAAATTGTAGAAACTGCCCAGATAACCTAGCAAATTTATAAATGGCTTAGGAGCATCTCAGGAGAAAATAAAATTGTAAAGGAAATCCAGAAATCTGAAGATGAGAGCACTTATCCGCTCGAGTCTGGGAACTAAACCCCGGGATTGACACAAAGCACACTCAAGTCCGGGCGTCCGTTTTCTGAACCTGTTTCACTTACCCTCCATCTGGAGGTGGATATCCAGGAAAGGAAATGCCCACTGAGCAAAGAGAATGAACATGACTGATCACCCAGTTTGTGCCAGGTGCTATGCTAAGTGCGGGGATAAAAAGGTAAGAGTGCGGGTCTCTGCCCTTCTTCTGGGTGATGGCTGTTTGTTTTGCTGCTATGGAACTGGAAGCGGGGCGGGGGGGGGGAGGTTCCTTTTTCCAGCTGCAAAACAGGACAGTGTCTCTCATTGTCTCCTGATCAGAACAGATCCTGTTCCAAACCCGCGCACTGAACGGAGGTTCTACAAGCAACGAGGGCCTTCTGAGCTCCCTTCTGGAATGTTGCTGAGGAGGCACAATCTTTACCAAGTGCGAATCGCGGCCAGTCGAGGGACGGGACTCCTCCGCTACAAGCACAAGCCACATGCCCAGTGTGCAGTTCGACATCTCGCAGCTTCGGAGCCCCTCAGAAGCCAAGTGAGGCACGTGGTCTGTGTGGAGTTAGGAACATAAGCCTCCGCTGATTTTCTCGCTGCTTTTCTTAGAAGCTGCCCCCTTCCCACACAAGTGAACACAAAATGATCAAACACAACACATTTCAGCATGAATCAAAAAATGAGAATGCAGGGGCGCCTGGGTGGCTCAGTTGGTTGAGCGGCTGCCTTCGACTCAGGTCATTGTCCCGGCGTCCTGGGATCGAGGCCCACATCGGGCTCCTTGCTCCTCAGGGAACCTGCTTCTCCCTCTGCCTCTGCCTGCCATTCTGTCTGCCTGTGCTCACTCTCTCTCCCCTCTCTCTCTCTGACAAATAAATAAATAAATGAAATCTTTAAAAAAAAAAAAAAAAAAGAGAATGCAGCAAAAAGTGTGTGCACACCGGGGACAGGGCTGGGGAGGGGAGGTGGGAGCGGTGCAGGGAGTTGATGTAGACAATCGGGGTCCCGGGCTGTCCCAATCTCTTGAGAGCAAGTCACGGGGACCAAGTGACCCTCTCTGGGTGTTAAAAGCCCAGAGAGAGGAAAGTACCATCAGGAATCCTGTTCACTGGCCCAACCCAGAGGCCCTGCACCGGCCCCACTCTCCTGTGATGGGTGTCGGGAACTGACAGAGTCCGGCAGAGTACCAGGCCCACAGCCTACCGAACCTCCATCCAACCCAGCAGGACAGCTCGCTTGCTCTGGGCTCCGGGCTGTGGCCAGAGGAAAGCCTGTTATTTGGGAGGAGTTTAAAAAATCATTGTACGGGGACCCTTCCAGATTTCCCAACACTTCCATTCAGTCTGTAACAGGACATGCCCTTGGGGATAAGGGCCGAGCCTCAGGTTTGAGTGAAAAACACACGCCCCCCCCCCACCCCCATCCTCCGGCATCTCGGGTAGGTCTTGAGCTCTCTGAAGAGGAGGGTAGCCTTCCTCATTTCCCAAGCGAGTCTCACTCACCCCGAGTAAGCATCAGGAGAGCTAACATTTACGAGCACTGAGTACGGACCAGGAGCTGAGCCCAGTGTCTTGGTTTAATGGTCACACAACTGTAGCGGGGCTGCTGGTATCCCATTCGGCACATAGGAGCACTGAGGCTTATCCGCTGCCGCGAAGTGGGAAAGCAGAGCCAAGCCTCAGCCTTCAGACTCGGAGGCCCACGTGCATAACCACTGGGCAAGACACCTTCCGACCAGCTTTTTCCTGTGGCCACATAGTGACCAGGAACTGGGGGGACGGAGAGAGAATTGCTTTCAATCTCTACATTAATGTCATAACCAAATAGGGCGTGTTTCTTTGAGCAAGATGGTCTGCTGCTGGGGAGGGGAAGAGAGGAAACTGGAGAACACGTGGACCAAATACGTGGAAATATGCACGTTGTCTCTTTGTTCTCTCCACAGCAACGCACTTTGGGTGGGAGACGACCAACTGCTTCACTTGGGCGATTACGGTGCAAAGAGCTTCCTCCTTTCTTTACCCCAAGTGCAGGAAAGGCTGTCCCCACACCGAAGACGCCTCGGAGCGTCCAGAGCCGTCTCTAGCCCCCACGCCATCTCCCGCCTTCGCAAAGTCCTCCGGGTTCTCTGCCACTAATGCGACGTGTGCCCGCGTGGCAGGAGGGGGTGGTGAGAGGTGCTCTGCTCCGTGTCTCATCAGGGCCTTTGCCACACACACATGCGTCTCCCGCACGCATGGAAAGCCCTGCCTTCTTCGCCCCTCTCCCAGTCACTTCCACATTAATTAGTAAGGGTATCATTTTATAAATTACAACTTTGTATCAGAGGAAAGCAGAGTTTATCTTAATTCAGTCAGCTGTGCGAAATACAGTGCCCTAATTTTAGCCCGTCAGTGCTGCAGATCCCCATGGAGTAAGAGAATGACAGGTCTTCCGGAGAGAAATCCCAGTGGGTCCCGACAAGTCTCACTCTTGCCTCCAACAGCATCCCTGGTGAGGCTGTCGAAGGGGTCCCAGGACACCAAGTGGCATCTCTTCCCCCATTAGCAATTCCGATCCTCCGAGTAGCACATGAAAGCAGCCCCAGTTGGCTGTGGGGCTCGGAGGGGGCCCAGGCGAGAGGTTCTGGCACAGAGGAGGCTGACAGCGGCCCGGGCCCCCGCGCGCGGCATAAGTCTGGGCGGATGGTGTGAACGTCGGTGATAAACACCAGACGATCTCAGTCCAAAAGGGGAAGCCTGACAGTCTTAACTCTGCCAGAGCCAAGCGGGCACGACTGCTGTTACAGTCTTGATCGCTCCTGCTGGGAGCCCTCTGGAGGGAGACCGGGTGGCAGGGCAGGGACGGGTGATGGGAGTGCGGCTGTGCGGCAGCTCCGGGGGAGGAGGAGGTCCTGCCGGAACACCACGGGCCAGCGGGCCGGACTACACCCTCCCCTCGCTGGCCGGCGCCCGGCTCGTGTGCTCGCTGTACAATCTCTTTTTTCTCCTTTGTGGCCCCCCAGATGCCCCCTGGCTCTGAGCGGTGCGGCCCTGGCTCCCTTCCCACCGCCAGCCCTCTGCTCAGAGGCTCTGCCGCTTCCTGCGCTCTGAGCGGGAACCGGGGGCCGTGAGGACACGGGCCTTTAGGGCCCGGGGAGGGGTGGCTGGCTGGGATGCTGTCAGCGTGTAGGAAACACCTGGGCCCCCAGAGCACTCTGAAAACCACAGATGGCTCCGGTAATTCTAGGAATCGCCAGAGTCAGGTGATGATCCCGACAAGAGGCACTGGACACCTGCTGAGGTTCGAGGTGACTGGGCTGGGACAAGGCCCAGGCATCAGGTGGTTTGCAGGTCCCCCCCCCCCCGCCCCCGGTGACCCGCTGTGCATTCACGGTCGAGACGGCTGATGCGGACACACCCACGCGCAATACACCACCAGACCACCTCACCGCCTTCGCCCATGGCTGGCGCTTCGGGAATTTGCGCTGCCTTTTCAAGAAAGCACATCCTTTTGGACGTGAAACCCCGAAGAAGGCTCATCCCCTCGGAGAAGTGCCACCAGCTTGGAAGGTGAGATCAACTACCACCTTTAAAAGATCTCCTGGAACGGCGAGGAAATACGGGTACGAGGAAGTACCCTGGGTGGCCGGGCCGCCCGATGGGACGATGGGAAGGCCGCCATGGGGAAGGGGGCCTAGACGGCTCCAGGCCCAGCGAGCACACCCGACCCTGGGCCTCCACTGCTGGCCATTGGCCTCCAGCGCCCACAGCACACCGGCCGCCTGAGGCACCGGGGGACCCCCTCACGAGGAGCTAAGACTCCGGGGGCTGGAGGAAGGAAGCGCCTACTTGTCAGTTAAACAAAAGAATAATCCACAGCCCCTCTGCAGTGTGTACTTTCACTGTCATCCAACAGCCCATTACCATGTCACAGCACAGCGCACCCTTCCATAGGTCACTTTGTTTAAAATGACACAGATAATGCACATGTCAGCAAGCGCTGACAGTCCGGGCCGCCCTTCAGAGAGAAAACCTCAAGGCGAGAGCCTGTTCTTATCGAGGGGACATGCTGGTCTATCATCCGAGTCAGGCAGAACATGATTTCTCCAGAGAGCACTTTTTTCATTTCCTGATTTTAAAGAAATCAAATAAGCACCATTTGTCTTCATCTGAATATGCTTGACCTGCTCCAATGATGATGTCTCGCATTTTATAACAGGCTACATGTGCTGAATTCAAATTAACGACAGGACGGAACAGGAGCCCTCAGATCTCTCCCGGAGGCCGGAAGCAGAGGAGGTGGGAAATCCAGGGCTGGACGGGAAGACGCCACCAAACACGGACGGCCTGCTTCTGAGTAAAAGCCACAAGCGAACGGGGCGTGGAAGGCGGAGGCCGGGGCTCGAGAAGCCCAGCGAGACGAAGGACAGACCCAGAAGCCGGCGGGGGTTACGGCCCTTCCTTCCGACGCCAGGCGGTACAGAACCCGCGGGATCGGGGACTCTTTCTGAAATACGTAAGGTAGGAATAAAATGAGGAAGACGTCTGGTTGGGGGCTGGGACAGCTAGAAAGAAAGACCAAACCATCCCTTTGCTTCAGGCACGGAAAAGTTCACTTTACCGGGTCGTGCTCCGATCTTCTGCGAGCTCCATGTGGCCTGGATACACAGAGCCTGGCGGCCATCAGCCTCGCACGCACCTGCAGGAAGAACCGCCCTCCCACCTGGCTGTCCCCCGGACGAGGAGAGCCGCCCCCACCCGAGCTCTCCTGCGCTCCCCACTCACCCCATGACGACAGACCCAGAAACACACCATTCGTATTTCTATCAAGAAGGCCACGATGTATAGAAAAGAGGAAGAAGCAGGGAGGCCAGTAAAAGAAATGGAGAAATGACATTATCAGTGCAGACTAGCACGTTTAATGTTCCAGTCAAGGATTAAAAAAGAAAAGTCAGATGGTTATCAAAATAGCTTCCTCTTTCAAAAATCTCTGAAGTGAACACTTGATGTTCCATGTACCCAATCTTAATGGGCACGTTTAAAAAAAGATGGACCTCACGAAGTAAATATGTTATTTCTTATCATAGGCAACGTCGCTGTGTAAACGCAACTGGTCTTGCAGAGCAGGAAAGCTGAGGTCACTGCGGAGCTGGCATCCCACCACCCTGGGACTGGGTGCGAGAACCACGGTGCTCGACTACGCCCACAATGGTGGGGCCGGGGGCGGGGGTCTTACCTTCTCTTCCTGGTCACTGTCGCTGTCACACTGAAAAGAAAGACAAGAGAATAAGGGTTAGCAGAAACATTGAGCAGATTCTTGTTTTTTGATACAGAAAAAATAAAGACAAATAAAGGAACTAGGAAACGTTAGCTGAGCTGTACAGAGTTTCTTCCGCTCAAACGCTCATAAACCGAATGAGAAGCGAAATTCAGAGAAGCTGCTGCGCTGGTCTCATTGAAGCCTGTGCTCCATGGTTCCATGGTTCTGCTGGTGGCCTGTGGACACGGTCTGGCAAGGTGCCAGATCACAACGGTGAGCACCCCAGCGCACGGGAGAGGGGGTGCCCACCGAGGAACCAATCCAGCCGCAGGATGAAGGGGAATCAGGATCATTCAGTGGGATTCAGGGTCAGTCGCTACCTTCAGAAGGAGACCTTCTACCTGCAGCTGACGTGAAAGGTTCTGTCTCTCCTGGTGCTTTTACCCAGAAAAAGAGGAAAACGTCTGGGTGCTGCATTTTCTCGTGTGGACTCTGAAGGAAAGAGAACACAATGGGCAGAGCTCACCAGCTGTGATGGCTGCCTTTTCTAAGGCCCAGAAGAAAGAGCGAATGTTCTCTACAGAAAACATACCAAGGACAAGAGGAGGTCAGGGAAGTAAATCAATAATACGGGCAAAGAAGTACGTGTTAAGGCCGCAGACTCGTATCATACCTAACAGATCCCAAATTCCAACTGGTGAGCTAAGTCTGGAATAACCAGAGAATGAGTTAACTCCAAACTTTGGCTTCCTCATTAGATGTGAAGGGGAAACGATAAAAACCACGTTTTCTTTTTTAAACCAAGAGTGTTCGTTATCCGTCGGATCTTAAAAAGGGGGATGTGTTTTGTCGGAGCGAATGCACAGCAGGTCAATGTATTTGTCTGTACGCGAGCAGTCCTTGACAGGCACTGCTACGCGGACCGATGTTCCACCGAGACACGGGACTGGCCCTAGAGCAGCTTTCAGGTTAGCAGTAGAGAGAAAGCTAGAACACAAACGCCGAGCAGAGGTGTGGTGTGGTGAGAGCCACAGTCCATCAGGACGACTCTCCCCACGGGGCGGAGGAGGACAGACCATGCGCTGTGGGGGAAGACACGGGTCATGGGTGACCGGTCTGGCAACCGTGACGACACCGTCTAAACCAGCGTGACGCGTGATTGAAGAAAGGGAGGAACAGATGGCCCGGCAATTCTGAAGGTGGAACCAATAGGACGTGGTAACACATGGACATGAGAAACAAGGAAGGGGGTGAGTCTAGGACGATGCCAAGGTTTTTAGTGTGGCCACCTGGACACGAGAGTTGGTGCAGCTACAACCAGAAACAGAAAATAGATTCACTTATACAACAGCCACGACTGGCTGGATACCCAGAGTTATTCACAAACCCCTTCTCCCGACATTTTGAGACTGAAGAAAGCCAGGTAGGCTCTCTTTTCCAACATTCCTGGCAGCCAAGGGTGGCCACAAGACACACTCCTGGCTTAGACTTGAGGAGATGTCCGCTGAAGGCTCTGAAAAATTTTTCTCTCCTCAAAAAAAAGAAGACAAGCAGGAAGCACTTGTCTCTTGCCTTTGAACATGGTTGTAGGAGGATGTGGCGATGCCCAGATCTGCGGCAGCCACCTTGCAAAAATGAGGCAGCGGAAAGTCTAAGTACAAAAACAAGATGGCGGTGGCCCAATGGAGACGTTTGAACCAACCTAAGAGCGGCCTGACTCTGGACATTTTTGTTCAGATAAGAATGAGTTAACTTATCATTTAAACCACTGTTAGAGCTCTCTCAAATGCGAGTAACGACAACTCCATCCGAATGGACATCTTGCCGTCATAAGACATGACTGGGGGACTCTTTCCTCTTTCCAGCTTACCGTCTCTGCACTTTGAGTACTTAGGAACTCACATCACAAACTCATAGACGAGAAGGTTCTAACACTTTCTACCGTCTGCACTGGCCCCTCCATGCCATAGGGCGATCAGAGCTTCAGCGACCGAGCTTCTACCAAGTACGACTGAATTGTGTTCGACCAGGCTTCCAAACTCAGATGGTCTGAGCTTACTTCTGTCTGACGAGCGATTCCTCTATTATAATAAATCAAGAGGTGAGATGAAGACTTTGAAGGCCTAGAACAACAGAGATGAAGTTCTCTTCTCCTCATTGTGTGATTCCCCCCCCCTCCCATTGCCTTTAATTAGGGCTTCTTTGAGGTTCCTAAGTTCTGGGCACATTTTCAAGAGTGACAAAGCATGATTCAGAAGAGGGTGTGTGTGTGGGGGGGAGAAGTGTGTTTTGCCAGGCAGGTTCATCTCCCCAGATGTTCACAGCCGCCCTGTGAGGTAATCAGTGACAGCTGAGGGCTGTGGCCCAGCCCTTGCCCACGTTCCCAAGGACTGGGGTGCAGGCGGTTGAGGAGTGGGGAAGCTGGGAAAGGGCCACCGCTGTCCACGCCCCCCCACCGATCCTAACAGCAGTATGTCCCCAGGAATGGTTATTTGTATCAGAGTGTTAAGCCTTCTGCTTTCCCACAGTCCAGTTCTAATTTCAAGGTCCACTTAATTCCGCATCAAGTAATTACTGATATACCCAGAAGCACCTTGTCTCCAGAGTTAAGCATATGGTGAAGAACTGAGACCTACTGGTGTCCATTATGGAAGCAGCACGGGTGCCAAGCCGATTAAAAATGCTCCAGCTCCCCACACGACACGCCGGGTGAGTGACAGCTCCTCGACGAGGCCAGTCGCAGAGTCTGCCAAAACAGGCTCTGCTGCGCGGGGGCCCACATGGTGCGCTGAGAAAACAGTTCCATTTCTGGTATTAAATTCCCATACTGACCCGAGGACTCTGCCGTGGGCTCAGCAGGAGCGAACCATCCAATTTACAGCTCTGCTCTCTGGAGCCTCGAGTGCCAGCCCCTGGCAGAGACGAATGATGGTCAACCCCTCCAGCTCATAAATTATGCAAAGGCAATAAACGCACTCCGCAAACAGCGCCTAATGCTCGCCCAGCCTGGCTCCCAACACGCTCCGTAAAAGCCAGAAGCTCGACACATGCAAGAGGTCCGCGCCACTCATAAAGGGGGTTTGTTGACAACCCCAGACGGAAAGCGAGCCACGGTCCTGAGGAGTCTTTCTGCCTCGCTGCTGGCCGTTTACGGGCCGGCTTTCTGAAAAAGGGGATGTCTTCTGGAGTCGGTGCGGGCAGAAGTCAGGGTCTAAATTCACATTGAATACGCTGCGCGGCTTTCACGCCCTGAGCTCAGCACGTTGTGGATTTTAGGCCAAATGGTTCTAGGTCTTGCAAGGTCAAAGGAAGAAGTGTCTGCTCCCCGGTCCCCAGACGCCCGCTCCAATTCACGGGGTTCCCTGCGAGCCACGTCCCGACTCGGGCATCCGTTCTGCGTGAGGCCGAGAGGTGCGATGTCGAAGGTACAAACGGAGTCCCAGCTGATGGGACCGCTGGAAGCACGTTGACATCAGGGCCCCGCACTGGTGTCCTGGCACACAGGCTGCGGGCTCACGACCAACTTGAGGCGGCAGGGTACTCCCCAGGACCGGATTTCAAAGGCCTTTGTGGACACTGAAAACATCTGCCTCCATTTCCAAAAGCCAGAAATGAAAAGGAACAAGTGGGCCTTCCAGGCCAGGCAGGGAAAAATTCCTGGTCGCCGTGTCTTCAGACAAATACGTGACCCAAACCCAGCACAGACAAGAGAGGGAAACAGGAGCACGAAATCCAAGCCACACGCCTCAAAAGCTCGATTCAGAAACGGGCTAGTGTTGGAGCACAGTACGGCTGGCACGGGAAGCCATCCCCGCCAATGCCACCTTCAGCTCTGTCTCCTCTGGGTTCACAAATTGGAAGGGAGATCCTAGGGCCAACTGCTTCCTTTTGGGCTTCCTTCCCGCCCTTTAAACGCGTCAACCCGACCCCAAAGTACCCACCCAATATTTTCTCCTTTTAAAAATTAGTGTATATTTGGGGCGCCTGGGTGGCTCAGTGGGTTAAAGCCTCTGCCTTCGGCTCAGGTCACGATCCCAGGGTCCTGGGATCGAGCCCCGCATCATGCTCTCTGCTCGGTGGGGAGCCTGCTTCCCCCTCTCTCTCTCTCTGCTGCCTCTCTGCCTACTTGTGATCTCTGTCAAATAAATAAATAAAATCTTTAAAAAAATTTTTAAAAATTAGTGTATATTTATTGAAGATATTTTTAAGTCACCCATGAGCCTAGGTAAACAGCAGTACACCTGTAGATTTCCCTCCAGTCTTTCCTCCGTCCTTCTCACACACATTTTAAGAAATGAAAATAAATTTCTACTGTATTGTAGCCTACTCTGTTTTCACAAAATGTGTCAAATATTTTGTTTCATGACCGAAATTTGCTGTCACATCATTAAAAAAAAAAAAAAAGTACTGGGTGTGATGCATAAACAATGAATCTTGGAACACTGAAAAAATAAAGTGAAATTAAAAAAAAAGAAAAAAATATATAACATAACTAGAGAGAAAAAAAAACAGCGTGTGCTATAATCCACTATATGGATTGTAACTAATCAAGTAAGAAAATTCCCCAGTGCTGTTATCTCGATCGTCTTGACTGAACGTTCTGGAAGATTCCCCTCATACACACTCACCAATACCCCTCTTCCCTAGTGTCTTCTCATGGCCCCTCCTCCTCTGCATATCCCTTAATGTCACCGTTTCCCCAGAGTTGAAACTGCAGTCCTACTGTTTCCCCGTGATTTCCAGGGCAGCCTTTAGAGATTCCCTTCGTCCCATCTACCATGTGTATGTCGACGCTACAGAATCCCCATGCCCACTGTCTGCCAGCTACGTGACTTGGGGAGAACTGTTTCAGTTCTCCGCATCTCAGTTTACTTATCTGTAAAATGTGGGTAACAATGGCGTTGCCCTCAGAGGATGGTCAGAAGAAAACAAGCCAGCGCACGTGAACGACTCAGACGACGTGTGGCAGAGAGTCAGGGCGAACAGTACACGTTACGGGTTATCAACGTATGTCTTGTTGGCTGTGCCCCCTTCCTTCGAGCCTTGCAAACAGACTGGAGCAGGCGTCCGTCTAAATCCGGACCCCCTGTCTTCCGCTCCCCGCAAGCCTTCCCCTCTCCCGCGGGTCCCTGGTGATGCCACCAGCGTTCAGTCTCCGTGGAGAGTCTTGTTACCATCCTTGGCTCCGTTCTCGAGCGGACCTACCTTCTCTCACCCACATGACTGACTCTGCTGTCTGAATCCGTCCCACCTCCACCACCATGGCCACTGCTTCCCTCAGCCTTTTATCATGACAAGAGGCCAAGGACTGCTTTCAGGGACCCTGGTCTCCTTGTTTTCTAACCCAAGCCCTTACTGACCAGGGCGGATCTCCTCATTTTCCCTTTGGTCATTATGACACTTCCCACGGCCATGAAGACTCTTCCCGTGGCTTCCCCACGTCCAACCACTCCTCCAACACAGGGCCTCTCAAGCTCTCTGTGGCGAAGGACCATTTGTTTTTGTTTTGTTTCCTTTAATTTCCCAAACATCATAGACTGATGCTTCTGTAAAATATAATAAAAAATACATTGCTACGAAAATGAAAAAGAAAAGCAAAGACATATAAAAATATGTGTTATTATGTTTAAGAGATACAAAATTACTCCATTGAATTGCTATAAAAGTTTCCAAACGCTTTGTGCTCCGCGGCCACGCCAATCTCGCAGCAGACAGTTGAGCGAGAGGGCTCGTGGCGTGGCCTCTGTCTGCAGCTACACTTCGAGTAGCGCTACCGTCACACACCCCTCGCTCTCGCCACACTCGGGCACACTCGCTCACACGCCCAGGACCTACTATCTTTGTGCTCATCAATTCTCTCTGCCTGGAACTCTATCCTCAAAAATGCAGTTCCCTCTGTGAATTATCCAATACTTTTCTTAGAATTAGGATTTCTTAGAATTACAGTACTCGTCTTGGAATTAACTGTTTCTGTCTCCGTCCCTTACAAAATACTGTATTTTCATTGTCTGCCACGAGAGCCATCCTACTAGAGAGTAAGCTCTGGGCAGATCAGGGCAGTCAGTGCCTTGGGATATGGAAGATGGAAGGTGCTCGATCGCATTGACAAATCCATCTTGTTCCTCTTCAGAATTCCTCACACCGCGGTTGATTCCAGATAACATAAGCAAACTGGGATTCTGAAAAAGCAAGTAATTGCAAAGAAAGAAGGTGTGGGAAACAATGCCCAAGTCAACGGCTTAATATCGGTGCGGCGGAGGCTTGAACACATGGGGCAGGGACAAAATCATTAGCAGAGCCTGGCGCTGGGGCCCAGGGAGAAATGCCTTCCATTAAAAGGCGCAGACAAGGGGCGCCTGGGTGGCTCAGTGGGTTAAAGCCTCTGCCTTTGGCTCAGGTCATGATCTCAGGGTCCTGGGATCGAGCCCCACGTCGGGCTCTCTGCTTGGCGGGGAGCCTGCTTCCCCCCCGCCCCCTCTCTGCCTGCCTCTCTGCCTACTTGTGATCTCTGTCTGTCGAGTAAATAAATAAAATCTTTAAAAAAAAAAATAAAAAGGCCCAGACAAGACACGATGACGATTTTAGGTGTATTCCTCAAAAGCAAACATTTCTCATTTCCGTTTGGGAATCTCAATATCTTGTTTTAAGACTCGGCTCCAAATTGAAAGGAGTCAGGGTCGGCGACACCTCTCCGCCTCATTTGGAACGAAGGAACAATGGAATTCCAGGTACCCCGTGATGGAATGCATTCTTAAGCAGAAAGTGGCAATCATTGAATAGATCACAATGACATTGAGGAGGGCATTGCTCTCTATTCTGCTCAATGGACCTTGCGGGAACAGTTATTTTGTATCTCAAATCCATTTATCACTGCCACCAAAGATGTCAGAGCTGCACGCCATCACTGAACAAAGTTATTTTATTCTTCTTTCTGCCTAAAGGAAATAAGAGGAAAATGAGGGAGAACCCCAACTTGTAAACTACAACGTCTAACATCAAGTACAATTTAACTTTGCCAGTGACAAAACAAATCGATTTCCCTTTGGGGCTGGCGGTTTATCTGCGACTGTAAAGACATCCCTCACCTAAAAGCAATTTCAGGAGAAGCCACCTAGAGAAAACATGACACTTATTTTCTTATTTAAAGAAGTAAGGGAGAGGCACAGTGATGGGAAGCATGTCCGCCACCATCTTCCCGTCTGCCCAATTCCTTGTACGCGCATGAACGTGGTGCCATTTTGTGTCCACATATGGCAACTCTGATGCTGTCTGTCTTCTGTCACCCCGCAAAGCCCCCGTTTCACACTGTTTACACCGAGCTCACATTGGCTTTGAGCTTGAAGTGAAATTCAAAGCTATTGGGAACCTTGAAATAAAAGGAATCTTTTAATCCTGAAAATGGTGTGAGGTACTCTTACTGATGGTAATACGATGCCATTGGCTCTCTTCCCTTCCACCTCAGCAGTAACTATGCCCGAGCAAACAAAATAGCTCTAAAAGGGCAAAAGCGTGATCGAAAGATTTGTTTGCCAAACAGTCGTTTAAGAGAGGAGAGTAAAGCTTCTGACAGTCACAAAACGAGTGCATTAGGAAATAATATAAGGTCTACCAATCTTCAGCTGCTCGGGAGGCAGAAAGCAGAGCAAATCTTCAGAAGCTTCTGGAATTCTGTACTGGTGACCTATTATTCCTATGGGGAGCTCTTAGAACCTGGCACTTTTGCAAGTTCTCAGCTTGAATTGGCCAGGGCTCAAACAGCCAACGCGATCTGAGGGGCTAACAGAACACTTCTTATTCTCCTCCGGGGTCTCTCAGATGATCACACACTTCCATTCAACAAATAATTTTAAAAAGCGTCTACTATGTGCTTAGGCTCCTTCTGACCACCCATTAGCAGTACAAATACATCGCCAGAAATCAAGTTGTCCAAAAATGAAGTTCTAAAGGTCACAGATGACTTTTCAACATTTTTCCCCCTTCTTGTCACTTTCAAATCCAGGTATATTTCATAAAACAATCTGTAGGCTGTCAATTTCCACTCAGCTCATTAAAATATTGTTGGGCTTTTCGAAGTGGAAGAAGTGGTATTTCACAAATCTTTGGAGTTCAGCTTTTTTTTCCCCCCTTAGAAGAAAGGAAGTCACACTTCGCCAAGTATAAACATACATAAACCCCAAAGATGAAATTTACTTAAAACCCGGAGCCCGCAAGCCTCAGAGGTTGCCAAAATGAGAAAAATGAGTTTCTTGTCCAAAGGTGAAACTGACAGTCTGGGGCCCGGTGATTTGTAAATGATCTCCTGGAAGCTTAAGCAACAGATCCTCTGCCTCTTTGTCATTGACTTACTGATTCTAAGTCATCAATAGCATTAATCCCTACCTGCCTGGGGACCGATTACAGACGACTCTGAAGATGGCGTACAGCAAGAGTTTAGTACGAGACCACAGTATGATTATCACCAGGGAGACCTTCCTGGCAGCATTCCATCTGCGACCCCCCGAACGCTGCCGTCTTCCCTTTCCAGATCACCGCTGCTTGTTCCTTTGGGTGGGGCCTGGGCCCCCTGGGTTTGCTTCAACCAAACCTTGGTTCTTTTCCGAGTCCCGTGCGAGCTAATAAAACCCAAATCTGAAGATGAGTAAGAAGGAAAAGCATGTTACGGGTTAAAATAATACAAGAGTCTATTTTTTCCGCTGTGTTGTGATCCATAGAAATCACCCTGAGCCTTTTCCCCTTTCTTCTCTGCCTGGGAAGCCAATTGCTTTGATTGCGGTGATACGAGCTAGCTAAAATGACTTGCCCTTGCTTGTGAGGCAAATGGAACATGCTAATAGAACTTATCGCATTACCCGATGCAAAAGTGCCATAGCTCATTACTTTAAGATAAAAGGATATCATTGCAGACGGGAAGCAGAATTGACTTTCTGAGGCCCGGCTTGATGATGATTTAATCAACTGCTCTCTTTCACTTCTCATCTCTGCGCCTGTCGGTTTCACAGGTGCCGTTAAATGAGACACTCAGAAAGTGAGCGGAGGGAAAGAAATTGCTGTCATTACTTTTCAAGAAAGGAGGTATGCAAATTTTCGACAGAAAGATTGCGTTCATAATGGGCCTGGTAAAATACAAGGATCATGCTTGACAGGTGAGGGCGAGTCCTGCGCATGTCCTCAAAGCACAGCGACCGTCCTCGTCTGGAAATGTGCACCGTAAGACAAACGACAAACGAGAGACCCGGCGGGGCTGTGGCCCGGGAGGGTGGGAAGTGCACGGGGTGGTCTGCACCGGTCCAGGTGCTGGGAAGGGGGAGGCAGCTTCAAGCCTCGGGAAAGCCAAAGCCAGATGATCAGATAACGCAGCCTGGTAGCTCTCAGTCCGAACCAAAAATGGCAACAAGCTCTTGCAAAGCCCGTCTGCTCTCTCACCTAGACCTTGGAGTCTGCTTGCCTGGGCTCAAATCTTGGTTCTGCTCCTTACGATCTGGAGGGTCTCAGGCAACTAACTTGACCTTTCTGCACCTCAGTTTGATCTGCTACCAAATGGGGCCACTGACAGTGGACTACCTCCCAGGGTTGTTGGGAGCATTCACGTTCATAAACATACAACAATAAAATATACATAGATAACACAATAATTATGTATATATATAAAATGCAATAATTTTATATATATATTAAGTAATTTTATAAATATATATGCACACATACTATGTATATTTATATACACAATACATAATATATATAATGTAAACGTATATATACATATATTTAATCTATATTAAAATATATATACATATTTATAAAATTATTTATTATATATATAAAATTATTGTGTATATATATGTGTGTGTGTATATATATGACATTCAAAGGTGCAGAACCAGGGCGCCTGGGTGGCTCAGTGGGTTGAGGCCTCTGCCTTCGGCTCAGGTCGTGATCTCAGGGTCCTGGGATCGAGCCCCGCATCGGGCTCTCTGCTCAGCAGGGAGCCTGCTTCCTCCTCTCTCTCTGCCTGCCTCTCTGCCTACCTGTAATCTCTGTCTGTCAAATAAATAAATAAATAAAATCTTAAAAAAAAAAAAAGGTGCAGACCCATGCCTCATGTGTAGGAGGCACTCTGCAGATGTCAGAAAGCATGCATTCATTCATTCTTCAACAAAGACTATCTCTTTTTTTCTTAAGAAGATGCGTGCGAGGTGCCAGACAGCTAGCCGGCTGCGGTTGTAACAATACACAATTAATGCTTCACTGATTTCGCATCTATAAGTCTTGCTCCCCTGGCAGGTGGTGAGCTCCTTGACAGTACTCTGGTTGTCCCTGGAAGCATCACAGGGCCTAGGGCCATCTTAAGGACCCCAAAAGATGCTCAACAGCAATTTGATGATTTATGGATTCCCCGTTCCTCCCTCATCCTCCTCCTCATTGCATATGTCTGAAGGAAAAGCCCTCAGAGGCATCTCCTCTTGGAGCTGGAAATTCGTCTTTCGTGGGGACCCTCAGGCGATCGCATTGTGCCCTAGCCTGGGAAAGGAACAGACAGTCTGGACTGAACCACCTTCGGGAAGGCACGATGAATCTGTGCAGATTAAATGATCAGGTGGTATGAACAGAGACGTTTTCTCATCCACTTTGCCTTCAGTAGGTAATTGTTCTATTTTCTCCAACACTCAAAGTAAAAGCATCTTTCTTAAAGTGCCTGTGACTCGGAGTTCCTCTTCCCCGGGTAATGATGCTGCTGCACACCCTTCCAGCCCCTAACGTTGTGGGGTGCGGGATGCAGCTCCTGCTCTCCGCGCTAAGTAGCACCTACAAGATTCAATTCCTCGCCGCAGGGACCACAGGAGAGGGAGGAGGGCCCGTGACAGCCCAGCAGCTCTGAGCCCTCTACTTTGGAAGAGCCTGGTTCCTGACGTGCGTGTCACATCTTATCTCTGCCGCGCGGCCCTTTCCAGGTAGGGATCCTGCACAGGAACCCTCTCTTGAACCCTCTTCTCCCCTACAATAGCCAGCCGACAGCCATCAGTCATTTAAAAAGAATGTTCTGACAACAGCCCAGGGAGGGAGGTGTTAGGACCCTTGTGTTTTCAAGAGGGCAAGAGAAGGCTTCTGACGGCACAGGCACTACTTGAACCCAGTTCTGTCCTCCGCAGCTCGTGTTCCCAGCACACACAATACAGCCCTGTCGCTCGCTCATGCCCTGTGCAAAGAGATTACTTGAAAAACATCTTTCTGATTAATTGCTTGGCATGGGTAGAGGCAGGCTGAAACCGAAAAGAGGCAGCGAATGCAGGCAGCCAGCCCCGTTTCTACCCTGCCCCAGACAGCTCTCCCTTCGGAGGACAACCTAGCACCGTACCTGGCTCAGGAAAGAGCTCATTAAATCTGAGGCTGACCTGGGTTCAAATTCTGATCCCTCTAACTTAGCAGCCATGCAATCTTGGCAAAGACACACAATATCCTGGAGGCCACCCTCCTTCTTTTCCAGCCAGTAAACGGGAAGGGTACATACATGGAATTTTTGTTAGAATGAAATGAGTTCAAGCATTTGAAAGCAGCCAGAAAGAAATAGTAAGAGCTTTACCCTGTCCAACTCTTTCATGAAAGAAATGCTATATCACACACGGAAATGAGGCAATGACCGTTATTTAAATGTTGGGTTTAACTTCTTTATGATTTTATTGCCAGACGGGAAATCACATCCTGTAAGAATTTCTGCTTGGGAGGTGTTTGAAGACTCGCTACTCCACTGGACAGACGGAGAAACAACAGCCCAAACAAAGAAGCAGAAACAGAAACTATCGTTCCCTCCCGAAGCAGAATAACAAACGGTTTCATTTCACTGATAAAACACACGCATGCCTTGGGAGATCACGCAGGCTGGGTTCCAGCCCGCTGCAATAAAATGAGCATCGAAATAAAGCGAGTCAAATGAAATTTTTGGTTTCCCAGCGCATATAAAAGTTATGTTTACACGACACTGTAGTCTATTAAGTGTGCAATAGCACCATGTCTAAAAAAACCCCAACGTACGCACCTTAGTTAATAAACACTTTATTGCGAAAAAATGCGAACCATCATCTGAGCTTTTGATTGAGTCGTCTTCTTGCTGGTGTGGGGGGGTCTTGCCTCGGTGTGGCCAAGCAGCTGACTGATCAGGGTGGTGGTTGCTGACCATGGGGTGGCTGTGGCCATTTCTTAAAATAAGGTGGCAATGAAGTTGGCCACATCGATTGACCTTCCCCATCATGAATGACTTCTCTGTGGCATGCGATGCTGTCTGATAGCATTTCACCTGCAGGAGAACTTGTCTTAAAATTGGAGCCAATCTTCTCAAACCCGTCTGCTGCTTTACCAACTACGTTTATGTCATTTTCTAAGTCCTTTGTTGTCATTGCAACAGTCTTCACAGCATCTTCACCAGGAGCAGATCCCACCTCAAAACCACCTTCTTCGCTCATGCAGAAGAAGCAACTCCTCACACGGGATGGTAGCAATGCAGTCCCATCTTGAGGCTCTACTTTTAACTCCAGTTCTTTTTTTTTTTTTTTTTAAGATTTTATTTATTTATTTGACAGACAGAGATCACAAGGAGGCAGAGAGAGATGGAGAAGCAGGTCCCTGCTGAGCAGAGAGCCCGATGCAGGACTCGATCCCAGAATCCTGAGATCATGACCT
The DNA here is from genome assembly GCF_002288905.1 of Enhydra lutris kenyoni. Lineage (NCBI taxonomy): Eukaryota > Metazoa > Chordata > Mammalia > Carnivora > Mustelidae > Enhydra > Enhydra lutris. Next base: position 43,210,684 of record NW_019154097.1, read on the forward strand.
GAGCCGAAGGCAGAGGCTTAACCCACTGAGCCTCCCAGGCACCCATAACTCCAGTTCTCTTGCTCCAGCACCCCTGCAATGACTGCCTCCCCTGAAGTGTTGAACCCGTCAAAGTTATCCATGAGCGTTGGAATCAAATTCTTCCAAACTCCCCTTAGTGTTGATATTTGACTTCTTCCTATAAACCACGAATGTATTTAATGCCATCGAGTATGGTGAAGCCTTTCCAGAGTGTTTTCCATTTATGCTGCCCAGATCCATCAGAGAAATCACTACCTATGGCAGCTACAGCCTGATGAAATGTACTTAAGTAATGGGATTCGAAAGTTGAAAGGACGCCTTGACCCTCACGCTGCAGAATGGATGTTGTGTTCACAGGTATGAAAATCACATTAATCTCATTCTACGTCACCATCAGAGCTCTTGGGTGACCAGGTATACTGTCAATGAGTAGTCATATTTTGAAAGGAGGGGCATCTGGGTGGCTCTGTGGGTTGAGCCTCTGCCTTTGGCTCGGGTCATGATCTCAGGGTCCTGGGATCGAGCCCCGCATCAGGCTCCTGCTCCGTGGGGAGCCTGTTTCCCCTCTCTCTCTCTCTGCCTGCCTCTCTGCCTACTTGTGATCTCTCTCTGTCAAATAAATAAATAAAATCTTGAAAGAAAGAAAGAAAGAAAGAAAGAAAGAAAGAAAGAAAGAAAGAAAGAAAAAAATCTTATTTTCTGAGAAGTATGTCTCAACAGTGGGCTTAAAATATTCAGTAAACCATTTGTCAACAGACGTGCCGTTACGTACGCTTCATGTCCATTTATAGAGCACAGGCAAAGTAGTTTCAGCACAATTCTGAAGGGCCCTAAGATTTTCATAATGGTACACTAGCGCTGGCTTCTGCTTAAAGTCACCAGTTGTATGAGCCACTAACGAGAGCCGGCTTGCCCTCTGAAGCTTTGAAGCCAGGCACTGACGTCTCCTCCCTAGCTATGCAATCTTCAAGGGCATCTTCTTGCAAAAGAAGACTGTCTCATCTACATGAAGGTCTACTGTTTGGTGTAGCCCCCTTCATTGACGATCTTAGCTAGATCTTCTGGGTCACTCGCGGCTTCTTCATTGACGATCTTAGCTAGGTCTTCTGGGTCACTCGCAGCTTCTAGTTTTGCACTTTGATGTTAGGGAGGTGGCTTCTTTCCTAAATCAATCCCTACTGGCTTTAAACCATGCTTCTGCCACTCCCTCACCTCTCCCAGCCTTTGCTGGATTAAACAGAGGTAGGGCCTTGCACTAGATTGGGCTCTGGCTTAAGGGAATGTCGTGGCTGGTTTGATCTTCTATCCAGGCCCTTCAAATTTTCTCTATGTCAGCAATAAGGTTGCTTCAACCTTATGATTCATGTGTTCATTAGATAACACTTTTAATTTCCTTCTAAAACTTTTCCTTTGCATTCACAACTCGACTAAGTGTTTGGTGCAAGAGGCCTTGCTTTTGGCCTGTCTTGGCTTTAGACGAGCTTTCTTGACGAAGCTCAATCATCTGTAGCTTTCGATTTAAAGCGGGACACTTGTGGCTCTTCCTTGGACACTCAGAGGTCACTGTAGGGTTATCAACTGGCCCGATTTCAAAATCACGGGGTCTCAGAGAATAGGGAGGCCCCAGGGGAGGGAGCTGGGGGTACAGCCAGGCACACACGGCCTTTACCTAGTGAGCCTACTGCCTGGTGGGAGCACAGTTCAGGGCACCCTAGAACAATTACAATAGTGACATCAAAGACGGCTGGTTGCAGATCACCGCTGCAAATATAATAAAAAGGAAAGAGTCTGAAATACCGCGACAATCCCCAAAACATGACAGAAAGATGAACTGAGCAAGCGGTGCTGGAACAATGGTACCGACAGAATTGCTTAATTCCGGGTTGCCACAGACCTTCAATTCAGTACGTGCGAAACGAGGGGTCTGTGAGGCACCACGAAGGGAAGGGTGATCACATGAGGTACGGCTACACCCACAAGGCGAGTCTCCTCACAATTCAATTTTCTAAGTGCTCCTTTAGGTGCCTGAGGCGAATGTTTCTGGGTGGATATGATCTGGATTTGTTCTTCTGTCAAAGAGCAGCCAGGAACCCGTGCATAGGAACGAAAGTAAAATGCTCAGATATGGGAGTTGGAGTCAAACTTGTTGGCTATGCAGGGTCTAGTGATGACTTGGGGGTTTTGATATTAGCAAGATGTTCCCTCAAGTTCAAACTGGCAAAACGAATGACTAGACAGACGGGGCATCTCAAATGTCCGGGGATTATCGGTGCAGCTAGGAAACCAGCCGTCCTGAAATCTGTCCAGGGATTCCGAGCACTTAGGGCTAGGGGCTACCTGGAGAGCCCTTGGCACAGAATTTATATATACATGAGGCCGACTTAAGGACTTATCTAACGAGACCTACCATCGGAGTAACCTTGAGAGGAGGTAGAAACTTCTGGGAGCATTAACGTTGGTAATCGCACACACGAGACTGGTGGAGGGAGTATAACTCAAGTGCCTGGCCCTTAGTAGGCACACCCAACAAACGGGCCAGACGACTTGCATCCCACTCGGGAAGGCCTCTTCTGTCTCCCGTAGGCATGAAGGCTTTCTCTGACTTCTCTGCCTCTTCAACACCGTTGGTCAGCGTTTACTTATATTCTGTTCTTCCGAAATCTGATGCCTGAAAGGTTCTCAGTACATACGTGTGCAAAAATGACTTCGTAAATCCCATTAGCAAACCATCTAAGGGCAGGTGTCACGGAAACTGTGTAATTGAGGGGATCGAGAAAGGTACAGTGGTTGACGGAACAGAGACGTTAGTGTCTGAAAGTATGGGTGTCTGAATGTGCGTACAAGAAAGACAGAATTAATTTCAAGGTAAAAGAAACCCTGAAGAAAGTAACACCGTACGCCCGAAGAAATCCAATTTTAAGTTATTCTCTTTAGAAATTCAGGAGACTCAAAGTCCTAAAATCTTTTTTCTTTACATTTGACTCACTTCAAGCCAGATGAAGCGACCAGAATTGAAGAGGAAAGACAGCACAGGGCTCTCACGCGGCTGACACGCAACGGTCACATTAGCAACCTCCCACCCATCATACTTGTTGTTTTCCTTTAAAAATGCAAGAGAGTGAAAGGCATAGCTAAAGGAAAAGAAATACAGCCCGAGACGACGTGAGTTGCAAATGTGAGAGGATTGTTCCAGAAGGTCCAAAGACATGGTGGCTTGCCATTCCAGACGATCCAGAAACGGATTTTTTTCCCCTTCCCCTACCAGGCACTTCACTCCTGCCCCTCTTTAGAATCCATCATCTTCATAAATGGCATTTCAAATTAAATTGTACCTAACAACAGCCTTTATTTTAGGATGGCTTGAAAGCCTACCTTATAAATCATAAACAAGGAAGGGTAGGATTACGATAAATTGTCGGCAAGAAAGCACAAATCGCCAAGATAAGAACACCCACTGGCCTGCCAGTCTCAAGTTTCCCGTTTTGACATACTATATGCAGTAATTTGGTGCCCACAATCTCTTATTAGAAAATGAATGTGCTATTTTTCTGAATGCTGCAATTACAATAATTGAATTTAAAATGGGGATTGAGTTTCTCTATTTGGAGGAAGAGAATAATTGTGTATTTTTGATTAAAATCAAGGGGACTGAAAAGGGGTTGTACGAATTCCAGCTTCAGTCTCCCTGAGTGACTCCCCGTGAGGCCGGAGAAGAGAAACAACGTCGAGAGCCGAGAAATGGACCAGCGCCTCGGCAGGCAGGCCCCGTCTTTGGCCTCCTGTGCTTTGTCTCCTGGCCTTTGTCACACCACCCCTGTGACAGAGGCCATCAGAGCACCACGGCATGGCGACCTTGTAAAGGGCAGCCATGCTGGCATTTCCCACTGGGTCAAAAATGAAGAGTTAAAATGCAAGGAAAACAAACATCTCTCCTTGTGGCAGTGGCTGCCCCTTTCAGGCCGCTCACATTCTGGACCACTTTCCCCTCCTTCTTTAGAGAACCCCTTCCCGGGTGGGGGGCTGGGCGGTAAAACGGCAGAAAGTGCCGGGGGAGAAGGGAGCTAATGATGCTTTCTAGAGGGCTCAGATTCTTTCATTTTACCGAAAATAGTATATAAAAAGCCATCTTTAAGGTTCGGAGGTAAGAAAGGAAAAGGGATCCAGAGAGAACAGGGCTCTCTTGCCTTTGTCAGGCCTTCTGGCTTCAGTTTTGACGGCACCATTCAGTCTTCTGAAACCCCCATTTATCCAAATGTGAAGGCGAAACGGAGTCTCACAAGTCTTCCTAAATAGTCCTTAAAACAGAGCTTCCTAAGAAAAGAGAACAACTTTTCTAGCACAAAACGAGCCCTGGATTGTCCCTTATTCTGCTTACCTTTTACTTCGAGGGGCTTTAATGGCTTTACTGAGCCGTCCCCGACGAGAGTACGCTGGCCACACTTACAGTGCGTGTCTGACACATCTGTCCACAGGTATACACCCGTGAAGCCGTCACCCCCATCGAGACCGTAAATGCATCCCCAGCCCTCCAAAGTCTCCCCCTTGCTCCTTTGTTAATCCCGCTCTCCCCTCCCTGTCCCTACCGCCCCTCCCCGCCGCGGATCTGCTTTCTGTCACTACAGCTTAGTTTGTATGTTTTCTAGAGTTATATATAAATGGAATCATACAGTACATACTCTTTTTGTCTGGTTTCTATCATTCACTGCCTACTATTTGGACGCCTAATTAAAAGGGAGCCTCCTAGGCCAGGGTTTACTGTCATCCGCTAGGAACAGGACCCATTACTTGGTCCTACTTTATTCTTAGGCTTTATTATGTACTTCAGTAATCAATAAGCACTTCTATGGCAGAGGGTTTATTTTACTCTATAAATCCGGGAAGGAGAGAAGGATATGAAGACATCAGTATGGATGGGCTCTGCTGCTCTGTAACACCACGAGGAGAATGCGAGCGAGAGATTTAAATCCAGGAAGGTTACGGAGCCGTCACAGCTCCTGGCTGGGCGGCAGGAATCGTAAAAGACTCAGGCAAGATCTACAGCAATGCACTGCGAACCAACGGGACTCCCGGAGCCAAAAAAAAAAACCAACCCACACACACCCACACTGAACAGCATGCTGGTCGTCTACCCACGAAGAATGATAAGCACGGGCTTGAGTGGAATAAGAGCCCCTCTCAAGAATCCCAACTATTTAATGGAACAAATAAAAAGGTAGCCAAGAAATGTAGATTATAGAAAGCCCCACTCAGGTTTAGGAACTCAGGGGTCCTCTGGCAGTTCCCAGGAGGCTCTTCATCCCTCCAGTCCCGCTCCCGCAGCTCCTACCCCCAGGGCTTCTTTTCTCCAGGAGCCCTTCCCTTCCTCTCAAAGGCAGAGAGGTCGGTTCATGGAAGAGGAAATACAAATGGCTAATAAACCTACAGAAAAAAGTACTCAACTTTACCAGTAATCAAAGAAATGCAGATTAAGAAGGTCTATTTCTTTTTGAATCTTTCAAAGTTGAAAAAAAAAACATAAACACTGATACACAATGTCGGCACCCTTGAGGTGAGGCGGACACTCATCTGCTCTTGCAGGAATGTGCGTGGTCTACCCGGAATAGACTTCCGTGACAGGCCTTAAGAACCAGTAGCTCAACTCTCCTCGACATAGAGATCCAAAATGAAGCAAAAACGTCTGTGGGAATTTGCTTACCAATTTCATCACGCAGTTAGGAAACAACCTGGCAGAACGCGACATGGCTACGGTTAGCACATGGGAAGAAGAAGGAAATACGCCATGCTACACTTGACACAGATCGCCCTTTTTAACATTATAACACCTCCCCACCCTCCCCGCACTCCATTGTGTAGGTTTTAGAATTCCAATTTTACAGTGAGAAGGTGAGCATTGAAGACATTAAGTAACTTGCCAAGAGCCACCATTTCTAAGCTCCAGGCATCTGAACCAAGGTATTTCTAAGTCTGTGACCTATGCAGACCAACATAGGCTTCCTGAACCTAAACGTCCCCAAACTGGGGAACAGAAAGATGTATCAGTATGACATTCAGCCATAATAATAATGTTCTTAAGGAATTTCAATAAAATGCAAAACTGATCATGGTCAGAGCAAAGTTAAAATAAAAATCCTGAAAGTGATCTTGGGTGAATTGTATACCCTTTTTTAGGTTCAAGTTCTTCTCATCGATGAAATAGGGAAATAGGAGCCACCTCTCCAGAGGTAAGGAAATAATCCACGGAAAATGCTACTTTTATTGGTACTACTACAATTAAAGAAGCAAGATGCATTTAATTATATGTACAATATTACTTCGAAATTGCTAAACACAACACAGAATGAGAAAAAAGATTGGAAAGAGATACACCAAATGTTAATAGTGTCTATGTCTGAGTGATATTTGGAATTATTTTTATTTTCATATTTTTTCTTTTTTCTTTCTCCTCTTTAATGATCACGTTCTAATTTAGTTTAGAGGAGAAAAGGACACACACACACACACACACACACACAGTGTCACCTATATGACAAAGGCGCTGATGGGCCCTGGTCTCTGGAGGTCATTAGAGGGCAAAGAGTAATCTCATTATTTTTCAGAGCAAAAGCGTTCTCTGTTCTGAGGCTTGAGCTGGGTAAGCATCTCTGCGGTGTACGGCAGGTCTAGGCTGGGACTTGGCCACCCAGCTCACAATCTGTTTGGATACAGTTCTGACAACTACTGGTAGTGCTTCGTTGTTACTCAACCTCCCTACGGTTTGGTCTCCTCAACCCTAAAATGGAAATGATAATATGTAGCTCGTAGACTTGCATATCAAGTGAGAAAATTAGTGCACTTCGGGCATTTCACACACTGGCAGGCCACAGTAAATGCCCAATAAATGGACATTGCCATCATCTCCATCACCACTGTCACTGAGAATGATCCCTTCTGCTCTGGGGCAGGAGACAACTGTGGGGCTGGGAGGACCAGCCGCCAAGCTTGGGAGGCAGATCCCAGCCAACACAAGCACTGGCTACGGTTCTCCCGCACAATGCAAACTCAGGAAGGCCTGAATCATCTTCGGCCTCCGAGGAGACTGCTTCCTTTACAGGCAGTGCCCGGGAAGGACAGGGGCCAGGTGTCTGCTGGTCGGTGAGAGAGCAGACGCATGGGCACGTGAGCCTCTGGACGTCGCGGCTTGTCTGATGTGCCCTTCAAGACGGGGGAGGAGCAGATGGGCACGAGAAGAGGCACCAGCCTCAAAGGTTTCCACGGGACCAGGGGAACAGAAGAAACCTCCAACCTACCACACCACCCCGGGCTGTAAAGCTCGTCCTTCCCAGTTCAGCGGGAGCACACAGAAGGCAGCTCGTGCCTGTCTTCCTTTTGGAGAAACAGCTATTTCCAAAGCTTCTGAACCACACTCCACTGTGCCTTGGAAAAGGAACATGTAAGTAACGGTCTGCAATCTGCCAAGAGCGTGGGTTTCACAGCGCACATTGCAAAGCTCACGCCTGTCACTGCAAGACGACAAGTGTGCTCTCCGTGTCTCTCTCTCCCCTTCTAGATCTTAAAGGGTTACGCCTGGAAGTTGCCTTGCTGTGCTTCTGGGACAGTATGAAGGATGACTGCCGTTGCCACGGTCAGCTGTGACAGCGCCAATTTGATGTGCTGCCATCACGGGCCTTCTAAGAGCTGAGCGCCCTGATGGTTTTGTGATGCGAATAGTCACATTGCAAAATGGTTTTCCTCTCCCGCTGCCTCTGCCTCCATCTGCTGCTGGGCTAAAGGCACAGCCGGCTGCTTGCCTGTCACAGCATGTATTAAAATTAGCTGCGGAGGAGGCCCTCAGTTGTGCTAATTACATTTTAATCATTGGAAATGTGTTGGCAAATCAAGCCTTGATTGCCATCTCCGAGTCTGTCTCCTCCAGCAGAGTGGAGGGGCTGTCTGCGCTAGGCAGGGCCTGCTGCGCCTTCTCCTTTCACAGAAGATAGACTGGGGGCCCTGCTGGCCCACCACTGAGACCGCTTTGGCACATTATTAAAAAGCCACAAGGCTTGTTTCAAATCATCCCTGTGTGAGACCCGCTCATTCTCACTTCCCTGGGCATTCCAGCAACTTGGGGCTCTTAACTATAGCGTTAGTGGGCTGCTGTAGCTCGTGGGTTCCAAGTGTGCGAGTGTGCGAGTGTGTGTGCGAGTGTGTGTGTGTGTGTCAGAGGTGGGGGGCAGGGGTACAGGAGGCCACAGTCACGTCTTCCCAGCACCCAGTGCTCAAGGAAGGGCCTGCTGACATCAGGCACCATCCCTGGGCAGCAAACCATGAACACGGCGGGTGCTGTGTCCAACTGGGCCTGAGCTGTCTGAGCCGCTGGGATGAGTCTGAGGGAGAATGTCCTTTGTGGGCTGTTGCAGGCTGCTGGAAAGGTTCATGGGGATGAAGATCATTGCTTCTCCCTGGAGTTCGGGAGCTGGTGAATTAAGGTCTCTGCTCCAAAAAACAAGAAAATCCAAGGACAATCTCTTTTCAAGCAAGCAATGTCTGCTTCCGCTGCCAGTTGCCAGGAGCCAACAGAAAGGAGGGAGCAGTCAGCTTAGGCAAGGCTCATTAAAAGAGCCCACCTAGAGAAAGCTGCTTGTTCCTGTTCAGCAAAACGGGCTGAGTGTACCGTCACTCATATTAGAAATGCTTACTATTAGGGACTTCCTGCTTCCTGGAGGCCACTCTGTGACACGCAGGACAAAGAAAGAGAACAAACAGTAGGAAACATAAGACAAATTTACTTATAAAAGCATGACAGGTGCTTGCAGTCACGCTTTTGAAGGCACTGGGTATTACGTGAAATTATCTGTAATCAGGCTGGAAAATGGCAAGGAAGTATGTATGCTCCTTTCCAAAAATTTGCCCTGGGCCATAAATTATATATGACCATATATAAAAGAAGATGTGAGTAAGCAAAAAAAAAAAAAAAAAAAAAAAAATTGGGTACCACTTCTATGGCATCACAAACTAAACCCTCCAATAACATACGAAGGAACCACCATCCTGGGGCAGAAAGTGTACAGGCCCACTGTTATATCCAACCATTCTTCAGGAACAAAGCAGGCAGGGTGGTATGAGAACCCCGCCACGCGTTTTGGGTGTCGGTTTATGTACGGGTTGGTCTACGTGTGTGTGCCTGTGTGAGCGTGCACGTCAGAGTTCCAAGAGCTTTAATGGTGGTCTGTTGGGTAGACGACTCCTTTTCCCAGGAACTTTGGCACAGACATCGTGTAGACAACTTTCCATCCAAGACAGTAGAGAGAAAGAAGGTCGCTGAGGCTCTGGGGTTGCTGTGACCTTACAGCACCCCATGAATCGGAGGCCTCCTTGGCAAACACCTTGGTAGGTACACATTGCAGAAGACCGCACCACGAACAGTGGATGGACCGACACGCTCTGTCAGCTGGGGCGCAGCTAAGACACTGTATGTGGCCTTTCCTTTCAGTCGATGAGTAGTTTGCAATTTCGTGGGGAAAAGCAGATCTCAGGAAGGCTGCCGGTATCACCAGCACACATTGGAACGCTGCTGAGCCCGATGACATGCTCGCGCACACACCGCATCATGCCGTGCTCAAGACTGCACGGGACACAGGCAGGGCAAGGCTGGAAATTCAGAAAAGGGGCACAACCGAGCAAGGCTCCGCAGCTTGTGGCGGCCGGAGAGGGCCAGAGTCGATCCGCTCCCCCAGCTGCATCTCTGGAACAAAGGCCTCCTTGGGAGGTAGGAGAAAGAGACGTAAGAAGGCCGGAGAGTAGGCTCTGAGGAGGCCTGAAGCTGGTGTTCCTCGAGCACGGGTGGGATAGGTCAGCAGACTCCTCTTGGAGGAGTCAATACTTTGGTCTGTGAGAAAACCCCTCTACTCTGTGGTCATCTGCAGCCATAATGTGACAGCGACAATAACAACACAGTCCCAAACGGGGAGCTCTTGGCTCTCAAAGAAAAGAAGGCCACCACTTTGGATGGACGGCATCAGGGGACCCACAGCATCTAAGGCAATCGGGCCGGAAAGCCAGGGAACCACACTCAGGACTAACTAGAACAATGGTTGAAGCCCTGGGGTTTCCCCCGAGTATCCATCAGGGCTAAGCCACACTGCTTTCCTCCTAAAAGCGTTCTCTCCTTCAGTCTCAGCCCGAGACAGCAGTGGGACGTCGATAAACGACAGGCCTTTTCAGCATGTGTCAGGAAACACATTCCACTGCCCTCCTTCTGTGCCATATTCTCTCCTTCCTGGGCAGTGAGCAGAATTCTCTGTTTCTCACCTCTGAGATTCTCATAATGGTCTCCCCCACTGCTAACCCTCTTTCCTGCCCTTTCGTTCCGGAGGCCTGTCAGGTGAAGGCGGGCTCAATATGTCTGACACCCAGTTTGTGACCAAGCTACAAAGGCCTCCTGCCTCCCAGTCTTCAGGGACATGGAGTTGACTGGAAACACGTGCCCAGGTTGCTCACTCAAACATTCCAATGTCAGGCCCACAGCTGATTATCTCTCACAGGACGAGGTCGCTAACTGTATGTTCATCTCTACACAGGCTCTGCTGGTACTTTGATTAAAATGTCTCTCCTTACTTAGTCCTTGGAAAAGCATCACAAGTGTTTCATAGCCTCTGGACCCATTGCTGTACACAAAGGTTCACTGAACTTGGTTTTAGGAAGTGTTGTGGGGAACGGAAGGTGCTGGCAGAATTCGAGGGAGTCTCTGTTAACTTCTCTATGCTATCTTATTTAGTCTTTACTTTAACCCTACAAGGTAAATAACAGTCTTCTTTTATTAACAAACATGGGAACATTTTAGGAATGTCACTTAGTTCCTTCAGATTCAAATCTAGGAGAATGTAATGGAAGACTCTGTGGTCTTTTCACTTGAGAAGCACTGTGTAAGAAAACATGTTTTAAAAAATTGTAGGCTATGGACAACTCTATACCAACTAATTAGATACCCCAAAAGAAAAGGATACATTTCTAAAAACATAAGTTACCAAGACTGACTCATGAAGGCACAGAAAATCTGAAAAGGCCAATAAAAAGCAAGGAACTTGAGTCAGTAATCAAAGATCTCCCAACAAATAAAAGCCCGGGACCATATGGCTTTGCGGGTGAATTTTACCAACATTGAGAGAAGAATTCATACTAATCCTTCTCAAACTCTGCCAAAAAACTGAAAACTCATTTTACAAGGCAGGTATTACTCTGACATCAAAGCCTCAGCAAATCATTACAAGAATATTATGGACCAATATCCTTGATGAATATGGATGCAACAAATCCTCAACAAAATACTTAAGTCCAATTCAGCAGCACATTAAATGGATCATGCAACTTGATCAAGGGGGATAGATCCCTGGGGTGCAAGGATGGTTCCATACAGGCAGATCGGTAAGTGTGACACGCTGCAGTAATAGAATGAAAGATAAAAATCATATGGTCTTCTCAGTAGAGGAAGAAAAACATCTAACAAAATTCAATATCCTTTCCTAACAAAAACTCGCAATATAAACTAGGTATAGAAGGAATTACCTCAACATAATAGAGTCCACATATGATGTGCCCCCAGTGAACATCACACTCAATGGTGAACAGTTAAAACCTTTCCTCTAAGATCAGGAATAAGACAACGATGCCTGCTCTTACCACTCCTATTCAGCAAAGTACTGGAAGGCCTAACCAAAGCAATAAGGCAAGAAAAAAAAAAGCATCCAAAGTAGAAAGGAAGAAGTACAAGGATCTCTGTCTGCAGACGACATGATTTTATATCGAGAAAACCCTGAAGACTCCACCAAAAAACAGTTAGAACTAATAATGAATTCGGTAAAATTGCAGGATTTAAAAATCAACATATAAAAATCAGTTGCATTTCTACACACTCACAACGAACTATCTGAAAGAGAACTTAAGAAAGCAGTATGATTTACAACAGCATCAAAACAACAAAACACTTAGAAACAAATTCAACCAAGGAAGTGAGAGGCCTGTAAGCTATGTAACATTGAAGGGAACCGTTGAAGAAGACACAATACATGGAAAGACATCCCGTATTTTTGAACTGGAAGAAAGAATACTATGAAAATGTTCATCCTAATCAAAGTAATCTATAGATTCGATGCAATCACTATCAAAATTCCACTGACATTTTTCACTGAAATAGAAAAAGCAATCCTAATAGCCAAAGACACTGAAGCCATCTCAAGAAAGAAGAACAAAGGGCACCTGGTTGGCTCGTCCTTGAGTGGCTGCCTTTGGCTCGGGTCATGGTCCTGGGGTCCTGGGATCGAGCTCCGCATTGGGCTCCCTGCTTGGCAGGGAAGCTGCTTCTCCCTCTCCCATTTCCCCTACATGTGTTCCCTCTCTCACTGTGTCTCTCTTTGTCAAATAAATAAATAAAATCTTGAAAGAAAGAAAGAAAGAAGAGCAAAGCTGGAAGCACCACACTTCCTGATTCACTATTTTGTAAAACTACAGTAATCAAAATCGTATCAGTGGAAGAGAATAGAGGCCAGAAATAGACCCACTCGTAAAGTCTCAACTAACTTTTGACACGGAGGTCAAGAACACACAATGGAGAAAGGATAATCACTTCAATAATTGGTGTTGAGAAAACCTGGAGATTCACCTACAAAAGGTAACACTGGATCGCTGTCTTACCACTAACAAAAGTCAACTTGAAATTGTAAACCTAAGTGTAAGATCTGAAACTATAAAAGTCCTAGAAGAAAACAGAGAAAAAGCTCGATATTGGTCTTATCTGTGATTTCTTAGCTAAGATACCAAAGCACAAACAACAAAAGCTAAAATGAATAATACTGTATCAACCTAAAAACTTTTCTGTACCACAAAGAAAATAATAAATTTAAAATAGAACCTAGAGAATGACTGAACATGTTTCCAAGCCATATTATCTGATTAGGTGTTAGTATTCAAAATATATACGGAACTCATACAACTCAATGGGGGGGGGGAAGGCAAATAATCTGATTACAAAATGGGAAAAGGACCTGAAGAGACATATAAGAACACATATAAATGGCCAACAGGTACATAAAAAAGTGCTCAACATCACTAATCACCAGGGAAATGCAAATCAAAACCACAGTATGATATCCCTTCACAGCTGTTAGCATGGTATTAATAAAAAAGACGAGAAAGAAACACTGGCAAGGATGTAGAGAAAAGGGAACCATCATACACCGTTGCTGGAAATGGGAACTATACAGCCATTACGGAAAACAGTGTGGAGGTTCCTCAAACAAATCATAAACAGAGCAACATGTGATCCAGCTATCCTACTTCTGGGTATATCACTGAAGAGAGTAAAATCACTATCTCAAAGAGGTATCTGTACTGTCAAGTTCATTTCAGCGTTATTCACAACAGACAAGACATGGGAAAATCTAAATGTCCTCAACAGAAAATTGGGTAAAGACACTGTGATAGATTGACAGACCGATTGATCGATCGGTCGATCACCTCTCTATCGGAATACTATTCAGCTACAAAATTAAAAAAAAAAAAAAAAAGAGGGAAATCCCGTCACTTGTGACAACGTGGATGACTTTGGAGGACATTACGCTAAGTGAAATAAGCCAGACACAGAAAGACAAACACTGCATGGTATTGCTTAGATATGGAATATAAAAGGGAAAAAAAGCCAATTTCATAGAAACAGAGAATAGAGTGATGGCTGCCAGGTGTTGGGGGGAGGCAGAAACAGGAAGACAAAAGTCAAAGGGCACAAACTTCCCATTGGAAGGACAGATTCTGAGAACCTAATGGGCAGCATGGCGACCGCAGCTAGCAACAGGGAATCGCGTGCTCAGAAGCTGCAGATCTCGAACACTCTCCCCCCACACAATCACACACGCTGAGAGTTAACTGTGCCAGGCAAGGGATGTGTTAATACTTCTGACTTTGGTCATCGTTCCACAATCAATGTGTTCGTTTATCAAGTCATCGGGTTGTATAACTTGAAATACATAAAATCGGACCTGTCAATTATTCGTTAATAAACTCGGGGGAGAATTGATTTAAAAAAATTGTACACGGGTCACTCCAAAAGAGAATGATGGGGAGGCATGGAGAAGACAGCAGGAGGTTGCTACCGGTGACAACATTTACCCCTGAATCAATCATCTCTCCCGGTCACAAATCCACCCAAGCACATTCCATTTCCTGCAGTACATCCGGGATCTCTGTAGAAACGGAAAGGAAGAAACACGGATCCACTTCTGTTGTCTTCTCTGACTCCCAACTTGTTCTCACGTAGCTGCTGGACCCCCAGGACTTTTTCTCCAAGGTCTGTATACAGCCCGGCTCGCCCCAGAGCCGTCTCTGGCTCCAACCTCGTCCTGGTTTCTCTCTCCGACTCAGCAACCATTCACCAACACCTCCTCTGTTTTAGGACGGAGAAATGTGTAAGACACACATGCTACTGGTCTAGGATAATTTATACTCTATGTGGGTCAGACAGTTTCAGACATCTGGAACATTCTCAATTACCTAAATGTGCAAGGCTGTTTGAAGATAAGCAAAGATTGGATCTTCATACGTGCTGGGACCTCTGCTGGGAACAGGACTCCCTGGGCATGTCGGTTCACGAAGGCTGAGGAGCCTGCGGGCGAGAATCTGCTCTCCTCTCAACCACCCAGGACTGGCAGCAGTGCCGGAAGGGGCCGGGCTGTGGCCTGGACATGTTCTGTTATGTTTAATAATTATACCCGAAGTTGTACCTACATGGGTGGTCAAGATGCAAAGGAAACATTTGGGGCCGCCAGAATGACGTCAAGCTCCACTGACAGTATGAAAATACAGTAAGATTCTCACTTTATAATGGTCCCATTTTTTTTTTTTTTAAATTTTAAAGTAGGCTCCACTCCCAATGTGGGGCTTGAACTCATGACTCATAGACCGAGAGTCATGTGCTCTACCAGCTCAAGCCAGCCAGGTGCCCTTAATGGTCCTATATTTAAGGATTCATGTCTACCAAAGCTTCTGGTCACGTCACCCAGCTTCATTATTCAGAATTGCGTTACTCTACAGATGCACCAATCATCTTAGATCCCTCACTCATAAAGACCCTCGAGAAGGACTGACTAACAAAAGGATCTGAGACCCTAATCAACCTGCTCTCACATTGTCAAGGTGGACATCCTTCTGCTTCCCTAACTGAAACATCCCAAGCTGGACACCAGAACGTAAGGCTGCAAGAACTTCCACACGCGTCTCCTCCCAGACAAGGGGGTACTCCGCAAGGGAGCAGACAGTAGGAATCTGGTAGGGAGATCGAGGGACAGTTTTCAGAAGGCCCAAGCCGTCTCCTTGGATATAAGCATCAAAGGAACGAGATTAATCTTCTTCATCCATAACCCTTGGCAGTGCTGGCTGCTTCATCCTCTGTGTTCCCCAATGTCCCTTCACTTGTGCCTCAGAGCAGGGCCTGCCATGTTGTTTGTAGTTCCCTGGTCCTATCATCTACACTCCCCCGTCACAAACCATGAGCCCGTAATAGGTCTCCAAGAACTGTTACTGACTAAGCACTGGTCTCAACTACTGATAGGAAAACATCTCCGACTCTGATCATATTTGCCAGCTATAGTATTTTTGGTACAATGAGTTTTACAGGCTGACTATGTATTGTGCTGGAAACTCTCTTCTTAGTCTGATGCGTTTTTCTACGTGTCGCTGCAAATTTCCACATTCTAGAACTACAGGACTTGGTAAGCAATGTGTGTTTACCCAGGCTGTGTCCTTTGACATTGTCCCGTTGCCATGTTCTAGGTGCTTGTTTGCAGATTTAGACCCATATTTGGTAGTAATCCCTTCTGTGGATCCTTTTGGTTACCTTTCTTGAAACTTGCTCCATTAGGATTTCCTTGAGACTTGATGGGTGAGTTGTGCACCTGTAATGGACTAGAGATAGTAAAGGTTGGCCTGATACTTCTAATTGTGAAGGGCCATGGATAGACATCATCTATCAGGATTATCTAGCAGAACCCCGTTTTGTTCAGGGCAGTGACCCATGTAATGAAAGGAACTGATTTCCTCTGTCTGGAGAGGCGACCAGCTGAAGGGCTTCTGGCCCATGACGCCATCATGGGAAGTGTGTGGAGACAGTGTCCCTTCCTGAAGAAAAAGGCAAAGTCTCCTAAGACAGAGACTTTTGTTTTCCCAGATTGAGGGTGTGAGAGCCAAGTCTGCAAACCCACACTTTATGACAACGAGGCCACACACGCGAAAGATCCCTTCATGCACGGCGTGGACGGCGGCGCACGGTGGTCTCACCTCGGGCCTCTCTTCACACTGTTGCTTTCCACCAACATCGATACACCAGATCACGGGAAACAATAACTAAATATACACAAAAACCATTCTAAGGTGCCCCAAAATATACTCAGGACAGTGCAGGGCAAGAGGTGACCCGCATTCGCCCGCATCCAGGGAAGAGGAAGAGAACGGCTTCACCACACGCCTCACGTCCTGAGCAGATCTGCTTGAAACACACTCAACTCCCCTCCGCCAGCCCTGCCGTGCCCAGTGCGCGAGTGCAGGAGTCGGAGAGACGAGCCCTGGGCTGCTTGTGCTGGGGTCTGATTGCCCAGGGGGATCTGCCTTTGAGCCACGGATGCTTTATGAAAAGTGTACTACGTGGAAGGTCCACCACAGGTCCCAGACCCCCTTCTGAGCACTACAGCGCACCAGTCAGCACTTCGGCAGTATAAAGTGTGAAAAACAACACACGTCCCTGCTGTAGAAATTTGAACACAGCTTGCCGGCTCAGAATCAAAGGTTGAGACTGTTCTGCTCTAATAGTCGTGTTTTTCCTAAATTAGGCTTCGCTGTCTCTCCCTTTTAATGCTGATCCGGACAGAACGGCTCCCCGTGCACGCAGTGACTGCTGCCCCAAAGCGGCAGAAAGGGACATGCCGTGTGGGAGACACTATGGCAAGCAGCACATGCACACCCTTGTCCAAGCCCATATACACACGCACCGGAGGTCTGTATGTGCAAATGTCCGCAAACCGACAAACCCTTCCCCACGCTGCTCATCTGTGTTCTTAGCCCCACCCACACGAGACTGACCAGGCCTAAGTCATCTGCAGACTTCTGCGTTACTACCCAGAGATACACACCAACGCCAAGCGACAACACACATGCACGTGTGTCGAGGACACGTAATACTCCTGACTCGTGCGTGTGTGTCTCAACATCCGTAGGATACAAGTGATCGCTCTTCCTCCAGACTTCCAGGACGCCCCACAGAACACTGGTATGCGCAGATACTTAGGAATCAGTTTTCTCTCTTTCTCCAAGATGAGAGAATTCACGCCGACACACACACACACACACGCACGCACGCGCGCGCGCACGCACGCACGCACGCGCGTGGTCAATCCAGACCTCAGATGTTTTCCTTGGCTCTTCTGCCGCGGTCCAAAGCGGTGCTGTAAGGCGATTAGAGCCCGAGCCACGCCGAAACCTTCAGGCTGCGCACACCGCTGTTTTCAAACCTGTTCTCGGGTGTGAGCTGCGGGTTGGGAGGACTTCTACAACACGGTCAGAGCCAACCTGTCTGGACGGGGACCACCTGGCATGGCTACTGGCCTATTTCTGAGAATCCTCTAGAGCTGGCAGGTGATTCTCTGTAGGCTGCAGGGACTGCTACTTCGTGGGCTTGCGAGGGCGCAGACCTACAGAGGAAGGCTGCGGAGCGTGGAGCAGGCCTGGTACAGCCGCGCGGGGTGCGAGGAAGCTCGCGGCGAGGCGTGCGGAAGAGCCTCCCCTCCCAGTTGCACGAGGCTCCTGGCTAGCTTCGTCCCCGTTCCCTCGGTGTCACAGTAGCTGACTCTTTCCACTTATCACTACCTGCAAGAGGCCTCCTGCAGACGGGGGCAGGGCAGGTAACGGGGTCCTGCTCTGGGTTGGCAAAGCTGTGATGGTTACCAGTGACCGCACTGGAGCACCCATGGTGCGCCGGGCTCTCCTAAGCACTAGATGGGACAAGGGCTTACGTGGGTCCTTTCCTGTTCCCTCGGCCCTGATGAGACCTTCCTATCTCCCTCTGTTCCCCATATCTTTTGGCCTTCCGCACAGTCTGTCCTGCGACAGGGAGAGCACGGGAAGGGCACGCGCGCTGCCCCCGCTGAAGGCCTCCACTCTGCTCGTGACCCCGTGCTTCTCACTGAGAACCACCCATGGGTCACTCTCTCAGCTGCCAGCGTGACTGCCACCCCAGCGGTCCCTTCCTTCCCAATGCTGTCACTGTGAAAGGGGAGGGGGGCACCACGCAAGTGCTGTTTTAGTCTTCCAGCCCCTGTTTTCTTTATGTTTTAAAATTTCACACACCTTTGTATGAAGCAAAAAATCCAGATACCACTCAACAGTCAGGTATGCACACGTACTGGCGCGCATGCACATGTGCAACACGGACTTAGAATTTCAGTAGGGGCACGGTTTTTATTTGGGGACGATGCTGAGATCTCTATCTTGCAAGCATCCACTACCCCCTACCTGTGCTTATTATGCTCTTTGTACAAGCAATCAGCACGAATGACGGGGCGCACAGGCCGGCTGATGGTAGGAGATGAATCGCTGCAAAGATAGCTACAAAACACACAGCAACACAAAAATCCTAAAACCAACCAACCAAACCAAAAAAAACACCAAAAAACAGAAAACCATGGGAAAGCACAGGTGGGGAGCACGGTAATTCCCAGAAGCCACGAACACAGGTCCGGCCACACCACACTGCCTTCAGGGCTAGGAAGAGGGCCTGACTTTCTGGTTAACACTCAAAAAATCCCCAATTTCTGACAAAATTCCGGCTGCGTCTGCTGCCAAAGCTACTTGCATCTTACGTTGCTCCCTCCTCACGGAGCCTGGCTCACGGCACTGGCTTTGCTCTGCGTAAAGCTGTTAGGAGCTATAAGTTAGGAGCTCTAACTGCGTTTAATCAGTGCCTGGGTTTTCCATGACTTACTGATGCTGGGCCAGCTCGATTTTTGGCATACGCAGAGAGTCCTTGATGTCCATAAGGAGAATGACAACTTAACAAATCTGTAGCTTTCGGGTACTTATGGAAAGGTGGAGAACAAGCCAGCTGCTTCCTCCATCCGAGGTGATGCATGCTTAATTTATTATTTGAGCACACAGTACACAGATGCGGCTGGGTTGTTAATTTTGCTTTGCTACCAAGAGTTACAAGGTATCCACTATCGGCTGATTTATTTGAAATCCTCCCTGGAACGCATCAGAATCTTAATTGTTTCCTGAATTTCTGCAACAGAAGAAGAATTGATGTCACTGGAAAATGCCCCGGGTCCCTGCTGACTGCAACGGTCGTCCAGTGACTGATTTCCAATTGATACAGATGAGGCCTAGAGGCGGTGCGCGCAGACACACCCACGTGAGCCCAGCAGCCCAGTAATGACTAACAGAGATGATGGGAGAGCCCGAACGTTTCCTTCCAACAACTCATCAAGTGCCCTGTTCTTCCCGACAGATGTAACCATCGGGGCCCAGCACAGGGGCTGGCAGAAACAGATGGTGCCGCGGGGCAGCTCCCTGCTCCCCGCTCCCCGCTCCCCGGGCTGGGCTCTGCGAGATGGGGAAAGGGCTTGTGTGTGCAGTGTGCACGGGGTGGGACAGGGCTGTGTTTTCCAGCAGCAGGTAAAATCCATTTGTCACACCAGCTCCAACCGGGTTTTCAGCACAGAAGTTAATATCTGAAACCAATGAGGCATTCTGTCCCACCGCTGCAGGGAAGCGGGGGAAAGCCTCTTGCTAACGGTGTCCTCTGAGAGGAGGGAGGGACAGAAGGAAGGAACGGGGGGGGGGGGGGGCAGGGAGGCATGGGGGTGCCTGGCGAGGGAGGGAGGGAGGCAGATGAAAACGTGGGCTAGGCTTGCAGGGGCTGGAAAGGCTCTGCTTTTTAATATTTCTTTAGAAACAAGATGGCAGGCGGAGCAGGGGCAAAGGCAAACAGGAACACAGCGTTTTCTCTTGAACGCCTCCAGGGGAACGGCCACCACTGCCACCAGGCCACGGCCACCACCACCACTAAAATCATCCACACCCAACCCTCCGCGCGCCTCCCTCCCCCAAAAAGAAAGATCGAGGTGAAAGACGCGTGTTTTCTTTTTCTGTTCTTAACAGAGTCTCAACAACCCCATAAAAGCAGCCTCTGCATATTCACCCGGTCTGAGATACAAACACACACAAGAGCAATAAATTCCCATTGCCTCCAACTCTGCACACTGCCAAGGGAGGTGGCACGGAGAGGAATTTTACGAGCAGGCCTTCAGCTGCCAGGATCCCACCTTCATAAAGAAGAGATTTTTCTTAGTCCATTCTGTCTATTTATTTTGTGTAGAGAAATCAAGGGCAATAAACCATGAAGAAATTCACTCTACCTTATTCCATTTCACACTTTTGTCAACCACGCTTTATCGAGTATCTGAATGAATTTTTAATATCGTGCCACAGAATGCTTTGGTCTTCTATCAGATGCTGGGACTCTATCAATCTGATAACACTTGGGAGTTCTGAGAGATACTCAGCACCGAAGGAAACAGCTTTAAAGTTTAGTCATTCTGATGGAATGTAAAAGCTTATATCAGTGACAGGTTGACAGAAAAAGCTGTTTTCCTTTCCATTTCACAGACTTCCACGTATGAACGCCATGAAACATGTCAGGACTTTCTCTGAGTCTATGAAGACAGAGATGGCATCTGCTCCCAGTGGGAAGCCCTTCGAACCAGTAATACTATAAAATTTCATGATTCTGAATTCTGACTGACATTCGAAGGGCAGGGAGGAGGTGTTTACTGTATTTTATACAACAACACCAGTTGCTTGTCGTAGCACATAAATACAGTTTTATGGTAGACAACAACGCCACCTCAAGCATCTCTCTTCTTTCTCTTACTCTCTTGTAAAAAAAAAAAAAAAAAGTCACAATCCGTTTGTGTTAACCAAAGAGTTTCTAATTCCTGCTGCGGGGAGGAGGGACCTTGTATTTGCATTTTCCCTGAAACACACACACTTCTTGGCTCCTTCAGGAAGCTGTGCGCGTAAAGGGAACGGGTTTCCACCGCTTCCAAGCTCACTCTGCAGCTGGGACAGCAGGGCCTATGGCTGTGGTGTCCAGCAGGGCCTCTCATTCCTCCCGGATGGGCCCAGAAGCAGCAAATGCAGAAAAGTGCTCACGAAACTCAGTTCAGTTTTGGATATGGTGGTTTTCTCCTTTCTCTTCTTGTATTGTCTTTGGCCAAAAAGATGACGAACCGTACTGCCTTGCACTATACGACAAGGAAAAGCAGACGGCACACAACCATTCATCAACGTGCGGAAGGCCTCCCACTTCCTCCGCGTATGGTCAGAGCTCCACAACGAGGGACCTCCAGACTAAAAGGCAGTGGGGACAGTAGGCAAGTCATTCCAGGTGTTCAAACAATCCCTACTCTCTTAAAACTGAACCACACATTAAAAAAAAAAAAAATGTTGAGGTGCCTGGGTAGCTCAGTTGGTTAAACTTCTGCCTGTAGCTCGGATCATGGCCCCAGGGTCCTGGGATCGAGCCCCATGTCGGGCTTCCTGCTCAGCGGGGAGCCTGCTTTTCCTGATCTTGCTCTCTCTGCTGTTTCCCCACCTGTGCTCTCTGGCTCTCTCTCCATCAAATAAATAAATAAAATCTTTAAAAATTCTTGAAAAAAATGGTGAAAGTAGAGCCTGATTTGAAAAGGCAACCAAGCATCTTTCTGACTCTACTAATTATCCCTGAACATCCCCATGGAGAAGTCAGAGTAAGACTCAGGAGATTTCAGAACAAAAAGAACTGAGTATTTCCTAGCAAATGTGAGCACGTCATCACCTGGAAGCCAGAGAGATATGGGAAGAATAAAGAGCAGATAAGGGAAAAGTTAGCAAAGGTAGGAAATCGGAATGCAAGCCAACGATGTCTACTGATGTTGCACTATGAGGAAGGAAGAAAAGATACAAAAGAAAGAAGACAGTGTCCCCCATGCATTCCAAAACCTTTTTACATATCCCCAACAGGGGGGATAGAATACCCACCCAAGCGGGCAAAAATTAGTGCTTGGAAGTGAAAAAAAAAAATCATATGTTACAATGGTTGTGGCCCTTCTAAGTTCATTTGTGGAGAAGCCGATACTTAAACTCAGGCTCTTATCTCCTCTTTAGACAGGACTCCAGTGGGTTGCAGTCACCCCTACAAAAGGGTGAGGACAGAGTGACAGATGATGGCTTTTACACTTGGGATGTGGAAGGCGTGTAAAACAGGAGGAACACAGGCTGGGTACGGAGGGCCTGAGAGAAAGAGAGAGGAATAGAGACAGAGAGACACTGAGAATGTGTGGAGATGAAGGAGAGGGAGGGCTAGCAGAAGACATGCAAATTCCCTTCTTAAAAAATACGATGACTGCTCTCCACGTCACCAAGCTTTCTGGACTCGTTCCTGTTTCTTGTTTTTGAACGTGGGTGTGAAGATTTTCAAGCTTTTCCTGAGCAGCTCTATAAGGATTGGGCCAGTAATCGGACATCTTTGATCTCCTTCCCAAACCTCTCTCTAAACACAAAGGTTGAACCAAAAGGACTGCAGTGTCTCCGTAAGAGGAACCAAACCGTCCAGCACAGAGCACAAAGCTCTAATGAATTTTGTATCAAAACATTCTGCCGAGCCTTCTTTATCGATTCCTTCGTGCCTCTGCCCAGTGTCTTCAGGAAAGAAGTCCCCAGAGGGGGCCAGAGAGATGCCTCCGTCCCCCTTCTTCGGACATTTCTTTTGTGGAGAGAGTGAGAGGAGAAAAACAGAGGGGAGCTCTGAGACCCCAGAATCGGGGTGTCTTCGGTATACGGCTACGTGAAAGGACGCTCCCTGGAAGCCAGATCCTTGGCCAGAGCAGGCAGCAGACAGATGCCAGGCAGACACCCGACGATCAGATGAGAGGAGGGCCCCACTGTTTTCCACTTTGCTTCAACATGATGGGTCAGGGGATGGCACTTGCATTAGCGATGTCCGCTGAGAGCAGCGATGGGGCTCGGGGTGCACGACGGGTGGGGGGGCCCTGGCCAAGCCTCCTGACCCAATTCTAAGGGCTGACATGGCTGGTCCTCCGCGTCTCTGCCCGCACCGCTGAGAGCTTTTCCCGGTGCTGTGGGAATCCTGACATCCCGCTATCTTTTATTCATCTGTGATCACAGACCCTGCCAAGGCCATGTTCTGGCAAGTCTGCAACTTCCAAGCAGGAGGCTGAGTAAAAGTTCACTTGTAACAAGGGGCTACGGCACTTTTCCTGGGAAAGCCTGCCGTCCAGGCCCACCCAAAAAGTCCCTTTCGGCACACAAAATGCCTCGAAGGACAGGATTTATTAACAGTTCTATTTCGACTAGACCTAAGCTTCATCTAGCTGCAACATTTCTATGGGAAAAAAATATTGGAAATCCAAACTAGGAATGCCAGCGGAAGGAAAGTCTTCTCTCCTGAGGGCCATACAGGGCAGTGCACGGATTTCCTAACTGACGACTATAGAAAAACCCAGTAATTATCACAACACTTTCCGACTATGCGGGATCGACTATGCGCCAAGTCCCCAAAACTACCCTCAGGAGGTAAATGAGGTTTTCCTCCTTTTACGGTGGAAACGGAAGCTCAGAAAAGTCAAAGACATTGCCCAAGGGCATACAGCTAAGACGTGAGAAGTGAGTACGGCCCAGACCCATCACCCAGTGACTCTGTGAACGCTTCTTCTCACACACACAGGGCTCCCTCCCACGAAGTTTACAGCCTCCATCTGGGAGAGGGTCCCTCAGAAAGCCCCTCTGGAGAAGCGTGCTACGGTCTACACACCAGGACAATGGGTTCGGTCTCCTCCCCAGGGACCCAGGAGCTGCGTAGCCTTGATGCTTGAAGCGTCCTTACTCAGAGAAGGAGATGAGCTCCCCGGCTATGCTGAAAGGAAGAAGAAAGTATTACCCGCCTAGACCCCCTTCCGCGCGGGTGTCCTGCCCGTGTCCGAGTGGCCGGCCTCTCTGATGGCCCGTCAAGGGCCGCGGCTTCGCAGCGCCAGAAGCAGCCTTTCTTCCTAACGCTCCACTTCCTGAGTTGACACGCATGTCTCCGTCTCTACTGCTGTTCATTCGATTTGTTTTCCTTTAGTTAAGATGTGCCGATTGCTGGGCACCCCGGAGGGACCTCCAAAACACATCCTATTTTCACAGCGTGAGATCACAAAACACAGGCAGAATGTCTGGAACTTTGACGGGAGCAAGGACCCCAAAATACTATAATGATTTATAATACTGTGTATTTCACTGTGCCGGGCCACAAATGTGTAGAGAAGAGTTAGGAGTTGATCAGAAACCTGGGGTGGGGGGGACGGGGGAGGACGGTTTAACAGTCGAAACCTGTCAGTCTCTTTGGTACATCGGCTCAAAGGTGCTGGGCTTTGGAAAGGAAATGTGAAAATGTGTGTTTCTTCGGAGCACTGACACCTTCATGTGACTGTGCCCCATGCCCCTGGGGGACAGAACAGTGTCTGGAGGGTTCCTGCAGGAGCCAGAGCGCTGCCCTCCTGTGGCAAGGGGGCTCCCGTCTCTCCTGCCCTTGGCCTCACACTGTGGCTTGGAGCTGCCCGAGGCGCAGCCGCGAGCAGGGGTCTGCCCTCTCCCAGCAGTCCCTCTCTGGGCCTCCAGCGGCTTGGGGCCTCCAGCGGCTTGGGACCACCACCGGCTTGGGACCACCACCCTGAAGCACGCCCTCCGGGGCCCTTTCCTCTCCTCTCGCCTCTGTCCCCTGGCCACCTCCGTGGTGTGGCCTTTCCCGCAGTCTCTAGCCTGGCTGCTGCTCCCAGGTCCAGACCCGACTTTCCACATCAATGGAGGCGCCCCATAGCCCGCTGCGGGGCCCAGCTCTGTGCTTCCAAACTCAGCTCGCCCTGCCGGCCCGCTGCTCCCTCCACACCCCTCCCCACTGGCCACTTTTCACAGAGACACAAATAGAACCATCACCTGGAGGTTTCCTCCCCAGGTGCCTTAGGGGCTTGTGGGAGGGAGGAAGGTGTGCAGGGGGAGGGGACCCGAGGAGGAGCAGGTGTGTGTCACCCGAACAAGGTCCCCGGGGGACTCTGTCACCTCTCCCCTCGCACCTCGGAGAACCGCTTCTCTAAAGCTTGGCATTATGTGTTAAGTCCCGTTTCTCCCTCACAGTGCTCATCAGATTGGTAGCCCCGTCCTTGCCGACGGCCTCTCAACAGCCCTCGCGCATCCGACTCCTCCCTTCATTCCCACAGCCCCCAGCCTCATTATCTCCTGCCGGGATTGCTGCGCCGTGGCCTGCCAGCTCCCAGCCTCCAGGCTCTCCCGGCTCCCATCCGTCTTGCACACTGCGGCCAGATTAACCTTCTAAAGCAGTGGTTTCTCAACCCGGGCGTGCGTGAGAATCGCCTGGGGAGCTTGTTAGGAATACAGATGCCTTGACCCCAACCTGTAGATTAGGATTGAGCAGGTCAGGGCGGGGCCCGAGGTGTGTGTATTTTTTAACAAGCTCCCAGGTGGCTCACGTGCAGTGCAGGCTCCAGAGTCTCTGGCACGCCTCTCACCAGGGTGCTCCCTTCAGGAAGAAAGAAAAGGTTCAATGACTCTCTCCAGTGCCTACCGATCTCCCACAGACCTCACGGTTCCTGGCATGGCCACGCACTGGGCCACTTTCCCGCCTCTGCTCCCACTCTGGCAGTGTGACCCCCATGCTGAATCCTGCCTGCTCCTCTCTGTCCATGCCTGCTTTCCATGTCCTCACTGTCCCCTGGCTCGGGTGCTCTCCCTCCACCACACACGGCGACGGGCTGGAGCTGGGGGGCACTGTGGGCAGAAGGGTCACAGGGACGGTCTCAGACATGCTCGGTCACCTCTTCTCCGGCATGACCTTAGGAGCTGCTCGCTGACCCAAAGCTGTTAAACACAGAGAGGGCGGCTGGTGTTCAGACCAGGCTCATCTGGGTCTAGGCACAGAGTTCTTTCGAGTGCATCGTCGTAGCTTCCATTGCTTAAAACCGATGCGAGGACCCACCGTCTGGCACGGCTGTTTTTCCCACTGTGAAGAAGAATCAGTGTCGTGCTCCTCACACAGCAGGTCTTGTGGCCAAAACCTCATTTTGCCCACTGGATGCTGAAAGTTAGGAACTGCTTATAGGAATGAAAGAGAATTCTAGAAGGTCTCTTAATCAACTTCCATCTGGCTTATTCCCGGCAGCAACCAATTTTTTCTGTTACGCTCTCCCATGGCTTCCGGAATGCCCCAGGGCACACTAAGCCTTTGCGTCTGATTGGCTAATCTCTAGTCTGCTGCCTCTGATTGGCCAATCTCTAGTCCACCTGCCTCTGATTGGCCAATCTCTAGTCCACCTGCCTCTGATTGGCTAATCTCTAGTCCACCTGCCTCTGATTGGCTAATCTCTAGTCCACCCACTAGAGCTGGGCTGCAAGCTTACCAACACGCAGCTGCTATCGGTCCTAAGTCTGCATAGGCCAGTTTTGCTGGGTATTGCAATTCTATAGTTTAATCAATGATCATCTGCATCGATGAAACAGAAATATGGGAAGAGGGCTGTTACTGCTCCAAAATCCAAGAGGAATGTTTGAGCAACACCCCTAAAGGCAGAAGACTTTAAGATGGCCTGCTATCCACTCGGTAGTTACCGTCAGCAGGCACCTGTGAAGTGCTGGCAAGAGGAAATGAGCCCTTAAAGCTAGGACTCCACACGTCACGAATGTCCCAGGTCTCCCTCCTTAACTGACGCAGACACTGCAGAGGAGGCACGCAGATGTGAGTTACGCAAGGAAGACGGAGCAGAACTCCAACTAGTGAGCAAAAGGCCTTGGCCGTCTACACAGAATGGCCTAAGATTGAAAACCAACGTAACTCACCACATTAACAAACCAAAGAACTGTATGATTATCTATAAAACACCTGTAGTTGGCTTCATCATACTTAGGGCAAAAGACTGGATGCTTCCATCCTAACACCAGGAACAAGACAGGAATGGCCACTCTCAAGTCTACTCAACACTGTTTCAGAGGCTCTAACCGTGTAGTCAGCAAGGAAAAGGAATGAAGGCATCCAGATTGGGAAGAAAGATGCAAATTGTCTATATCTGTAGACATAATAACCATCTTCATAGAAAAATCAAATGGAATCCATACAACAACCACTAGAACTAGTAAGTGGATTTAGCCAAAGTGTGGAACATACAATGACATATTATACTGTAATTGTTACACATAACTGCAAATCAATATCCAAAATCAATTGTACTAATCAATTATGATAGCAACAATCAGAACTTGAATTGAAATTTAAAAAATTTTTATCATTTACAATAGCATGAAACATGTGGAATATCTACAGATAATTCTGATAAAATTGTGAAAAACCCATCCACTGAAAGATAATATATTGCTAAGAGAAATTAAAGAAAATCTAAATAAATGGAAAAGTACTTTGTTTATGGGCTAATATACGCAACAACACGGGTAAAAGTCTCAAAACAAGGATGTGGAATGAAAGACGACAAAAAATACATCCTCTGTGATTACAGCTCCAGAATATTCTAAGCATGTAAGGTAATCTGTAGGGACCGGAAAGCACATCAGTGGCTGCTTTTGGTGGGGACGGAGGGATACAAAGAGGAGGAGGAGGGAGGGACTACGAAGGGGCACAAGGAAACTCTGGGGTGATACTGATTATACGGGTGGTGTCACGGGCGAACACATCCATCAGAACTTACCAAACTGTGTACCTGAAATGATGCAGTTTACTGTGTGTCAGTTACAGCACAGTAAGGCTGTTTTTAAAAAAATCAAATGTTGGGGCGCCTGGGTGGCCCAGTCAGTTAACTGTCTGCCTTCGGCTCTTCAGAACCATGGTCCCAGGGTTCTGGGATCAAGCCCCGCGTCGGGCTCCCTGCTCAGTGGGGCGTCTGCTTCTCCCTCTGCCTGCTGATCCCCCTGCTTGTGCTTTCTCTCACTCTCTCTCTGATAAATAAACAAAACCTCTTTAAAAATTTCAAATGTTGAAAGCGTTTTCTTTTTTCGAGGACTTCTTTCTTTCAACAGCTTTCTCGAGTAACTGACGACACAGTGGGACAGGTCGGAGGGCTCTTCCCATTGGTGTAGCAGAAGCGGCCCCGAACGCAAACCATCATCATGTAGAGCTACAGCAGATGTAAGCATTACCTCATACGATGTACAGATTAAAGCTCTGAGGTTGGCGAGAACTAAGTGAGGTTCCTGGATCCACACAACCGGTTACAGGGCAGAGCTGGGCATGCCTTCCCGGCTACTGTCACCTCAGAAAACTCCTCGAACCTGTCCTCTGTGGTCACCCACACAGCTGTCAAACACTGACGGTTCTGGAAACATTCCTCAACCACAAGCCGTTAACTACAATTGCACCTACGTTAAGCACATGGCAGCTGGATATTGGGACCGCCTGAAAGCCATAAACTCATCTGGCAGATCGGGGGAACAAACCCTAGCCTACCCAGCTCAATCACACACTCTGACCCATCTTTTCCTTCCTTTCCTAGTAGGATGACCTACTAGTCATGATGATGATTCGGATTCATTCTCGAAAGGGACAGAGAAGCGGGTCAGGAGGAAGGAACGGAGCACAGGCTGTGAAGGTAAAGAGATTGGGATTATCTCGGTTTTTATATTTTCAGCTAAGATCTGAGTGAGTCTGGGTTAAGGCAACCTCTCTTGTTCTCTGTAAGAGGAGATGATAATGCTGGTCAGACACAGGGTGATGGGGCAGGATTAAGTGCAAACATATGTGAAGCGTCCAGTCACTGCCTGGGACGTAGTCTAAATGTTCGGCCACCAGAAGCTACTGCAATGAGGGCAATGGTGCCCAGTTCTAGAACAGGGATTAGCCGGTGGTTTCCGCAGCTCCTCTGCCCCCTGCCCTGTAGCCCAACCAGATCTCCACTCTGCCACACCTTCCCCACCACACGGGTCAGTCATCTCTCTGCCTCTGGGGATCACTGCTCTAATGGGCCACAGATGATGGTGGGAGGGTGTCTTATCTCTGCAAACTTGGGAACATGGATGATCTCCCATTCGCCTCCTCTCTGAGGACATCTCATGCTTCCAAGGATGAAGACCGAGTACACAGAACGACGGTCAGCGGAATTCAAATGACCGACCTCACCCCTGGGATGCAGGCCCAGCTTAGCTGACTGGTGGACAGCCTGGGCATTCAAGGCCCAGTGCCTGGGTTCAAGGCTTGGCTCTATCACGGTACGGAACCTCTCATTCCTCCGCCTCCCCACCCGGGACACGCGCGCTGCTCTGAAAGGTGGCTAGACACACAGGGGACGCACGCCCAGCCCCTGGCACGCAGACCACTAAGAGAAGAACTGGCGGTTATTATTATCATGAACACGGAGTCATTTTTCATTATGAACTGACAGTGTGTGAACGTGCACACACACACATACACACACACGTGCGTGCACACGCGCCTTCGTAAGGTGGGCTCTTGGGGGAACAGAAAACAGCCGTCCTGTGCAAACCAAGTGGCGGAGCCTCGGGGAGATGGGTATGAGGCAGTATCACCCGACGAGGCTGTCGCTGAGGCAGCTGTGACAAAGGTCACTCTTGCGGAAGCCAAAGGAGCAAAACGGGCTCCCAGGCCTTGCTTTTGCTTTGCCGACCCGGCGTCAAGGTGAACGCGGAAAATGCTCCGGGTGGCCGCTCGCTGTGAGGGCTCAGCGGCTCACCCCATGTCCGTTTTGGTACCGGACAGCTGGAGCGCAAAAGAGGGGGCAAAGGGAAGAAGAAAAAAGAGAAATCGGATATTCCGCCGCACGTGGGGGTGGGCTCCGCGGCTCAGAAACCGAATGATTTCCCGAGCAGAACGGACTGGCTGCCGCTTTGGCCCAGTGACCGGTTACAGGAAGGAAGCGAAGGCGCAGGACACAAGGTCCCTCTTCGACAGTCGGGCTGGGTCCCCCTCTCCGCGGGGACAGAGAGCCGTAGCCCTGGAAAGGAGCCTGCACGACGACCTCCCAGGGACAAGGAGGCTCGGAAACGCCGCCTCCTATCTGTCCTCCGCGACCCCAGGGAGCTCCAGCACGGTCCCCGCTCGTGCTTCAGGAGCGAGCAGCCCGGCGGGCAGATGGGCACGGACGGCCTCCGCGAAAGCTGGCGCTCCGGCACGCCCGGCGCCCTCGTCTTCCCTTCCCAGCCAGCACACACGCGCCAGGGATCTCCTGCGAGTTCCCAACGAAGACATATGGTGCTTACTTGCTAAGCAAGCCTGCTAACGAGACAAACTGAGAAGGGGTGGGGAGAGGCTGCCTGGGTTTCTCAGCCCCACGTGGAGGGGAGATGCGGGCCGGAGGACACGCGGTGCCAGCGCAGGCCCCGGATGGGCGAGCCCCTGAGCCGGGTCCCACACAGGGAGCCCCAAGCTCTTTGGACCCACTCCCACCGCCAGGCAGGCCGGGAAATCAATACAACCTCCCCTGGTGCGAGGGGTCCCTTGCATCCGGCCCCGGGGAGGGGGGATCTCTGAGGTCTCACACCCTCAGGGGTAAGGAAGGACCCCTGGGGGGCACCTCAGCTTGTCTCCTCCAGAAACACCGACTCGGGGCTCTCGATTCTCCAAGAGTCCAGACCCTTCCTAATCCCATGGGAAACAGGAAGCTGCAAACCCCTTCCCCGCTGAGCGTGTGGAGGGGGCAAATGGCTTCCGAAGACCCATGGCAGGTGCCGGGACGCCAGCACAGGAGTCGCACGGACGGCAAACCGAACCCCGTCTCGAGGACCCGCTCTAGCTAGCAGGCGGAGGCAGGCGGAGTGTGCATCAGTTGGTTTTCAAAATATGTTATTTACAATACGCAGCAGATGTTCTTTGAATTCTAATGTGAAAATACAGGCTTTTTATTTTTTACTGACAGACTAAGAAGTACACTTAATATAATAATCTTGCAAAGTCCAAAGATTACCTCACAGTTTGGAAAATACTACGTTGAGTCATTAGTCCCATTACTCAGTATTTTCAAAACTCACCAGATAAATATGGTACACTGAGACTTCCTGGTAATGACCTTCTATTTTTTGCAAGGAAGAACACAGCAAGGCTTCCCAGAAGCCTCAATTAAATCTGGAAAATGTTTCTAAAATATTCTGAAGCCTAACACATGCACACACACTGAAACGTTTCAGGAGAACTTTGCTCACGAATGAGTTTCTGCTGTCATTCACTCTTTAAAAAGAACTTCTTGAGGGCCTCCAAAGGGCTGGGTAGTAGTCTAGGCGGGGGGAAGACAAAGATGAGAAAGAAACAGGTCCTGCCCTCAAGGAGCCTCCTGTCTAGCAGAGGGAGAGCCAAGGAAACAGTTACAAAGCTAAGGGGACTCACGTTCCACCAGGGCTCACGGCAGGCCACGAGGGTGACCAGTGTGGAGGACGGTCAGGAATTCATCAAGTCCCGGGTCAGTGAGAACGTCCCCGAGAATTTCCCAGGAGAAGCTGGGCAGCTCTTCCCGAGAGTCCTGCAGGGCTGGGAGGGAGGAGTCCCCAGCGAGGTGCCCTGCCGGGGCAGGCCAGGGAGGGAGCAGGGCCGGCCGGAGAAGGTACAGGGAAGGAACTTGGGATTGTGGAGTCGAAGGAGCTCCCTGTGCTTCCCACCTGGGGCAATCGTCTAGACTGTTTCCCCCCTCGGAAAACACCAGGGACAATTCAAGCTTGTTGTGAAGTGAGAGCCATGCAACGGCCTGGCTCGGGGTAGGGGTCCCCTATGTGTCCATTTGCTTCCTTTCTTGGCGCTCTCAAAGATCTGCAAGGCAAGTTTCCCCGGCACCTCATCTCACCCAGAAGAGAGAATTACAGTTGGGGCTGAGTGGGGTCTACAGAGTGTTCGACACATACCCTCTGATGGCAATTCTGCAAATTATTCAACAAGTACGTCTCCCTGTGAGGCCCTGAAGGCCACAGAGGGCTGTGTTGCTACAACGCGTTTAGATGTGGGGGCTTTGGGGTGCGAGTTTCCTTGGTATGTCCTCCATACCGAACAGAGGGGTTCATTCATTGGGGATTATTACCAGCATGCCTGGGGCACTGACAGCAGCGTAGGGCACTGGGCTCGTTTCTGGGCACACAGAGCTGCCCTCAGTGTTCTCATGCTGTAAGTACAGTGTGGAAGAGAGCGGGGCAAACAGATACAATGTGGGTGCCGATATAACGATGGAGGACCCTTTCTAAGTCAGTGGTTCTCAGCCTTGGCTGCAAGTTTCAATTACTGGGGAGCTTGTGAGATGGTACTGATGCTCGGGCCCCCTGCCCCCCAGATTCTGATCTATGGCCCACGCATGTACGATTTCAAGGCCTCTCAGGGGACTGCAGACAAGGCTGAGAACCAATGTGTAGAGTAAGTAGTTCCCTTTTAAGTTATCATGAAAGGATTTGAGAGTTCCTGGCACAGCTACAGGGGTTCTCGAAATCTCCAGTATACAGGAATCACCTGAATGGCCAGGGAGGCGTTTGTATATTTGCAAGTGTCCCAAGGAGTTCTGAGTCACAGGAAAGTTGGAGAGACATGACTCGGAAAGAGCTTGGCAACACCATACAGAGCATGAACACAGCGGGTATATGACTTTTCCAGAGATGGGTCAAAGGAAGGAGGAGTTCCCTGAAATCTTTCCATCTTCATGTCTCTTCTTTGTGGGTCCGTCCTGAGCCCAGCAGCAGATTATGGCCCATGTGTCCATGTTGGATGGAAGGCCTGTCCCTTCAAGTTTCTCCCCATTGTGTCCCCTCAACTCTGCCCACTACAGGAATTTCAATGCTCAAGTGCCTCGAGGAGTGTGAGATGGTGTCCTGCAGATTTTCAGATTTTATTCTCAAAGCAACACTAGGTCACTTAGAGCAATAGTGAAAATTCTTCTCTCACAGATGAGGAAACTGAGGCCCAGGGACTTATCCAACGCCTCAAGTTTGGCAAAAAATAGACCCAGTATTAGAGCCAACGTATCCTGACTTCCAGTTCTGATGTTCTTTTCAAAACACTTGGGTTTCTCAAAATGTTGTCCTACGGCCAACAGCATCAACATCCCCTGGAAACGTGTCAAAAGAAGCAAATTCTTAGGGCCCAACCCAGATCTACTGAATCAGAAACTCTTGGTGGGGGGGGGGGGGGGTTGCCTAGGATGAGTTTTAACAAGCCTTCCAGGGGATTCTGATATCCCGTTGCTTTTTATTAGGCTGCCTCGTGAAGCACACCTTTGGCATCCAACTACAAAGCTACCGGTGTTTCCATCAACGCAATGAAATATTCTACTCTTTAGTGTGCTGGTGAGTTATAGGAACCCTGGAAGGTAAGGGGAAAATTTGTGGGCTGTGTGGACTCTTGAATGAATCCATAAAGCAACAAGAAAGCACGTGTCCTCTGTGAGCCCTAATTCCCTTGAGAAAGATTAGGTGGCTATGGCTGAGATGTAGCGGCATCTAAAATACGCATGTCTGTGTTTGCATTCTCCCAGATAGGTTTCAGAAAAATTCCCTTCATTTTCAGGCAGTGAAGACTTGATGAATAATTCTAGTCTTTCAACACTGCACCCATAATTTTTTTGCACTGAAAACTTACTGTGAAATAGAAAATGAAGTCTTTCACTGGTACCAGCCAAACCTACAAAGTGGCTCCTTTATGATGAATTCATGAAAAATTTAATGTTATGAGAGGAAAGGAGGGTATTTACAGTATCTGAGCTTAGCAAAGTGGAACAGGGAGCCAAAGTATGATTTCTTTTTGGCTCCCAAGGCACATGGCACACAAAATGTTTCTATAAAGAAAAAAAAAAGGCAGATCTGGTTCTGAGTTCAGTGAAATATCATCATTTCCATTTGGCTGTGTCGCAGTAGTTGCCTTTTTAGGCAACTTCCCATTTCAAGGAAAAGCTTGGAGCTCATTAGAATCACCAACGTCCTTCCAACGGAACACGCCATTTGGAGAGAATGTTGGGCTCTACCCACCGTGTCCATAACACCAGACAGGTGCCTGGGGTGGCCAGACCGGGCCAGCTACAGTTGATGATGGCATCTGTGAAATTTACTGCATATTTCATTTTTTTCCTGGGTTGGCAACTATAGTCACTGAAGGATTGGGTGAAAATATGTTCTTTTATATTCCCACCTGCAGGAGGTCCACTGATAAGAGTGGCTGGGATAAGGTGAGGCCTCCATTTTGTGAAAGATTTAGGACCTGGACAGTGGGTCACCTCACACCTGAGCTCTAGCAGCTGAAGGTTACGTTTAAAGAAAGACAAATCAAAACGTGGGATTACCAAATACAGCACCACAGTGCAAACCTAACAGGCATGACAGAACTGCAGAATCAGGAGGGACCCTGATCAGCCTGCAACTTTTGAGTGACTCGTTTCCACAGAATGTCCTACACCAAGGCTGCTCCAAGTTCCACCTGAACAATGACGGAGTCACTACCACCTTGGGATGGATCTGACAAGCGGTTTTTTTCTCCTTAACTGAGCTTGAATTGCCTGTACTTTTTCTGTCCTCTGAGAAAATAAAGAATAACAATAACAGAAAAAGACGCAGCCTTTCACACGGGAGCTCTTCGAATATATGAAGACAGCCAACATGTCCCTTTGTCCAGGCTCTGCCCCTGCTTAATAATCTAACATCGGTTAAGGCGTTAAAACTCACCAGACCACGTTTCTCTCATTTATGAACCGAAACCTAAGAGAAGAGCTGTCCTTTTGTAACCCTACGGAGCTATACGGAGGGTCAGTAAGATGTGAGAGTACTTTCAAACGGTATAGAATATTATGCAGATATAAGAACAAGACAATGAAGATGCTGGCGGGTTGGCTATAATTCTCTCAAATTTCCTTCATCTAAGCCTTGTGCTCAGATTAATGGAAAATAATAATAGGTCAGAAAGTCCGGAGAACTCTCCTGACACTGACATAAAGCCTGTCGTGCACAAGTGTTGTTTTTTACACCTTCTATATATTATAGAGGTTAAAGGCTTTATTTTTATTTAAAAGCACAAGAAATACTAATTCATAATATACTATATATAAGATACTCTATTAGCTGCTATAGGAGTTATAACAATGAAAACGCAGGGCTTCTGCCTTTTGGGGACTGGATACGACAAGCACATCTACAACTGAAATACAAGACAAAAAGCCAAAGGTCCTTTCCCTCCCTCATTACCACCCCTTCCCCCAAATTCTGGAAATCCAAAAGAGCGAGGAATCCTATTCCAAGGCCACGGAGGCGAAGGGATGTGAAGGGTCTGCAAATCTCGACACACACGATGCTGCAGGAAGAGAGGACGTCACTTCCGATGAAAGACACAGACTACCGAGGGGCCGGCATAAGAAATGGTCGAGGCAGAAGAAAGGATGCCAGGGTTTTGCTTGGCCTAGAACACAGAGAATACGAAGAACACAAAATGGGTTTCGAAGGAAGACAAGATTCAAGGCGTAGAAGGCCTTACAAGTCAGGTGAGGGAGTACAGACTCTACCCGGTCCGCTTAGAGCAATCTGGAAGACTGTTGCCTAAATAATCAGAAGCGTGTGGAAGGAGGACAGATATCTGGGAGCCACATGTAGGATGGAGCGAGCAGAGACAGAATGGGGCAGTCCGGGAAGAGTCAGCGGAGGCCTGGGTTTGGACAACGGCATGGAGAAGTAGGGCAACAGATGCTGAATTACAGCCTAGACAGAACAAAAGGGCATTACATAGATGATGGCTGCCAGCCATGGAGACCAAGGAGTTGAAAGAGAGAAGTCAAATTTCCAACCCTGGGTCACACTATGGCCAGAATTAGGGAAGATGGAAAGCCGGCCAGGGTGTGAATTCTGTTTTGAGCAACGTCTAAGAAGCTGGCAGGACATCCAAGTGGTGAAGATAGTTTTGGAAGATATCCACATAGTTAGGAGCCAGATGGTGTTATGAGACTGGAAAGGGAGAAAATAAAGAGACAGATAAAAGAAGGGGGGGGTCTTATTTAAGAAGGCACGGAGCACTGGAGCCAAAGGTAGAAGGAGAACGTGGAGTATCACAGAAGCCAAAAAAAAAAAAGAGTGTTTCAAGATGGAGGGATAGTCAAGAGGGTTCTGTGTGATCTGAAGGTCATGGGGAAAGGGATCAGGGAAAGTTACAAGGCTTGGCAAATATGATGACACCATGAGCCATGAAGAGAGACTTACTATTTCAGCCAAGTCATAAAGGTAGATTCATGAGAGCAAGAAGTTAGGTGGGAGTGGTGGGAAGAGAAGCACCAGCCACGAGAGCCAAAAGAGCTTCCAAAAGAGTCGACGGTGAAGGAAATGGGAAAAATCGAATGGTAGCTCCAGGGTCAGCAGGATCGAAGCCATTTCTTAGAAGTGTGAACTCTTGAGTCTTTCTGCAGGTTGAAGAAGCAAAAGGAAGAGTCAAGATCCCGGTTCCGGAGGAGGAGGGGGGACAAGGGATAGAGCACACGTGTGGAGGGACTCACGTTGGAGAACGGGGTGGATCCTTCACTATTTAGATGGACCAGAGGAGGAAACAGAGAGGCTCTGGGCCAAAACTGAGTAGGGGCGGAGGAACACTGAGATCACTCCTCCTGCAGAAAAGTTGGAGGCAACTCGACACTGATGTTTGAATCTATGAAGAATTTGAGGGTTGGTAAAATGAGGAAAGACAGAGAAAATGAAGAAGAGAGTATGAGCTATGGCTGTAGAAGTAAGTAGAAGACGCAAGTGAGATCTTTCTGAACATATAACACGTCGGCTCCAGGAACCCTCACGGCACGTTAGAGAATTTCTCTTTAGAGCTATTTGAAAACATAACTGAATGCATGTCCAGTCAGCTTATACTGTTCCAGAGACTGAATATCCAGAAGAGGCAAATCCAGAGGGTTAGAAAGAAGATTAGTGGTTGCCTGGGCTGGAGGTGGGGAGGAACGGGAATGGGGTTTCTTCTGCGTGGATGAAGACGTTCTGGAATTAGAGAG
This sequence comes from Enhydra lutris kenyoni, assembly GCF_002288905.1. Classification (NCBI taxonomy): domain Eukaryota; kingdom Metazoa; phylum Chordata; class Mammalia; order Carnivora; family Mustelidae; genus Enhydra; species Enhydra lutris. The sequence goes on from NW_019154097.1 coordinate 43,247,766, forward strand.
ATGCTGGTTGTGCTCCTGAGGGGCACCTGCATGTCTCGGTTGGTCACGTGTCCGACTCTTGAACTTGGCTTAGGTCTTGTTCTCATGGTCGTGGGTTTGAGCTTCTCACTGGGCTCCACATGAATCCACTAGTGAATCAATAGTGAATTGTGTATGTTAAAAGGATGAACTTTATGCGATCAGATCTCAATGAAGCTTTTTCATTAAAAAAATAAGTCATTTTTTTGGGGCGCCTGGGTGGCTCAGCTGGTTAAGCAACTGCCTTCGGCTTGGGTCATGATCTCAGAGTCCTGGGATCAAGTCCCACATCGAGCTCTCTGCTCAGCAGGGAGTCTGCTTCTCCCTCTGACCCTCCCCTCTCATGCTCTCTCTCTCTCAAATAAATAAGCAAAATCTTAAAAAAAAAAAGTCATTTTTTAAAAAAAGACTATTTCAGAGGTAGACCTGTTGATGGATATGGAAACGTACTAAATGATGTTTTCCTTGCATCTCCAAAACCCTCTTGGTTTTATTTCTTGTAAGGAGCTCTTAGGGCTCCCCAAAGCATCTAAAACATTGTGATTTATTTCAGAAAGATGCTCCAGGAAGGATGTATCAGATTTGTCCAAAGCAAGCAGTGAAGACTGAGGGAAAACTCAGATTCCCAGTATTTCTCCTTCTAATCACATTCTCCATACCAAAGTCTGCAGACGGTTTGCAGCTAAACCACACGTAGAAAAATTCAAAAGCACAAGTGCCCACGACCCACGACAGGCCTTATAACCTACAATGTCTGGGGAGACAGGGCCCCAAAGTCTGTATTTTTATGAAACTTTCCAGGCCGGCAAACTGCTGTGTCGTCACCAACCACGCTGTTGAGTAGAAGCATGAGCAAATGGCGAACCCAGCAGAACGGTGGCTGGGCCATTGCTAGGGCGTGACGAGCCCCGTCTCTGACGGGCACCATGCCATGCCAGGTTCTTGGGAACACGACTTTTCTAAACACCAATGGCTACTGCTCACACCCCCAACTGTCCTCCCCTTGGTCCTTACAATTTAGAAGGTCCCTGATCTCGGGAAGACCTTTTCTACTTTGCTTTAAGGAAATTAATCAGGTAGCAAGAGAGAAGTCAGATGCTACAGCACGCAGATCAGGCTGGTTGATACTGGTTCCGCTGTTCGCCAGAATGAAAACTAAATACTACAACATGGCCACCCAGTTTTAGTTCAGCTGGCAAGTCATACTGCAGTCCCAGAGTTCCGGTTTCTCAGAAATCAAGACAATAAAAGCCGACAGTGAATGAGCATTTTCCGTTCTTCACTGCTGCTGGGTTTACCACGAAACCAGCACTCCACAGAGCGCAGATGAGGTGCGATCCCTGTCCCCAAGGAGAGCACAGTGGAGGGGAGAAGCAGAGAGTGACTGACGCTTCCGTGCGGTGACATCAACCCCACGAGCGGGCTCTGGGCAAGCAGAATGCAGGACCCCAGGCTGCGCATCGTCAGGAAAACGCACACGGCTCCGACAGACCAGCTCTGCGACGACCCGTGCGGAACACTTCCAGCCGCCTGGTCTCTGCGACTCAGGACAGTGTCCTCTGCGACCGGGGATACGCCCGGCGCTCCTGCTGCATGGCTGGCGCTGGAGCCCACGTCCCCCTTTGCTGTGGGGAAGCACCCGGGCTGGGGCGCCATGTCCCTCCAACGCTCCGGGCCGCGATTAATACCTCATCCCCGCTGCGCTGCAGTCCGGTGGGGGAATGAGGAAGAGCCTCCCTCCGTGATAAGCACCGGGGCCTCTGCTCAGAGACTTACCCCCCCACCACCCAACACCCAAGCAAAACCCGGATGGTTTCAAGCTCCGATCAGGAGGCTAAGGAGAGAGCCCCTGACACTCTCCAGGGACTCCCCAAGGAGCCATTTTTGGCCAGCCGGACTGAGCGCCAAGGCATAAAGGAAAGACCTCAAAACTGAAGGCTCTTTCCCCCGCACAGATGCTCTCCTGGCACCGTCAGCGCCACACACAGCTGCCCGGAGCCGAGCCGGGATGGCAGTCGTCGCGCTGCGACAGCAGTGGTGTTTTCCTGTAGGCCCGGCTTCTGTTCCGATGGCAGAAGGAGTGGCCTGTCACCCAGAATTACTTCTCAGATCCCAATTATACGTTTCAAAAATATCACCTATTAAGGCCCCAACACTCCCCTCGCCGGCTGCAGCCCTCTGAGCAGGTTACCATGGATTTCCGCTGGCATCACGGGCCCGCGTGATGTATGTTCCCTGTCAGCGCAGGAACAACAGTCAGTGCGTCTGAGCGGCCCACCTGCCAAGCAATATGTTCTCCATCCCTCAGGCAGAGCAGCGCACCGCTCGGCTAAGAAAATGTCCCCCCGCCGAGCACATGGCAGAGCCCCGCACGCGGGCAAGGGCGAGCACATGCGCACAGAAGATCCCAGACACACGGCGGGGGTGGTGGTGGGCAGGGATGGTCAGGATGTTCCCCTCAAGCTTCACTTCACAATGACAGGCCAACAATCTCACCGTTTTTCTTTCTTTCCTTCTTCTTCTTTTTCCCCCTCCCCCTCCTAATGAACTAGCAAAGGCTGCGGATCCCATACATCATGAACACGAGGGGCTGGGGGCTGGCTACGGGGTGGCTGGTGCTGGTTTCTGAAGCCGGAGATGGGGAAGGGATGGGACTGGAGGCTCAGAAGCACACAGGACAAAGGAGGGGACAAAGGCACGGTCTGACGGCGACCGCTCCTCGCCCAGGAGGACGGGAGGCAGCAAACGGCGGGTCACCTGGGGACAGCGGCATGTTCCCCGCCCGGGCCCATCACAGAGCCCCCACCACGCTGCTCTGGCCTGTCTCGAGGAGGTGCCCCCTGGACACCGAGGCGGGCTTCACTCTTTCCCTGGAAAACACAGACTTTTGTCAAGCCCAGGCACCAGGGCTTGCTTCTGGCTGGGGGTTCTCTGGCTAATTAGCGATCGCATGAGGCCGTGCTGAGAAGAAGGCCTCAGAGACGCGGGACAGACTCTGCTTTCAGCTGCTGCTGGGAGAGCCGGCAACAACCCGCTCCCTTCTGGGTGGGGGCGCCCCCCGCAGATTATGTAACGAGGGACAACGAATGGCTTTCTCTCAGGCAACGGAAGCACAGCACGGTTCAAAGCAGTTAAGGAAATTTTTTAAAAGGCTACAATTTTTCCTCGGGATTTTCGAACAATCCTTTCTAGCCTCTTTCAGGATCTCCAAACACTTTTCCAGGTCCTGAACCACACAGAGGGGGCCGTCACAAACAGTCCTCGTCAAGGTCGGTGACAGACTGCTCACTTGTGTTTCACGTGGCTGTGCTGAGCACATGGGCCCGAACCCAGGGGGACGACCTCCTCCTCCTGTGTCCTCACGGAGGGAGGAAAGAAGCTACCAGACGCCAAGCTGTGGTCAGAGTATGGGAAAGGCAAGTGAGGAAACGTTTTGTAGCCGCCAAAGATGACAGTTTTATGCTGCAGTGAGAATTAAAAAATCATCTGAATGTACAGTGGAACATACAGGACAGGAAGAAAACACAAGTAGAATTTGATCACTTACGGAAACGCGCACAGACCTCATAAATGTGTCTGCACACACGTGTGCGCACGCACGGGGAAGCCTGGAGGGAGACTCGAGAACTGACATCTCTGGTGAGGAGAGTACAGGTGGTTTTTACTTTCATTATTCTTCCGTACATTTTAATTTTTTTCAAATAAGGATATGTCACTTTATGAAAATCCACCAAGGTATTTTAATAAAAATGTACGAGAATAACCATAATGCAATGCAGTGAGACCTAAGTGCATTTGGAGGAGGGAAGAGTCCTGGTGTTCGGGTGGAGAATGGCCCCTTAGAAATGGAGGTGAGGGGCACGGACACAGAGACGCTGATGAGTGCTGGGCCGGGGAGCTGCCCAGTGCGTCCAGATGGGAAAGCGAGCGAGCAACTGCAGGGGGCTGGAGAATGGGGACCCGCTAAAGGCAGCAGCCAAGAATCCACTCTGGCTACAGTCAGTGAGGGTGCCTGTTGTGGAGACACGAGAAGACTGGAGAGGGAGGTGGGAGCCATTGTCTTTACTGCCAGATAGGGGAGTTTCCATTTAATCTGGAAGGCAAGAAAGAGCCAAGGAAAAGTGTGTTCGAGAAGTGGTTGATACAGGAGATGTGTTTTAGGAATATTAATCAAGGAGTGACCTATAAGACAGGTCAGAGCTGGGGACAATGGGAGATAGACACATGCTTTAGAAAGCTACCGGAATATCCCAAGGAAGAAGCAAGGAAACAAGGAGATTCTGAAGAGATATAAGAAAGAAACGGTTTGTCAGAGTTTAGGGAATTAAAAGTAGCTGACCTAGACGTTCAACAAGAAGAGCCACAGAAGAGACTAGCCGTGTGGTGGCTGAGGTCCTGCCAGGACACACAAGGGAAGGTACCGGCAGTGGAGTCTGGACTGGGGAGAACACTTGTCCGGGAAATCACTCTCTGGCCTCCAGGCGCACTGACATTAGTAGAAAATGAGCTCCGAGGGAGAAAGCCCTCAGTCTGGTTCAGTGCTGTCCTGCCCACTCATAAAACAGGGCTGGGCATGTGGCAGAAGGCACAGGCATTTAGCGATGGAATGAAGAACCACCAGCACTGAAATTAATCCGCCAGTGAGAGTACAGCACAAAGAGAAAGCCAGAGTCATCTGGCCATAATCAGCGGGTGGCAAGAGGGGAAAGCCAACAGGACAAAGAGGAAAGGTGAAGAAGCTTTCAGATTAAGTCTTGCCACTGGGTGAGATTTGGTGTCTAATGTTTTTGGGACAATTTTCTGTAATTTTCCGAGTTCAGCTTTTTTTTATTATTTAAAACAGGAGTAATGATAATCTTGAAGGCTCCATCCAGATCCAGAATTCAATGAATCATTCATTGTTGGTTTACCTAATTCTCATTAAGAATTTGGGTCTAGGGTTAACCAAGAATATGACAATTTCCTGAAGGCGAAGAAATTATGCTCCCTAAATTGCTTAATATTCTAACTTTCTCATAAACTGTTGCTCAATAAATAAGCGGATTTAACGTTGTCCTTCCTCGTATTCAAGTATAATCTGCAATCTCAAGTGTATAGTTGGTTGAATTTTGACACATGGATGTACCGTGTTACCCATCTTCCTGTCAAGATGTAGGACATCTCCATGTGGACTGGGTCTTGATTCCTCCTTCATTACTGCACTATTGAAAATGCACATGAGCGGTCCTTATTCCTCTTCCCCATCTTATTAATATTCGTAAAACAGTTATATAAGCAGTCACTTTTAGATATAGGATTTCTGGTGTTTTTCTATTTTAGTATTTTCCCCATGTAATAGGGCATATATTCAACTAAGATTGTTGGCCCAGATCAAACATTATTTATGTAGTATCACTGCCAGATTTCTGACTTAAAAGCGAAACAGTGCATCTGGCTATCTCACCATAAAAGGTGTTTATCCTATACCCTTTTATATTAATGAATATTTGGTTATTTTGAGAGAAAAAAATACCTAATTCATTTTAGCCAAAGGTAAATGTGTTTGATTGTATATTTTTAAAAAACACACTGTTATATTTCAGACTAGTTTTGAATATTTCTCCAGTTGGGTCATGAGACTGTGGTTTTAAATCATCTAGACCCAAACAGCATTCAGCTGACTTTGGCTCCTCGGAGTAAGTAAGGGGAGCTCTGCTTCCTCCTGTTTTTAATCAGATACAATTTGATATTTACCCACTTCTGACACCTGGCCCTGACAAAGCCCGTGCGTGCCAGTTTAGGCCGGGCCACGTCCCTGACCTTGATGGGTCCTCTGGAGGTGACAGTTCCCCAGGCTCAAATTCTGTGGGGTCCCTTTGGCTCTATTCTTCTCGCCTTATGAGAGGCAGGCTTCCCAGTCCTAACGCCAAGCCGAGGACTGCAGCCCTCCCCTGAGATCACAGCCGTGGACGTGGGCCTGGCTCTGCCAGCGGAAAGGGACTGCTTTTGTGGTTAGTGTCAGACGTCAGTGCTGGAGGCTGGCTCCCAGACAAAGTCTCCAACACTCAATTTCTACCAAAACAAAATAAGAACCAACACAAGCAACTGAAATTACCAGAATCTGTCCTCCCGAGAGTTCAACAAGTCTACCTGCACTGAATTTTAAGTACTTTCGGTCTCCATATGAGCAAACATTCCACTATTTGCCTTAACGGTGGTTAATCCCGGAGTCGCATTAATCAGAAAAGGAGAGAATGTCATTTGTGCCGAGGAGCCGAGCCCTTGCTCGAGTCAAACGCCACACTGAAGCGGTCTACGTTTCCCGGTGCCAGAGACGGAAGGAAGAGTTCCAATACGACGTGCGTAGGAGAAGTCAATAAATCAAGTTACCGGTATCAACCCACTGAACCCCGTTCAGGTCCGTCTCAGTCCCATTTTGCACACCATCTGTTCAGACTCTGGAGAATCTGAATCTAAAAAGTTGAGCCCAACAGCTCTTCAACCATGGGCTGGTCTAACTACTCTACTTACAGGCCGACAACAGCACAGTTATTTGCCCCTGGCACAGCAAACAAACCGGGCAAACCTCTTAGCTCCCGTCTGGTGTTGAGGAAAACACCACCACATAAGATGCAACCGTTTCAGTGAAGTTCTCAGGCCGTGTCAAGTAGACGCAATGATGGACCAAGACTGACGGTGAATACATTAAGTGCATAATGTAGGAATCCTCTTTACCTCATCGCTGGGAAAGGATTTTCTTTCTTTCTTTTTTTTTTTTTTTAAAGATTTTATTTATTTATTTGACAGAGAGAAATCACAAGTAGGCAGAAAGGCAGGCAGAGAGAGAGAGGGAAGCAGGCTTCCTGCTGAGCAGAGAGCCCAATGCGGGACTCGATCCCAGGACCCTGAGATCATGACCTGAGCTGAAGGCAGCAGCTTAACCCACTGAGCCACCCAGGCGCCCCTGGGAAAGGATTTTCTAAGCCTGTGTCTGAATAACCCCCACTGATGGAGTTTCCTGTTTTCCATGGCATCCAGTCCTCCAGACAGCTGTGTGTTTTATCCTGAATTCAAACCTGCTCTTCCAGAACCTACGACACAGAGTGGCCTCAATTCTGAAAGGACAGATCAAATCTAACGTCCCTTTCACAGGATGGTTCTTTGCCTCTCTGGTATCTAGGACCTATCCCAAGAGCTGTGGGGTTGCAAAGATGGTATAAAGGCAAGGTTCCTATCACAGGGTCACTACACGTGACAACCAATGTTATGCGAGAGCCTGGCTTTTTCCCAGCAATTAAGGCAAAGAAGTCGAGAAATTCATAACAGCAGTTGAAAAGGCAGTGCCAGTCCCAGCAAGAATTAGGAGGGACAGGAATAAAATGCCACAGGAAACAATGTTCTACCAAAATCACAAAGGCAGGCCCTAGTTAGTTTGCATAATGCTTAGATCACAGCTTAAAATCTAGATGGGTTTTTGCTCGATGTACCCATACCTTGTAACATTCGTGCACCAGCGGTTTAATCTGGACACTTTACGTCTGTACAGCGCTTTACAGCTTTCAAAGAATTCTACATGTAATTTCGTATAATTTGATTTTGAAATTCAAAAGCGACACTAAGCTATGGAAAATAAGCCTTGCACCAAGCACGCCGAGAACAGAACAAGGTACGTAGGCGTTATCCACACTCCTGAACAGATTCATGGCACCCACAGGTTTGGGATGAGGAGAGCCCTGGTTGTCTCATCCTAGCTGTGTGACCTCAGGCAGATTTCTTCCTCTCTAAGCCTTGTAGCCTCTCCTGTCATGCCGGGGACGTAACACGATGGACCTTCAGTAAATGTATCCACATAAGGAAGGAAGCCCAGTGCCTGCGACGTACGATGAATGAAGATCTGCGCTCGTGGATCTTTTGGGTTCATCAGAGCTAGTGATAGATTTATTATAAAATGTATCTTATTAGGATGTATGACATAGAAAAGTGTGGTAAAAATATTTAAAGTGACAGAGAGCTTAGACGAAAGCTGTCACTTCGGCAGTCTCAGAAATATCGTGAGGATGGCCACGTGTGGGTATGAAGACCACAAAACCGGACACAGGTGCAGAGCAGCGGGATTCACCATTCCTGTTGGCGGAAACAGCACCGACGGCCACCGAAGGATGAATGGACGAATGACACGGAGGAGATACACAGAATGGAGTACGATTCAGCCGTGAAAAGGACGGAAACTCCGGCACCTGCTACAACATGGATGAACCTCGAGGCTATTGTGCTCAGTGACGAAGGCTGGTCACAGAAAGACACTGTATGTCTCCACTGACATGCGATTCCTACAGCGGTCGAGTTCAGAGAGGGGGAAAGCAGAAATGGTGATTGCCAAGGGAGGAGGAGGAAGGACTGGGGAGTTTACCATTTAATGGATATGGAGTTTCAGTCTGGGCAGACGGACAAAGTTCTGGAGGTAGAGGGTGGTAATGGTGGCACCGTGTACCCAGTGCCACGGAACCGTACACGACGCTTGTTAAAATGGTATATTTTATATTGCAGACGTTAAAATGGTAAATTTTTTTTTTTACCACAACGGAAAAAAAATCCTATAAACACTGCGATGGTCTTCCAGTGAATGTCAAGCTTCAGAGAAGTCCGAGGCACATGCCCTCTACTAGAGGTGTTTAACATGCCTCATTAGGGACACAGAAAGCAAACGACCAATGTCCATGCAAAGTGCTCTAATTGGGGCAACGAAGAAATAAATAAGCACCCACTCACGCTACAAGTTGCCAGGGACATTATCCCGTGGGCGGACTTTCGCCATAACTTACACGTGCCAGATGTCTGGGGTCAGAATCACGGACAAGGACTGTCACCTGGAGTCTCACTCAACAATGTTCAAGAACAGAGCATGACGACTGCGTACGGAAAACCAAGGGGCTCCCAAAGACGGTGAGTGAGTGACAGCTCTGTCTTCCAGGCGCCTGAAACTGCTTCGCGCAAGCACAGGCGGTGTGAAGCGGTTACTCTAATTAAGCGTTTTCCTTATCCTCCCCCAGCAGAACTGCGTTTGAGATAAAGGATCGTGGCACTAAAGAACAGGTTAATTAGAGACAGCATTTCCCCCTGCAGGCCCTCCCCTGGAGATGCCATTTCACACCATTACATCACACAGGGAAGTGAGCCTCTGGGGAGCAGATCCGAGATGGCCAGCGACCAGCAGGAACGGTGGTAAGCGATGGAAAGTGAAATGAGGCCAGCATATCTGACAGGCGAGCTTGGCCAGGATCCCCCCCACCTCGTGCCATATTTCTCTAGGGCACGAGCTGGCGAACTATAGCTACAGGCCAACTCCGACCCGCCAGTCACTTTCTTTGCAGCCTGTAAGCTTAGTTTTTGCATTTTTAAAGTGTTGTTTAAAAAAAAGAAAAAATCAAGAAAGAATGTTTGATAGAAACCTAGGCGGTCACAAAGGCTCACATAGATGCTCCGGCCCTTTACAGAAAAGGTTTGCTAACCCATTCTCCCGGATGATAAGAATTAAACTATGCATTTGGTACGAAAGGAAGGAAGGTAAAGAATGGCAAAATGTTCACATGGGAATTTTTTTTTCACCCATTGCCGCCCTACAAATGTCTTCTTCTTTTTTTTTTTTTAAAGATGTATTTATTTGACAGAGACACAGCAAGAGAGGGAACACAAGCAGGGAGAGAGGGAGGAAGCAGGCTTCCCGCTGAGTAGGGAGCCCGACGCGGGGCTCGATTCCAGGACCCTGAGATCATGACCTGAGCTGAAGGCAGATGCTTAATGACTGAGCCACCCAGGCGCCTCCATCCTACAATTATCTTAATCTGATGCAGAGGTGTCCCTCTGTGAGGAACAAAAGGTTTCTTGAAAGATTTGGCTATCTAGGAAAAAAGCAGTAGAAATGTGAGCAAATTTTCATTCAAGCAACATTTTTTTTTTTTAATGAGAAAACACGAACTTCTCTACCCTTCCTTCTTACCTCCCCATTTCTCCATCCTAGTCATTATTTCAAGCTTGAACACGTTCTTGTGAAAATATTATGGCTTCAGGTAGTGCCTGGTGTCGTTCCATTGGTTTGGGGGGGGGTATGACCAAGTTTTCAAATAGGTTACAAGTTGAAACTTGGCAGATAGAAACAGACATTCAGGGTAGGAACCAACTGTATGTAATTTGAAAACAGCCGGTTTCGAATTTGCTGTTTCCTAGGAGCTCAGGAAAGAAAGCAAACCTCAACGGCCCAACCTAACTGCAGAGCACTCGCATTCTGCCCATTCAGAATCTGCCGTGGATTCAGCTGATGTTTTTCTTCCCAGGATAATAAATACTTTCTTCGAGTAAAATGTGGGATCATTACAAATAAAAATATTGCTATTGACTGGCTGTAGGTGGATTACATATTTATCTTGCTTTGTTGGAAGGCCCATTAGGGGAATGACCATGACTTAGGCCTTCTCGTGCGTTCTGTATGCCTAGTTTGGCACAAAATTGGCATTTAAAAACAATTCATGCTGATGAAATAGTGAATAGCCAACACAAAGAATGCAAACCAATAAATGAGAGTGGTTGACTCCTGCCAGGTACACACATTTTAATGTGGTTATTAGGAGAATGGGAGGTTTCTTGGTGGCATGGTGAGGTTGCAGTCCAGTGACCGCCAGTGAAACTTGAACACGAAGTCAATCATCCTTCTAATAGCTTTGGTCTCTCACATCCTTGTGATTTTGAGATGAAAAAGATCTCCATGTATACATCCTTCGTTCCACAAATATTTCAACACTGAAAGTATCAAAGCATGATGAAGTATGAAAGTCTTTGACCAGACCCTCCTTCTGAGAGAACTGAGCATGACCAGTGCCTCTGATGACAAGCTCACTGTCCAGAGAAAGCATGCTCCTGCCCTCGCTTACTGAGGAATCATTGAACAAAGGTGCAGAGAGCGTGAGGGCACCCCCAGAAGGAGGAGCCGGAGTTGAAACAACTGTTCCCTGGGGTTGCTGAGCTATTGGAGACTTTCTCCTGGGTCTAAGGATGGTGGTTTCCCATTTGCAGAGTATAACAATATGGCGCATGTACGCACACGTGCACACACACATTACATGACCTTGAAGCCAATCCTGACCTTGGGGGACAACAGTGTCTTCTTGGGTTGCATGAGGACAAGGACTCGGTTATCTCAAGTTGAAAAGGAGACCTTACTGCCTTACCTCTTTCACCTTCGGTTCATTATATGAAAATGCTCTTAACAAGGTTATCACTAGATTCTACTTAACATAGATAAATAAATAAAAAGGAAAACATGATACCAATTGACAGGACACTCCTCTCAACGCCAATAAAATCACTCCTCTTTCTGCTGTTGGAAGAAGTCGGTCCTGGCTGATCACTGATTTTCTTGCCCTTTGACTACCCATCAAACTAACTGTTACTTACAAGCAACTGACTCTAAGTTTGTTTAAAAGCAAGACATCCCTTTAATTAACTGTCCTCTTTGTTATTGGAGTTGACAGGCAATACATTTGTAACCTCTCAACTGATTACATAAAGACTTAGGTAGTTACATACCAATTGGTAAGGAAAAAACAGTCTACATTAATCCTAACAGAAAGGTTTTGTGGTTAAGAAATTCCACAAGGAAAAAAAAAAAAATCTCCATAATTTCAAAGGACTTCAAATTGCATGTCACTATCCATTTTTTTGAATAGAAAGAAATTATTAATTTCATTAATAAAGAACCTGTGTTTTATGCCACATTTCAAGACAAAATTGTTCTTCAGGCCTTACCAGTCTTTCCCTTAGACTCTCACCACTCCCCTTAAAAGTTGTACTTCTAGGAACTTCCCTACAGAAGCAACCAAGAACGTACACCAAGATTTAGCCCAAAATATACCTATCACTTCTCTGCCTAAAGTGGGTTAAAAAACTGTAAATGAGACTTCATTTTGACAGGGAGAGCTAGGTAAGACAAAGCATGATAAATTCACGGAAAATACATACACATTACGCAGTCATTGGAAAGGGCACCAGAGGCTACTTACGAACGTAACGTTCAGTGAAAAAAAGATGAATTCAAAACATATATGTGATTGCAGTTAGGTTCACTGTATCTGAGTAGAAGAAAGACTAGAAGGATACAAACAGAACCCATCCCAACTGCTACCAATGGGGGGAGCAGTGGCAGGTGATTTTTTTTTTTTTAATTTTTTTATTTCTTTTCAGCGTCACAGTATTCATTGTTTCTGCACCACACCCAGTGCTCCATGCAATCCGTGCCCTCTCCAATACCCACCACCTGTCTCCCCCAATCTCCCACCCCCCACCCCTTCAAAACCCTCACATTGTTTCTCAGAGTCCATAGTGGCAGGTGATTTTTACCTTCTCTTTGCGCACGCCACATTCTGTATAATTTATTCGGTAATAAGAAAAAACTATATATTTTGGAAGTATATTTAGGAAGAGGGCTGTCCCGCAGGTCTTAATTAGATATTACTCTGGATTCCGAGCTGTCCAAGCAAACCACCCCCAGAAGCAGCAAGTTCTTAACTAGCACGACTGCCTGCTGATTCCAGGCCCACCTTCTTGAGATGACTGTGAGAGCCGAGAAGAGAGAGTTTGGGGAAAAAAATGCCTACTCCTGCATTTATAAACAGGTGAATTCTCAGTAGGAGGAGGAATCATTAAAACCAACCAAAAAAACCCCAAAAAAACAACAAAAAAAACCCAACCAAAAACCCCCCCACCCTTGTTATCTAATATTCACATCGAAGGTTTTATATCCACACGTTTTAAGAATCCAAGAGGGAGTCATAACCCAATTCAATTTAATTGGGTGCTCTCTTGACAGAATTGTTATTAATAAGATCGCATTGTACAAACCTCCCCGAAATCCCAAACGCGGCCGCCTCCGCCGCAGAAACATTTACCATCCGGCCCGCCACGAGCGGTCGTGTCTGCTCTCCGGGCCCGGCCCCCACCTGCAGACCCCTCAGCCTGCTTCTCCCCCGGCTCCATGGATTCTCAAATCAAAGAGAAAGCTTGTCTCGAGCAACCTCCATAAATTATTCACATGATATTACAGTGTATGTCAGCAATCTCGCAGTGTTTAAAAAACTTAACTACAAGCCAATTAAAATGTAAACTGAGAAAGATGGATGGAGCAGGTTGCTCTGGTGTGAACTTGAGCAGCTCCTAACAATCCGCACTACAACTTCCAGACCTGCTAATTTGACAGCTACTTTCATCGGCGGAGCCTCGCCCTCCCCCCACGCCGGCTTCCTCTCCTCTTTCACGGAGTGCCTCTCCCAGGACAAATGGTTCCATATCCTGCCACGTTCAGCAGATGAGTCCCTCGAGCCTTGCAACCAGCCTGAGCACTCAGAGTGGAAGTTATTAACGAGAGTTCATTTCTTTTCCTCTCTCTTTTGAGAGATGTGTAATCTGCCCCTCATTTTCTTTACAGATCACAGTTTAGGAGTAAAATAGTGTTTTGTTTGTTTGTTTGTCTGTTTTTTTAAAAGGAAGAAGAAGAAAAAGCAAGCAAAGGTAAAGTATGCGATGCGGAAAGGCTGGGGAATCTAAAAGCTAGCCAAATCGGGATAATGATGCTCTAAAACACGTTCCTTCCACTGTTTCTGCTTTTTTCCTATGATGCACTTCACATCAGTGGGTCTATAAGCCATATTTTACTTAATCTAGAGACAGCTAAGAGACCACGCACGAGGAGTACTTCTCTGCTTCTGAGAGGAAAGGAAGGTGTAGACTCCTGGCCCCCATTCTGAGCAGTTCTATTGAGACAAAAATATACGTCCCCTGAAAATCACACGAGCACCTCATCCTCCGTATCCCGCATCCTGAACTTTCTTTCCATTTCTGCTCTTTAAACAATACACAGGAAATCCCAATCTGTGACGAAACCAAACCAGTCCCTGACCAGGGGCGCATTAGAAAATGAGCTAGATTAGTAGTAGTTCTGCGCTGCCTACCTCTTCTTTGTGGAATATGAGTTTTCATACCCCGAAACTGTATAGCTCAAATATAAGTCAGGGACATCCGATTCCCCTGAAAAAGGCCATGAACAAGGGAGATTCGTATTTTCAGCACAGGAAGTCTGGTACCAATCTAATGGGATAATATTCCACTTTAGTCCTCATTCTTTTCAGTTTTGTACTAAATGCAATTTAAACAGAAGACACAAGTGGTCCTCAGTCCTTATAGAGAATAAAATATACTCTAATCCTAGAAAAATCTCTGCCTTGAGATAATGGAACATCATCTTGATTGGTCTCTCTGTCATCGAGACAGCTCAGATCAATTAGAAAGGTCAAAGTTCACACAGAAATGGCACCTGTTCAAGTAAACACAACCACAAGAAATGCTGGTACCTGTGGTCCAACTCCTAGGATCTCTATCGGTGGCCATGACATCAAGTTCAGGCCATATAATAGATTAACTAATCAATGGAATAATTCATTACCTTGGAAAGGTACATAATTATTTTACATAATCACTGCATGTTGAACTCAAAGACATGGATGTAATTAGAAACAGACACATGCCTCATGGGTAGCCAGTATCAGTGGAAAAGAAATGAAAGAATTTAACTCTGACCAAACTTTGAAATCGGAGGTTTAACTGGGGAAAATTCGTCAGTTGATTTCATGAATTCCATACTAGATTTTCTCTCTGCTATTAATCAGAGAGGACTATGAACACTGCAATTAAATCCCAAATGTTTTTGGTCAAATTCAGTTAAGCGGATGTCTCAAAAAAGCTTAAAAGTCAAAATAAAGGCAGATGGTTGTCTGAGTAGAACATATAATCAATACATTCATTCCACCCTTTAATCCTGCTGAATTATTTACAACAATGGCTTTCAATCCTCGCTGTGCATCAGAATCACGTGGAGAGGTTTCTTTCCAAATAGAGGTACCTGGGCTACATCTTGAGATATTCAATAGGTCAGGGAAAGGTATATTTAAATTTTTTTTCAGGTGACTCTAATTCAATAGTGCCAAGGGCTGGGAACAGCTAATCTGATGGGAGAACAGTAATCTCTGGTCATTCCTTACAGTGGAACATGACAACACCATAGACCAGACAAAACCACAATAGGCTGCCTTTAACTCCTTCTGAGCCTGTGACTGCCTGACAGCCTCCTCCTATTCATACCTGTGCCTTGACATGCCTTTCTCGGGCTTCTGTTGGAGTCCCTATCCGAGCTTTCTGTTGCATGCCTTACTTTTGGAAACAGGGTTTCTGATCAGGGATACAGAGATTAAAACCACAATGAGATGCCACCTCACAACCATCAGGATGGCTAGAATCAAAAAGACGAGTGTGTCACATTTCTTTTTCTTAATTTAAGTTTAAATTCTAGTTAGTTAACATATAGTGTAATATTTGTTTCAGTTGTAGAATTTAGTGATTCATCACATACAACACCCAGTGCTCATCCTAACAAGTGCCCTCCTTAAAAAAGACAACAATGAACAGAGCAAGACTGTGGGGACATCGAAGCCCTCGCCCGCTGCTGGGGGGAATGTAAAATAACATGCATGCTTTGGGCAACGGTCTGACAGTTACTCAAACGGTTAAACCATATGACCCAGAAATTCCACTACTAAGTGTAGACCTAAGATAAATGAAAACATACATCCACACAAAAACCTGTAGGAGTATGCACTGAGCACAGTTCTTTTTTTTTTTTTTTTTTTTTAAAGATTTTATTTATTTATTTGACAGAGAGAGATCACAAGTAGATGGAGAGGCAGGCAGAGAGAGAGAGAGAGGAGGAAGCAGGCTTCCTGCTGAGCAGAGAGCCCGATGTGGGACTCGATCCCAGGACCCTGAGATCATGACCTGAGCCGAAGGCAGCGGCTTAACCCACTGAGCCACCCAGGCGCCCTGAGCACAGTTCTTAATGGTCAAAAAGTTAGACACAATCCATATCCATCACCTTATGAGCAGATCAACAATGTGGTATATCCATTTAATGGAGTATCACTAGGCAACACAAAGAAAGGAGGAACTGGTATATGTTACAGCAGGGAAGTTACAGCAGGGAAGGACACTAAAAACAAGCGAAAACAGGCAGCCACATAGCGTAAGATTCCATTCATGTGAAACGCCCACTAGAGGCAAATCTGTAGCGACAGAAAGCAGAGTGGTGGCTGCCTAAGCCCAGGGGACAGGGGAAGGGAAAGGGGGAAGAAAGACGGTGATCCTTAAAGAGGGCAGCGTTTCTGTTCTGGGTGATGAAAAGATTGTAGAAGGGACGGTGGTGGTGAATGCAAAACTTCACGAATACACTAAAAACCACTGGAGTGTACACGGCACATTGTAGGGTATGTGAGCTACGCTTCAATACAGCTGTAGAAAAGGAAAGAGAAGAGAAGAGAAGAGAAGAGGGGAGGGAGGGGAGAGGAGAAGAGAGGAAGAGGAAGAGGAAAGTCTCCTGCTTTGATGCCTGACTTGGCAGCCACGTAGCCTCCATATCCTACTAGGGCTAAGGCCTCTCTGGCTTGGTCATAGGCCCTAAAAGCTGCTGGGCTACATCTGTGAACAGAGCCTTTGATAAGATCATTTTATTCTGGGGCGCCCGGGTGGCTCAGTGGGTTAAGCCGCTGCCTTCGGCTCAGGTCATGATCTCAGGGTCCTGGGATCGAGCCCCACATCGGGCTCTCTGCTCAGCGGGGAGCCTGCTTCCCCCCTTCTCTCTCTCTGCCCGCCTCTCTGCCTACTTGTGATCTCTATCAAATAAATAAATAAATAAAATATTTTTTTAAAAAAAGATCATTTTATTCTAACTGTCCTCTTGGGTCAGTCTCCTGGTGCCAACACACCTAGACTTCCTCATCATAATATCCCCTGGATGTCCCACTGTCTCTTCAAAATGGGCATGTCCAAAGGATCCTAAGACTGGAACTCTATTTTGAAGGTAAATAGGGAGTCATTAAAGTCTTGGGAGTGGAAGAAAAGAAGATACCTGGATTATCATGAAGTCGTTTAACTGACTCCTCTCATTGTTCGTTCTCCTTGGAGGACAAAGTGTGCCTCTGTCTCAATGCTACCCCCATGCAAGAGCTTCAGATGACTCCTCTTTTCCTCTCGCCCTGTACCAACTCCTGCTAACCAGGCTCCATCCCATTGACTTTGGCTGGTCTCCCACACACTCTCCCATCTCCACCTCTCCTCTCCTTCCAGGATATCCTTCTCCGGTTCCCCATTCAGACCCTCGTCCCTGCCACCACCAGGTCTTCAATCACACCTGCACCTTCCCTCTCTTCTACATGCTCCAAGTCAAACCTATTCTTCAAGGTCCAGTTTTAATCCCATCTGTTCCATGAAACTCTTTCCTCAAATTACATACTAATTAGGGCAATAGATGACATACATCGTCTTATCCCCCAAACTGCTACCACAAGCTTCATTCCTCTGACCAGACTCTATACTCCTTGGGAGCCGGAACAGAGTCACAAATGTCTCTTGACTCCACACAATGCCGAAGTGCCAGGCGGGCAGCAGATGTACTCACAGACTGACTGATAAAAGGGAACTCATTTTTATTTCCAAGGATTGATGTACGATCAATTTCTCTCTCATGTTCTCTCTCTGAAGTGGTTTCCCTTCCCATTCCAAGAAAGCCTGCTCTTTGTGCATTTCCTTTTCTCTAGGCTATATGCTATTACAGTAGAAATCACTCCCTTGGGAAAATTATTGATGGGCAGCTTCTAATTTTAAGCTACTGCTGAACTAAGAAACTGAATCACAGCTGCACTGCCATTTCTTTCTGCGTGGAGCCCTAGTGATAAATATTTAACCAGAACAACTTCCTCTTCCTTTGCTGCTATGTTCTCGTTTAATTATTTTAACAAACGGCTGCTCCAAACATTTACCACTCTTGTCAAACCCCTAACTACTCCTGCTGGATCATATTTTTGCTGCCTCTTTTCCTAAGAAAATAGATGCCCTCCCAATCACTTCCATACTTAGCAACACCCACGGCTCTACCCATCATTCTGGTCATCAATGCGGTCCCTCAAATCTTTCTCATTCTCCTCTAGTTCTTGGCACTTTCTTGGGCCCTGAAGGCTGGATGTGACTTACCCTGTGAGAACTGTAAAGTGAATGCCAAGATGGGCATGGGAGCGCTGAGCGGAAGCCTCCATCAGCCCGGGTCCTTGCGGGCTGAGATGAACAGAGCCCCCCTCCCAATTCACACTGGCCGTGAGGCATGACTAAGACATCACTGGATGAACACCCTGAGATGGGAGGGCCGTTTGGCTCTGCAGCGTAATCTCCTAAACTATCCCGCCCAGTGTCTCATGTTGTCACTGTCCTTTCCCTGTTACCCAGGAAAACTTGTCCGTCCTCACTTTGAAGCTAACGCTCTCTTTTCTCTCAAGCCAGACATTTTATGCCCTCCCTTTCTTGTGCCTTTAAAACTGCTCCTCCTAACAGGAAAAACAAACAAACCCACTAGCACTGATGGCGTACCTTGTGAGTTCTGGGTGCTTTTTGTATAGGGATTTCACTTAGTCCCCACAAAACTCCAAGAGGTGGTAGTATTAATCTCATTTTATACACGAAGGAACTGAGGCTCACGGACACACCTCCTCAAAGTCGGTATCTAGTAAATGGTAGGTCCGAGATCTGAGCCTTATTCAGTTCGATCCAAAGCCCCAGCTTTCCTAGTGACACACAGGTCCTCAGGCAACCCACACAATCAACTCACCCTCATACGCACTCTGTCTCTCCTTTATGCCATGGTCCCCTCCTCCTTGCCCATCACCCGAAGCAGTGAGTGCACATTCGTGGTCTCAACTTCTCTACCTGATGTCTCATCCTCTTTCTGAACTACTCCAACCCAGCCTTCATGCTCATCATTCCACTGAAAGTTCTTGTCTTCTATCTGGCAAGTGGCCATTGGTCTTAGGAAGAGTCCCATCTTTCTGTCCTTTGGTAATCAAAACTCCCTTCTTTTGTAAAGCCGCTCTTTTCTAGATCTCAAATAACATCTCTATTTCCTTTTGCCCCTTATTCCTCTTGTGGAAAACATCAGTGAACGTACCGAAGCCTATGTTTTCAATCAGTGATCTCATACGTCGATATTTCTAATCCCAACCTTTACCATTAGCTTCAGCCAAGGTTCTCCACCTAGATATCCCACAGGTATCTCAAGGTCAACATCTACAAACAGAACTGATACCCCCTTGTTGTCATTCATACCTCAGTCCTCCCCCTGCATTGTACATCATCATTCACGCAATCTTCAGGGGTAGGTGTACTCCTCTTTGACATCTCCCACTTCTACACATTGAGTCAATCACTCAGATCTGTGAATTACCACTCTTAAATCTCTCTGAAATGTTCCCTCTTCTCAAATATCACGGCTATGGCCCTAGGTGACACTCTGTCAGCCCCGATCTAAGAGATCCCCCGTGGTTTCCCTGAGGTTGTCTGTATCACCTCACTGAAATCCAAATCCGGTTATGTTACCCTTCTGCTTAAAAGCCCCTCTGTAGTCTATGGGATTCAGATGGAATCCGCTTTCCTGCTTTACCTCACTATTCTTTTCCAAACACCTCTATTCTGGACACATAAGGAGGGCTGCCTAGTTCCCTAAACACCATGGCCTTCACTTGCTTCGCCTACTCTGTCTTCAATTACCCCCTTCTCCGTGGTGAGCTTGTCCTCACCCAACAGGACTATCTTGTGGTTCAAAATCACTTCCTCTAAGAAGACTTTCCTGACCTCATAGGTAGCTTTGGCTATATCCTTCTTCATGTTCTCTTGTCAGGCTTTGTTCATATTTTTATTACTTTACTTATCAAGTGTTGTGATATTTACTTATGGATCTGTCACTAAGAGGAGCTGATTTCAAGCTGTGTTCAGTGAGCCCACAAAAAAAGGATTCAGAAACAAAAGGGGCAGGTTTTTAGGCACCATTCTCTTGCTTTTTATAAATGAGGGGCTCACATAAACTTTGGTTTTAAAGCTTTAACAGATGAAACAAAGTTTGGAAAACCACTCCACTGGAACATAAGTCCCTTCAATTGAGGAATCTTGCTAAAGTTCAGAGTCTTAGGATATAGCATGATGACTGGCAGGTACCCAAAGATATTTCCTACATGAATGACTCTCAGGGCAATGCTGCTTACCATCACCCTCTTCCATCTGAGCTTTTACTCTAAGCGTACTATAAAAGTCAGAAAACCCTTTCCAGGTTGCCCTGGGAAACGAATGGCTCTCAGAAGCAAATGTGGTCATTAAAACTATGGAAGCTGTCATCAAAACAGCATTGCTTTAGAAGCATCTAGAGTATGAAGTTTCTTAGCAGCTTTGGTTCATTACCAAAGTAGGCATTATCTTAAAATTGATCTTATCTGAAGGTTAAACACACTTAGTTCCTTGTCAGGACACTTAACTCTCCAATATGGTCAATTACCAGATAATAGTGTCCACTTTCTCATGTCTTACTACTTAAATGGCCTGATCAATAAATAAATACACACTGCATTATTAAGAGCTTGCTAATGTCAGAAACGAATGGAAGGAGTCTATGGACTTCCAGTCTTTACAAGAAGGTACCATTTAAGTTTCCTGCCAATTGCAGGCACCATACAAGTCTCTGTAGTGCTCATGGCACTGAAATGTAATTTTCTTTGAACCTCTGATCTACACTATGCATGACACACGTAAATGTTATGTGTGGACTATTTTTATTTGCCCCAAGGTTAAGTGGTATTTTTTTTTTCTCATTGGTTCCTCATCAAACCACAAAATATCAAAAGAACTATAGTTCTGAACCCTATGACTGAACAGAGGTAAGGATGTGTGTATTCTGCTTGGTGATGGAACTGAGTCTCTTTTCTACAGAAAAAAAATGGAAGACTTGGAAGAAACGGGATCTAGTCATTCTTTCACCGAATGCAGATGGTGTCTTAAAAGGAGTTTTAGTCCGAGTAAATTTTTTAAAATTCCTGTTGAGCCTTTTCCTAGTAGGCTTTCTCAGAATCTTCCTACATTTCAACAGGATGTCTACACTGAACTCTGGAACCTGCAGAAAAAAGAAGTAACATTCTAAGTACCTACAACAGTACTGCTAGAGGGATATGAGTGCATATTAACCTAAATAAAACATTTTAAACAGTTTATCATCAAGAATTGCCCAAACAAATCCACAAATATTTCATTTACTTAGAACTAGGTTGACGGGCCCAGAATTTATATGACCAATTCTACTTCTGCCTCCAATATGGGAATGACTACAACCAAAGAGCGTTACGAAATGTTCTCAGTCCGGAAAGAGTCTAGTAGGAATGAATCCAATCCACCTTCCACAGAGAAGGAAATGGAGAGAAACAGAAGTTTACACCTGCCTGGCATCATATGGTAAGAGGTAGGATCAGTTTGAGACAACTGGAAAAAAAAAAAAAGGCTACTATTTACGGAGGAATGCCTATTAGGTGGCAGACAGTATAACAACGAATCTCATTTTTTTCCTGATGTAAACAACTACTGTGCTTTCTCAGTGGGCCTATCCTCCTATCCTCCTTTTCTCCATATCAAAGTGACAAAGACAGTGGTCAATGTGATATCCGAAGGCGAATAATCACCAGGAACCTGTCCCTGCCCTTCCACGAGCGCTGCTGAAGTATAAAGAAAACAGATTAATCATTAAAATACACCGCACTCCTATGATGTCTGTTAGCTGCTCTACAAAACTGCCCAAGGCATGGTCTCTGGGGCTGAGAGGTTTATAACCTGCTGAAAGAAATAAGATCTGATCACAACAAGGTAACTTACAAGACAGGTAACTGGCGGACGAGATGAACAGGCTACAGGAGGACACCAGAGACCACAGGAGGAGAAGCCCCAAGAGGTTGGGGGAGTCTAGGAAAGTTTTCAAAGAAAGTGTAATTTGAGCTGTTTCTTCTTTTCTTTATTCGTTTGCTTGTTCATTAAGTGTAAAATTTGGAGAAGCATGAAAGAATGGGAGTATAGAGTACCTGGGGGTAGCAATACATGTGGAACACGGAGAGGAAAAAGCTTGAAAAATGTAACTAATTACATAAGTATATGATGAGGTAGAGGAGAATAATAAGTAGCAAATTGTAATACTCAGATATTGCATATGCAGAAATTTCTCCATTTAAATAAACGAAGAAGTCTGAGAACATAATACTTGTTTCGGGACTGTTAAAAAAATTCGACTACCAATGACTTCAATAATTTCATTCTTTTCGACACAGCAGTTCCATTTGCAAGAACACGTTCTAGGGAAACCCAAATCTCATTTAATAAACATAGAGATGAAAACCTGGGCCAACCCGAGCTGTCCTACAATTCGAGGGAACTTGTCTACATTGCAGGGAGCCATGGAATGGATCAAAACAGATGCAGAAAAATAATTACTATGTTAAAAAAATATGGTTCGGGGAGGAGTCAAGATGGCGGAGAAGTAGCAGCTGAGACTACTTCAGGTAGCAGAGATCAGCT